>NC_134711.1:329698573-330010724 GCF_049634645.1 Pelodiscus sinensis | reverse complement strand
GTCTTGCTGAACCAGGCTCTTCAGCCTTCTCCAGCAACACTCCGGTAGGGCCGTACCCAGCTGTGGAATGAGATGGACACTGAAATCAGAAATATGTTTATTAATTACAAAAGATGGATTTCAAGTACTTAAAGAGGTAGCTAGTAGCAAGGCACTTTAACACATACGAGGTATCAGTTTTACATCTTTCCTCAGTTTTACTAGCAATTAGCACATCATCAACATACTGAACTAACACAGAACTGCAGGGAAGAGAGATAGAATTAAGGTCAGCTTTTTAAAAACTGAGAAAACAGAGTAGGGCTTTTACAATAACTTTACAAAAACATGTCCAGGTTAATTGATGACTCTGAAAGGAAAAGGCAAAGAGAAATTGGGAATTCTTATGCACTGGAATAGAAGAGAAGGCAGAACATAAATCTATTACAGAAAACCAGGTTAGGTACTACTGGAAATCTAGGGATTACAAACTTATTAATGGCTCTTAGGTCTTCTACAAATCTATAGATTTGCTTTTTCACAGGTAGTATAGGTGTATCACATGGTGAAGTTGTATAAACAAGTATCCCTTGTTCAAAGAGGGAAGAGATTACAGGCTTAATGCCCTCTTGTGCCTCCCTAGACAATAGATACAGGGCTACCCTTGGAAAAGGCTTGTTGTGTCTGTATGTTATTTGCACTGGTGTTGCAGAGGCTAGCAACCCCACTTCATTCACATGGGCTTCCCACAATGTCTCTGGGACATCTGAGAGGTCCAGGTGGGGTGTATATCCTGAGGTCTCATCAGATTCCTCTGAGAGTAGTAATGCCATCAAATTTGAAGCCTGATAGGGCGGAAGGTCAACAAATATCCCTTCCTCTCTACAGAGAAGGTTTGCACCCAATTTACACAACAAGTCACGTCCCATAAGGTTTACAGGAGAACAGGGAGATAACAGGAAAGAATGTTCAGCTGTCAAGGGTCCAAAGGGGGTGGGGGTGCAGATGGCACATCTGGGGAATCAAACTGTTTCTTTAGAGTAGCCAATTTTTGCTGCAGCTATTTCAATAGAATTCCTTTTTGGCTAGCCATAATGCTCTGATTCTTTTTTTTACTGCCACATCCTCCCAGAGGCACCAATATTCCATCTGGTTAGGATGTTTTTCCTCGAGGAAAACTCTAAAATAAGAAAGCTTTTGTAAGTCAAAGTTCTAGTTGCCATTTATTCTGGGAATTCCCCTGAGTATAGCCATTCCAAATGCTCAATAATTCCTTACGTCTCCTTAGTTTCAAACCAGCAGGCAATACCTAGCTGACTGATCATCTGAGACAAGGGAGTCCCAGGCTGTGAGAAACCTTTTCCCTCAGTCGGAGACAGACTTGAGGGAACAATCTCACCCATGTTAGCACTGTCCTATCCAAGAACAGCACAGGAGCCCAACAGTACTACCCTCTCCAAGGATAGCACAGGCGTCCAGCAACACTACCCTCTCCAAGGATCGTACAGGCGTCCAGCAACACTACCCTCTCCAAGGATAGTGTGGGAGTCCACACAAACTGTCAGCTTCACTCACACTCCTTATGTGCCGGGGGAAACCGCCCTTGCTTTCAGCAGCTGTGCAGTGACACTGACAGCACTGGTGCGGCTGCAGTCCCCCTCCGGACTTCACTCACTCAAAACCATGCGCTTGGACTCGCCACCAATCAGTCAGCAACAATAACAACAACAACAAAATCCAACCCCTATTTGGCTATACCCAGTGTTTTCGTTTTAAATTTCCCTCAAGCCTCTTAACAAAAAATTTTAAGTAAAAGATGACTCTTACCGCCAGCCGGTCCAGCTGGTGACGAGAACAGGGAGGCGGACTGGGGGATTTTAAATGGATCCCTTACCCTCCAGATGCGCGCTGTAGTCCATTCCCATTCCCCGTCATCAGCCTTTCCAACTGGAGTTCCAAGCCATCCCACTTCTGACACCAAATTGAAGGGGAAATCTCACTCCCCTGGGGTACAGAGCCCCCAGAAGGGTCCGAGGCCGGAGGTCAAATCAGTGAGGCAGGAGAGAAACCTAGAAGGGAAAACTTTATGATACATGCATGCAGGCTGTCACTTCCAAGAGTGAAAGCAGCAGCAATGAGAGACAGATTCAGGTATCCTATATACAGAATGCTTAGACAGTTCAGTTGTTGATTGTTCTTCTTTAACATATCAAAGTCTCAGCAGAAGTACTCTGAGACTTCTGTTCCCCCCCAGGAGTGCTAGAAGTAAGTTTTTACAGTACACAAAGCCACATGAGAATGTGGAGTGGAGAAGTCTACAAGGCAAACTGTGACAAAGATAAGGGTTTACATGACAAATTGTGACAGACTAGGAGTATCCATGAACTTGAGATAGGAGGCATTGTAAGGGTCTTGATTAGAGTTAATTTGATTTCTCTCTGTTACAGGGAGAGAGGTCTGGAAAACTTTTTAACCCTTACAGCAGTTTTCTTTTAGAGAGTTTTGATTTCCTGCACAGTCCCCCCTTTAGACACAATTGGAGTTATTTGATTTTTTCTCCCACATTACCATGTAAGATAGTACAAAAGACATTTCCCTTTGCTTGGGAAGTTGCGAAACTTTCCTGAGAGTATCCTGGAGATTTTTGCCCTTGAATGCATTCCTGAATAAAGCTGGTTGCTTAAGAAGGGTTCCTGAAATTGATATGCTAGGGGTTTTGGACCCCCATCCGAACCCTCGGATTAAAATTCTCCGTCACTATTCTAGGATGCATTTCATCAGGCCCTGGTGACTTGAAAGCATTTAACCTTTCTAGATGACTTTTTAACGTGTTCTTTTTTTATTTTATCTTCTAAACCTAACCCCTTCCCATTAGTATTCACTATGATATGTAGTCAAAATGCCTCACTTCAAATGCAGAAATGAGACAGGCATACAAATAGGACTGTCACGTTCAGTAAATCACAACCTTTCCCGTGACACTTTACATGAGTTACCTGGCATACAGCATATCTCATTTCTGTCACAGGCAGATCATATGCCCATTTTCTCAAAGAATTTGGAGTGTCACATCACAGCAAAATGGCTGAAATGTTCCAGGCTTTCCCAGTTCTGCGCCAATCCGCTGCTGTACAAAAACCATCTGGCGAACAGAATTCCATGTGTGTAAGACAGTGGATGACTGTGCAGAAGAATGTCATGTACTGGTACTCTTACAATGCTGGCAACATGTATGAGCTCAATTTCAATGCAAAACCACTAGTTCAGTCCACGTTAGTCCCAGATGCTGCCGAAAGGAGCCATGTTTCCCATAGTAGTACAACATGGAAGGACACAGAGCTCTTGATAAAAGTGGGTTGTGGTTAATTTAGTCAACAGAGGCACATACATGAAACATTGTGGTCTGCAAACTCAGTAAAGGCTCCCCGGACATGACAAGTACCTGGTACAACAAGTAATAGAAGCCTTACGTTTCCAACGTTCTCTATCTAGGTGGGGTTCTTTATGCCAGGCGATCTATCCATGCTAGGCAGGAGGAGATTTCACATGTAAAATATCAGCACTGGGAAGAGGGCAGGATTAGCAGCACAGCGCAAAGCATCAACTATTCTTGCACAACACAATGAGATGTTGGAACTCCCGGGCACAATGTGAGCAGGGTACAGAAGAGAGTGGAGATGAACGGAGAGGAGAGTATACACTTTTATAGCAATGAGGGTTAAGTGTATATGTAGCAGGGAATGAAACCTTCCTGCTTCCACGGACAAGCCAGCTCTAACTGTGGGGGTTTAGGAAGAATCTTTCCCTTGAGTGGGATACCTGTGTAAAACCTCCATGGGGTTTACTGGCTACTAGAGACAGGATACGGATCAGATGGACCAGAGCTCTTATCCAGCCTGGCTACTCCTATGAGCCTAGATATCTAATGGCCAAAATCATTCTCTAACCGGAGGAGTGTCTCTGGTTTATGTGATGTGGCAGCAGCACTCCATGGAATGCAGAGATAGTTGATGGCCAGCAAGGTGAGTTAGCTTGCACATCATGCATAAGCTTCTTAATGCCTGTCCATCTGGCATAAAATGGGCAGCATAAGGACAAAACTCCCCTGTGGCCTTCCTCTCAGACTAATGAAGCCTCCTTAATTTGCGGGGTGCACTAAAGTGGATTTCGTTAAGCCTTGGCCCTGGATTTGCAGTGAAACTTCCCTGGGAGCAAAAATGTCTGTTTTACTACATAGAGTTAATTGGTTAACGTCCCTGTTTTGGAGCCAAGGGGCCCTCTCTTTGCCATGTGGAAGAAGCCAGATAGTAAGTCACATTGCACTGGATTCAGCACCATTTCCACTTCAGAGACAACAGGTAACCTATTTGCTTCTGCAGCTGCTTGGTTTTCATCCCGTAAAGAATGGGGTTTAGCATGGGGGGGACGACCACGTAGAGATCGGCCAGCAGGATGTGAATGTGTTTAGGGATATTGGGGCCAAAGCGGTGGGCTAGGAAAGTGAAAAAGGCAGGGATGTAAAATAAGAGAATGATACAGACGTGGGAGCCGCAAGTGCTGAGAGGTTTGTGTCGGGCGTCTTTGGTGGGTAGCTTGAAGACAGCCCTGAGGATCAGCACATAAGACACAGCGATAAACACAACATCGAGCATAAGGGTTACAATAGGCACTGCAAAGCCATACCAGATATTGAGAGAGATGTCCGCACAGGCCAGCCTGGCCACCGCGATGTGCTCACAGTAGGAGTGCTGGATGACGTTGCTTGCGCAGAAGGGCAGCCGTTTGATCATAAAGACTTGGGGAACAATTATACAAAAACTTCTGACGACAATGGCCGTGGCTATTTTCCCGATCTTCTCGTTGGTGAGGACAGTCGTGTACCTCAGGGGGTCGCAGACGGCGACGTACCGATCGAACCCCATGGCCAGCAGGACGGCCGACTCAGCAACAAACAGAAAGTGCACAAAGAACACCTGGGTGAGGCAGGCACTGAAGGAAATGGCCTTGGGTCCAAACCAGAAGATGGCCAGCGTGCTGGGCACGGTGCAGGTGGATATCAGTAAGTCGGCCACCGCCAGCATGGAGAGGAAAATGAACATGGGCTCGTGCAGCCTGCTCTGGGTGGTGATGAGCAGGAGGAGACCACAGTTCCCCAGAACAGCCGCCGTGTACATCAGCGAGAAAGGGATGGAGATCCAGGAGTGCCAGGGCTCCAGGCCCGGGATGCCGACCAGGACGAAGCTGAGGTGACTGAACGTTGTGCTGTTGGGCGCGGCCATGGGGTGCTGAGGGCTCCGCTTGGGTGCTGGTCCCGGCTGGAAGCAGAGACAAGGTCAGTGCCTGCTGGGATCCCGCTACCTCACACTCACTTCTCACTTCCCACTCACTCCCTGCATCCCAGCTGCGAGAGCTGCACTCAGAGCTGCGCAGGGCAGAGCTGGAGCCAGTGACAGGGACCTGTCAGGAGCTTTGAGCTCAGAGGTGACCACTCGACAAACCAGCCACAGAGCAGGCAGGGCCAGGCGGAGAGTCTCAGAGAGCACAGCCCGTGAAGCCGGCCTCCCTCAGATCTGGAACACATCCGGAAGCTATTATGGACCTTTTAGTTACTCGAGCACCAGGATAATTTATTGCTCCATTTCTGGCCCTGCTCCCTACTTTGCCATGGAGAGATGCTGAACCCCCCGGGGAGCTGCAGAGCCCACGAACACAGCGGCCACTCAGAGGTGCCTCAGTGCAGAAAGGGGCACTAATGGATTCAGAGCCTGGGGACACAGGACTGGTCCCAGGATCCCAGCGGTGGCTGGACCGGCCCCAGACACAACAGGGATAGAATCTCCCTGCGCCTACGGACAGTCCCCGGCCATAGAGCCCCCCGAGCACGTTTGGCCCCACCTCTGCGCTGGGCGCTCCTGTTCACTGGACCTCTGGGTCCTTGTCATGTCCATCACCCATTGATCTTTCTGCAGCTCTGCTTGGCCAGCAGCAGGATCAATCCTGCTAACCCTGCGCACAGCCCGTGGAAATTTAGCAAATGTGAATCATTGGCCGTTCCCCCTAAAGTATAATATTGTATGATATATTTCAGAGGGTGTGTCTGTCCATCTGTCTGTCTGGCAAAGAGCTCCTCCAAAATGAGTGGAGCCAGCACCACCACATTTGGTAGGCAGATTCCTTTTCCCACTACTTACAGCAAGGTCAGCGGTTTCCTGTGTGGAGAAAACAGGAAGTGCCCGAGAAGGGATTGTTCCTCTGAACACCGAACAGAAAAGCAACAGACTCACTTGAAAAGGCGCCTCCACCTCTCGTTCAGGACAGGTCCTGCTCCAAGACTCACAGCCCCACACTTCCTTTGCCGTGGGCAGGCGAGGCTGAAGCTATACCTCCTCCACATGGGATCACTGCTGGAAGTACCGCTCTGTGAGGGGAGGATGGAGAGTACATGTTTTGCTCCCGTCCTCATTTTGGCTGAGTAAATCAGGACGCACATGATCCTGGACTTGCCTCTGTGGGGGACATGCCCGGCTCTCCCAGCTGTGCCTGTCGGATCTGCAGCTGCCATGAAAATGAGATCACCTGGCCCCAAGCTGTGGTGGGGAGAGAGGGTTGGAGTAGCCCTCTCTCCTACGCAGCCTGCACACTGAACACTCCCTCCGCAGCTCAGCCTAGAGCAATGGCTCAAAGGAACCCCGGCCATGTTCAGGTTATTACACCCCCCCCCCCCCCCGGCAAAGTTCCCTGTGTGTCAGCCCTAAGGAAGGCCGGGTCCGGGTCCCCTCCCAGCACCAGAGGGAGGCCCCTGAAGAGAGACAAAACCTCCCACTCCCCGTTGCAACCGATGGCTGATGACTGCGTGTCACATTCACTCACATATGCCCCTGCTGGTGTTTCCTGCTCTTCCCTGTAGCCCTGGTGCTGCTCCCGAGTGCAGGGGCAGGCTGGTCAAAATGGACCCTACTCGGACCCAGGCTGGATAGCCCCGTTAGAAGGAGCCGCACGTTGCACTTTGCTGTTTTAACTCGCTGCCCCAGGCCAGCAGCTAGTCAGTGAGGGCTCCCTGGGGGCACAGCCGGGCCCAGCTCGGACACACCTGGGAGACTCTCCAGGGTAACAGCTGAGCAGGAACCTCCAGCACAAATGCCCCTCGCCCCCCATGGGCTCCTCCATCCACCAGGTCTGGAAATGGCCGAGTGCCCCAGGCAGGGACGTTCTATTGCAAACCCTGCCTGGGCGCCAGGCGCCTCCCTGCTTATGTACCTGGACGCCAAGTCCCTGGGGCCTTTCTCCTGCCTGCAGAAGCCCTGCCGCTCACCCCAGCCCTTCTCACTGCTTCAGTTGTGTCCCTGGGCAGCCTTTTCCCAGACCCCCAAGGCAGGCCCAGCTCCCGGCAGCCCTGATGCAGGGTTTGGGAGCGGAGACGTCGGCTGCTCCATAAGAATTGCAGCTTCCCTCCCAGCACAGAGTAACTACAGAGCGTCCGTCTGTCCCTGCCTGTCTGTCCATGCACCCGCCCTCTCTGCTGCCTCCAGCCCTGCCCCCGTGTCTGTGTCCATTCGCATTTCGTAGCGGAGTCATTGGGGCTCAGGGTAGGAAATGCTGGTGCCTCTGCCCGGCCCTGCTCTGGGCTCTCAGGAAGGGAAACCGAGACTTGTGCCCCTGGCAACCTGCTCTGTGCTTCCCCTGCCTTTCCTTCCCCTGCGGGCGCCATCCAGCTCCTCCTGATCTGCCCCTCGTTCCCAGGGACACCAGGGATCATGGAGAGTTCTCCTGGGCTGGGTCCGTGGCGAGCTCAGGTCCCACTGATGACACGAGAGGGCACCTTTCTCAGCAGGGGAGCAGCCATGCAGGCCTCCCCCCCCCCAAACACTCACCGGGCTCCTGCCCCAGCCGGGGATGAGGAGTCTCTGCCTGGGATCCAGGTGGGGAGCTGCAGGGTCAGGAACCGCACTGGCCGGGGCTCGGAGGCAGGGACATTTATCCTGCCTGCCTGGGAGTCCCAGCGGGGTCGGAGCCAGCAGGGAGCCCTGGGCACAGAGCAGTTTCCAGCTCAGCCGCAGGCAGGGGCAGGCTGGGATCAGGGGATTTGTGTGCCTGTCCCTGCCCTGCTCAGCTTTGTCTCTGATTAGTGCTGGCTCCTCCTCCGTGTGCAGCCCAGTGGTGAATGGGTCACCACAGTCATGAACCCAGCCAGCCTGTGTGGTGGACTCACCCTCTAAGCCTCCAGCCTGTAGTCTTGGGCGTGGGGATACTTCCTGCTCGACAAATGCCTGGGCCAGGCCCACAGGCCAGCCTGTAGCCTTCCAGGTCCCGCGTCATGGGGGGCAGCCTGTTTGTCTCCTGCGGGGTGTCCCGGGACGCCCTGCTCTGCCATTCTAACTCCCCTGCAGCTTCTTGGTAGGCCGGTTGGGCAGCTGCCCCGCGCTCGTGTTCAATGGAATCCCCCAGCGTGAAGGGTCTTAATTCCCCAAAGTTGGGGGGTGTCCAACCTGTGGTGTAGCCAAGCGCCGCTCCCTGCCAGTGTAACCCACACACCTAGTGTGGTTACCATGCAGTGGCACCTAGACCATGCGACAGTTAAGATCAAGAGACCTCTACAGCGTGGGCTGGGAGCCAGCTGGCTTTTAGCTCAGAGGCTAGCGGCTCCTGTACTCTGCTTCAGAGGGCCCAGGTTCAAATCCACCTGGTGGTGGTTACACCTGAACACCCCCCCTCCAAGATAATCAACCCACCGCTCTCCAAAACTGCTGTTAGCGTGGCTACGTTGGGGGTTGAAGACTCAGCCCCTGGCCAGAGCCAAGTTCTGGGAGAGCCGTGCAGGGAGCTGGTTTGAGCTGTCACAGAGTTCCACATCCTCCCCCTTCCCACCCACCCACCCCCTGAGACCAGCTGAGAGTCTGACACGGGCTGGGGGCTGATTTCATTGCACTGACCCACAGGCAGGTGGAGGCTCCATGTAGACCCCATGACTGCGCAGGCCCCCTGGCTGGGCTTCAGGCTGCCCTGGCCAGTGGCTGGGACCTCAGGGTGAGGACAAAGGGATACAGGAGGGTCCCCCCAGGAAAATGTGGATGGGTTGGGGGTATCTACTTCCAGACAAGGGGAGGGCCCCAGCTCCCTCGGTCCTGCCCCATCACCCAGCACCCTTCCATTGCGGGTCTGAGCTCCCATCATAGCTGCTTTGCCTCCTGTCCAACCCTAGGTCGCTCCAGCCCTTCCCCATCCCCATCTCCTGGCTGCTGCCCACTAACTGGGCAAGGGGATGGGCCACCTGCCTGGACCCTGGTCAGCACTTCCCTGTCCACCTGGCCATCTGCAGTGTCTCCCAGTCACCCTTCCCTCTCCCAGTCACCGTTCCCCCACGGTTGCCAGGTTGCCAGGTGACTGGTTTCTGAGCGGACATATGGTGAGAGAGGGACCTGGACAGCTCCAGTCAGCACTACTAGCTGGGCCACCAAGAGTGCAGCCAGCCATGCAGCGGGGTAAGACAGGCCCCATGCCCTGGCTCTCTGGCCCTGGAAGTGGCTGGCACGTCCCGGTCCTAGACACAGGCTCCGTGTGCTGTCCCCACCCTGGGGTGGGGCTGCAGCTCCCATTGACGAGGCCCTTCAGCCAATAAGAGCTGCAGGGACAGTGCCTTTAATTGAGGGCAGCCCATGGAGCTCCCTGGCCACCACCCCAGCACCCATCAGGAAGAGGGACAGGATGGCTACTTCCTGCATGCCCTGACCAGAGCCTGTGCCTGCAACCCTGCCTCACTCAAAGCCCCCACTTGAACCCCAAAGATCTCAGCACAGCCCTTCCCACCCCTTGAACCTCTCAGCCCTTTGGGGTCTACACCCCAAAGCCCACCTCAGCCCGAGTCAAATAGCAGCTGCTCAAGGAGGTGGCAGATCGACCAATCCCAGTCAGGGGGGGCTCTGCGCCAGCACCTCAGAGCATGAAAGGGGGCACCTCACAGCCAGGGGTGCCGCCTGTCATACACTCCTAGATGCTTGAACCCTGTGCTGCCCCATGCTCTTCCCCCGCTCCATCCCTTCCTCCAATCTCATGCCTGCCCCATCGCTCTTCCTCCACTCTACCCAAGGCCACATTCCACTTCTGCCAAAACTGCCCCCTGTCCCTGCTCCTCCTGCCCCTCGGCCTGCCAAAAGTTACCTCCCATTTCACCCCAACGCCTCCCACCTCTTCCCCCTCTGCTCTGACCCTCCCCTACCCCTGCCTGCCCCCACTCCTTCCCCACCTCCTCCCAATGCTTCCTGCCCCAGGGCTGCGGATGGGGCTGAGTGTTGTCACAGAGTGGCAAGGCCCTCGCCCCTTAGGACAAGGGGTTAGGCCCTGAGGCCTGGCAAAGGGGGCTCAACTCCACGTGTGTATCTGTTCTCAAGCTCAGTGGCAATAACCAGAGCTTGTCCCTAGCAGAGAGGGTGGCCAGTCAATAAACACACCCCCTTCCCTCAGGGCAGTGAAGCCCAGTGGCCAGAGTCAATGACACTCCTCCCTTTGCCGAAGACAATGGGGCCTAGTGGTCAGAGTCAATAATACCCCTCCTTTTGTTAGTCAGGGACTTGGTCTCCTCAGCCTCTTCACCTGCCCCGTATCTCTGTCACCGGTTGTCAGTTCAGTCTAACGCAGGGTGGCTGGTACAAGAACAACTTTATTTAATACTGTACAACCCAAATCCGGTTGTCACAGTGAAACAGTTGCAAGAAGCCAGAACCAACACACAGGGAACTGAACTCGGGCACTACAAGTAAGAGGGGATCACGGTGCCATGTTCTCCGTGTTCACAGCAGCGGTCGGCAGATGTCTCAGGACAGGGAAAAAGGGAACCCAATAAAGCCGGTTGGTGTTGTAGGGTTCAGGCAGGTGGAAGGTTTTCTCGCATCTTCCCTCAGGTCTGCTCTCCTTGACATGTCGTCCTGTGTGCAGTTTTCAAAGAGGAAAGCGAATGATAGAAGTGTTTGTGGTATGTTTGTGGTGTGTGTGAGAGTGTGTGTGTGTGTGTGTGTGTATAGTGTGTGTGGAGGGTGAGAGTGTTTGTGGTTTATGAGTCTGTTTCCGGAATGTGTGTGTGATATATCAGTGTGGGTGTGGTAGGCGTGGGTGTGACGTGTGTGTTGTATCTGGTGTGTGGTGTGTGTGTATACATGTGTGGTGAGTGTGTGGGGTGTGTGTGTGTGTGTGTGTTTGTGTGTGGTGAATGTGTGTGTGTTGCTTGTGAGGTGTGTGTTATATGCGGTGACATCATCTGATCGCAATCATCTGATCGCATTTGAGAAAACAGCCCCTGTTCTGCTCATATACCTGTACTTTCTAGACTTAGTCTTTCCCTAAGGCTATGTCTAGACTGCAAGCCTCTTTTGAAAGAGGCTCTTTCGAAAGATACTTTCGAAAGAGCCTCTTTCGAAAGAGAGCGTCTAGACTGCACGCGGAATTTCGAAAAAGCAAGCCGCTTTTTCGAAAGAAAGCACCCAGTGAGTCTGGATGCTCTCTTTCTAACAAGCCTGTTTGCTTTCAAGAACGCCTTCTTTCGAAAGAGCACTTTCGAAAGAAGGCGTTCTTCCTTGTGGAATTAGGTTTACAACCGTCGAAAGAAAAGCCGCATTCTTTCGATTTAATTTCGAAAGAACGCGGCTGCAGTCTAGACGCAGGTGAAGTTTTTTCGAAAAAAGGCTACTTTTTTCGAAAAAACCCCTGAGTCTGGACACAGCCTAAGGGTGGACACCACTGGATTCTCAATTTGTGGGTCCCCAGCTCCTCACCGTTTCTTCTGGGGTCTCTCTCTGGACACACAAGATGAAGAGGAAGATTACCATTCATCAGCCCACACTGTGTTTTCATTGGATCTCCTGGCCCCCTGCCATTCTACTTCAACTAAAGTGCTGGAATATTCAGACAATTGAATTTCTCCCTCTCAGTTCTCATATTTTTCCCTATAGCCCTCAGTTCCAATCCTTTTCTTCCCAGCTCTTCTCAACTCTCGCTTTGGATGGGAGGCAGAAGAGACCCAAACTGAAGACCTTGATTTCTTCCACTGCTGCCTTAAATCGGTTTTCCATAAGGCAGGAGCCCTTTGTTTGATGGCCCCCACATCACCGAAGAAAAGTGAAGCCATCCAAGAGGGATGATCGTATCAGCTTATACCCAAAGTAGCACAGCTGAACTACAAATAGAATCATAGAATCAGAGAATACTAGGACTGGAAGGGACCTTGAGAGGTCATCGAGTCCAGTCCCCTGCCCTCATGGCAGGACCAAATACTGTCTAGACCATCCCTGATAGACATTTATCTAACCTACTCTTAAATATCTCCCATGCTGGAGATTCCACAACCTCCCTGAGCAATTAAAACAGTACTTGACCACCCTGACAGTTAGGAATTTTTTCCTAATGTCCAACCTAAACCTCCATTTCTGCAGTTTAAGCTCATTGCTTCTTGTTCTGTCCTCAGAGGCCAAGATGAACAAGTTTTCTCCCTCCTCCTAATGACACCCTTTTAGATACCTGAAAACGGCTATCATGTCCCCCCTCAGTCTTCTCTCTTCTAAACTAAACAAACCCAATTCTTGCAGCCTTCCTTCATAGGTTATGTTCTCTAGACCTTTCATCATTCTTGTTGCTCTTCTCTGGACTCTCTCCAATTTCTCCACATCTTTCTTGAAATGTGGTGCCCAGAAATGGATACAATACTCCAACTGAGGCCTAACCAGCGCAGAGTAAAGCGGAAGAATGACTTATCGTGTCTTGTGTCTTGCTCACAATACACCTCTTAATGCTGTTTTTGCAACAGCATCACACTGCTGACTCATATTCAGCTTGTGGTCCAGTATAACTCCTAGATCCCTTTCTGCCATACTCCTTCCTAGACAGTCGCTTCCCATTCTGTATGTTTGAAACTGATTGTCCCTTCCTCAGTGGAGCACTTTGCATTTCTCTTTATTAAACCTCATCCTGTTTATTCAGACCATTTCTCCAACTTATCCCGATCATTTTGAATTATGACCCTATCCTCCAGAGCAGTCGCAACCCCTTTCAGCTTGGTATCATCTGCAAACTTAATAAGCATATTTTCTATGCCAATATAAAAATTGTTGATGAAGTTATTGAAGGGACCTGGTCCCAAAACAGACCCCTGCTGAATCCCACTTGTTATTCCTTTTCAGCAGTATTGAGAACCATTAATAACTACTCTCTGAGTACGATTATCCACCCAGTTATACACCCACCTTATAGTAGCCCCATCTAAGTTGTATTTGCCTAGTCTATTGATGAGAATATCATGCGAGACTCATAGACTCATAGACTCATAGACTTTAAGGTCAGAAGGGACCATTATGATCATCTAGTCTGACCCCCTGCACAGTGCAGGCCACAGAATCTCACCCACCCCTCTTAGAATAATCCTCTCACCTATGTCTCAGATATTGAAGCCTTCCAATACTTTGAAGGCCCCAACATGCAGAGAGTCCTTCAGCTGTGATCTGTGCCCAATGCTACAGAGGAAGGCGAAAAACCTCCAGGGCCTCTGCCAATCTACCCTGGAGGAAAATTCCTTCCTGACCCCAAATATGGCGATCAGCTAAACCCTGAGCATGTGGGCAAGACTCACCAGCCAGACACCCAGAAAGTTCCCTATAGCAACTCATATCATCCCTCCATTGACCTATTTCCAACTGGAAATGAATGGTCAATTAGTTACCAAGATCATGTTATTTCATCCAACCATCCCCTTATCATAGAATCAGAACTGGAAGAGACCTCAGAAGGTCGTCAAGTCCAGCCCTCCGCTCTAGGCAGGACCAATCCCATCTAAATCAACCCGGCCAGGGCTTTGTCAAGCCGAGACGTAAACACCTCTAGGGATGGAGACTCCACTACTTCCCTAGGTAACCCATTCCAATGCTTCACTACCCTCCTAGTAAAATAGTTTTTCCTAATATCCAATCTGGACCTCTCCCACCACAACTTGAGACCATTGCTCCTTGTTCTGCCATCTGTCACTACTGAGAACAGCCTCTCTCCATCCTCTTTGGAACCTCCCTTCAGGAAGTTGAAGGCTGCTATCAAGTCCCCCCTCACTCTTCGCTTCTGCAGACTAAACAGACCCAAATCCCTCAGCCTCTCCTCGTAGGTCATATGCTCCAGACCCCTAATCATTTTGGTTGCCCTCCGCTGGACCCTCTCCAATGCGTCCGCATCCTTTTTGTAGTGGGGGGCCCAGAACTGGACACAGTACTCCAGATGTGGCCTCACCAAAGCCGAATAAAGGGGAATAATGACATCTCTGGATCTGCTGGCAATGCTCCTCTTAATGCATCCTAATATGCCATTAGCCTTCTTGGCTACAAGGGTACACTGTTGACTCATATCTAGCTTCTCATCCACTGTAACCCCCAGGTCCTTTTCTGCAGAACTACTACTTAACTGGTTGGTCCCCAGCCTGTAACTATGCTTGGGATTCTTCCGTCCCAAGTGCAGGACTCTACACTTGTCTTTGTTGAATCTCATGAGATTTCTAGTGGCCCAATCCTCCAATTTGTCTAAGTCACTCTGGACCCTATCTCTGCCCTTAAGCGTATCTACCTCTCCCCCTAGCATAGTGTCATCTGCAAACTTGCTGAGGGTGCAATCTATCCCCTCATCCAGGTCATTAATAAAGATATTGAACAAAACCGGTCCTAGAACCGAACCTTGGGGCACTCCACTAGAAACCGACCGCCATCCTGACATCGAACCGTTGATCACTACCCGCTGGGCCCGGCCTTCTAGCCATCTTTCTATCCATCTTACCGTCCATTTATCCAATCCGCATTCCCTTAACTTGCTGGCAAGAATATTGTGGGAGACCGTATCAAAAGCCTTGCTAAAGTCAAGGTATATAACATCCACTGACTTTCCCATGTCCACTGAGCCAGTTACCTCATCATAGAAGCTAATCAGATTGGTCAAGCACGACTTGCCCTTTGTGAATCCATGCTGACTATTCCTGATCACTTTCCTCTCATTCAAGTGTCTCAAAATGGATTCCTTTAGGATCCCTTCCATGATTTTTCCAGGAACCGAGGTAAGACTGACCGGCCTATAGTTCCCTGGATCGTCCTTCTTCCCTTTTTTGAAGATGGGCACTACATTTGCCTTTTTCCAATCATCCGGGATTTCGCCCGATCTCCACGACTTTTCAAAGATAATGGCCAAAGGCTCCTCAATGACATTTGCCAACTCCTTCAGTACCCTTGGGTGCATTAAGTCTGGACCCATGGATTTGTGTACGTTTAGATTTTCTAAATAGTTCCTAACCTGTTCTTTACCCACCAAGGGCTGTCCATCTTCTTCCCATCTTGCGTCGCTTAGCACAGGAGTCCAGGAGCCGACCTTGTCCGTGAATACAGAGGCAAAGAAAGCATTGAGTTCTTCAGCTTTCCCCACATCCTCTGTCACTAGGTTACCTCCTTCATCCATTAGGGACTGCACACCCTCTCTGATCACCTTCTTTTTGTTGACATGCCTGTAGAAACCTTTCTTGTTATCCTTCACATCCTTAGCCAGTCGCAACTCCATTTGCGCTTTCGCCTTCCTGATAACCCCCCGGCATTCTCGAACTATACATTTAAGCTCCTCCCTAGTCATTTGTCCAAGTTTCCACTTTCTGTAAGCTTCCTTTTTGTGCTTAAGTACACCAAGGATTTCCCCTGTAAGCCAATCCGGTCTCCTACCAGGTTTGCCTCTCTTGCTACGTGTCGGGATGGTTTCTTTCTGTGCCTTCAATAAGGCTTCTTTAAAATACTGCCAGCTGTCCTGGACTCCTTTCCCCTTCATGTTAACATTCCAGGGGATTCTTTCCATCAGATCTCTGAGGGAGTCAAAATCTGCTTTTTTGAAGTCCAAGGTGTGTATTTTACTACTCTCTTTTCTTCCTTTGGTCAGGATCCTGAAATCTACCATCTCATGATCACTGCTTCCCAGGTTGTCACCCACCTCTACGTCCCCTATTAGTTCCTCCCTGTTTGTGAGGAGAAGGTCAAGCTGTGCACGGCCCCTGGTCGGATCCTTCAGCACTTGTACCAAGAAGTTATCCCCAACATTCTCCAAAAACTTCCTGGATTGCCTGTGTACTGCCGTATTGGTTTCCCAACAGATGTCAGGGTGATTAAAGTCCCCCATGAGAACCAGGGCCTGCGATCTAGAAGCTTCGCTCAGTTGTTCGAAGAAAGCCTCATCTACCTCATCCACCTGGTTCGGTGGCCTGTAGCAGACACCAACCACAACATCACTGCTGTTTGCTCCTTTAAACCTGACCCATAGACTTTCAACAAGTTTTTCTCCCTCTTTATACTGGAGTTCAGAGCAATCATAGTGCTCTCTTACATATAGTGCAACTCCTCCTCCTTTTCTCCCCTGCCTATTCTTCCTGAACAATCTATACCCTTCCATGACAGCGCTCCAGTCATGCGAGTCATCCCACCAAGTCTCTGTTATCCCAATTAAATCATATTTCTTGGCCTGGGCCAGGGCCTCCAGTTCTTCCTGCTTGTTGCCCAGGCTTCTCGCATTAGTGTACAAACCTTATCAAATGCCTTACTAAAGTCTAGTTATACCACACCCACCACTCCTCCCTTATCCAAAAGACTCATTATCCTATCAAAAAAGCTATCAGATTGGTTTGACATGATTTCTTCTTTACAAACTAATGCTGGCTGTTCCCTATCAGCTTGCCACCTTCCAAGTGTTTACAGATGATTTCCTTAATTACTTACTCCGTTATCTTCCCTGGCACAGAAGTTAAACTAACAAGTCTGTAGTTTCGTGGGTTGTTCTTATTTCCCTTTTTATAAATGGGCACTAGATTTGCCCTTTCCCAGTCTTCTGGAATCTCTCCTGTCTGCCTTGATTTTCCAAAGATGATAGCTAGAGGCTCATATACCTCCTTTATCAGCTCCTTGGGTATTTAAGGATAAAATTAATTTGTTAGTATGACCTCTGTGAGACCTGGATTTTAAGCCTGGTCTTTGGAAACGGGTTCATGCTTGGCCATAGGTGAAACTGGTATAAACCTGTTTTACTGTTATGAACCTGTTGTTAGGCCAAAGAAGGGAATGTGATGGGGTAAGTAATGATTGGAGGGGATTTGGTGCAGAGGGCATGACCTGTGTATGTGTGTAACTATAGGTGGTCAGTAGGAAAGGGGTGATTACCATGTAAGATAGTACAAAAGACATTTCCCTTTGCTTGGGAAGTTGTGAAACTTTCCTGAGAGTATCCTGGAGATTTTTGCCCTTGAATGCATTCCTGAATAAAGCTGGTTGCTTAAGAAGGGTTCCTGAAATTGATATGCTAGGGGTTTTGGACCCCCATCCGAACCCTCGGATTCAAATTCTCCGTCACTATTCTAGGATGCATTTCATCAGGCCCTGGTGACTTGAAAGCATTTAACCTTTCTAGATGACTTTTTAACGTGCTCTTTTTTTATTTTATCTTCTAAACCTAACCCCTTCCCATTAGTATTCACTATGATATGTAGTCAAAATGCCTCACTTCAAATGCAGAAATGAGACAGGCATACAAATAGGACTGTCACGTTCAGTAAATCACAACCTTTCCCGTGACACTTTACATGAGTTACCTGGCATACAGCATATCTCATTTCTGTCACAGGCAGATCATATGCCCATTTTCTCAAAGAATTTGGAGTGTCACATCACAGCAAAATGGCTGAAATGTTCCAGGCTTTCCCAGTTGTGCGGCAATCCGCTGCTGTACAAAAACCATCTGGCGAACAGAATTCCATGTGTGTAAGACAGTGGATGACTGTGCAGAAGAATGTCATGTACTGGTACTCTTACAATGCTGGCAACATGTATGAGCTCAATTTCAATGCAAAACCACTAGTTCAGTCCACGGTAGTCCCAGATGCTGCCGAAAGGAACCGTGTTTCCCATAGTAGTACAACATGGAAGGACACAGAGCTCTTGATAAAAGTGGGTTGTGGTTAATTTAGTCAACAGAGGTACATACATGAATCATTGTGGTCTGCAAACTCAGTAAAGTCTCCCCGGACATGGCAAGTACCTGGTACAACAAGTAATAGAAGCCTTACGTTTCCAAAGTTCTCTATCTAGGTGGGGTTCTTTATGCCAGGCGATCTATCCATGCTAGGCAGGAGGAGATTTCACATGTAAAATATCAGCACTGGGAAGAGGGCAGGATTAGCAGCACAGCGCAAAGCATCAACTATTCTTGCACAGCACAATGAGATGTTGGAACTCCCGGGCACAATGTGAGCAGGGTACAGAAGAGAGTGGAGATGAACGGAGAGGAGAGTATACACTTTTATAGCAATGAGGGTTAAGTGTATATGTAGCAGGGAATGAAACCTTCCTGCTTCCACGGACAAGCCAGCTCTAACTGTGGGGGTTTAGGAAGAATCTTTCCCTTGAGTGGGATACCTGTGTAAAACCTCCATGGGGTTTACTGGCTACTAGAGACAGGATACGGATCAGATGGACCAGAGCTCTTATCCAGCCTGGCTACTCCTATGAGCCTAGATATCTAATGGCCAAAATCATTCTCTAACCGGAGGAGTGTCTCTGGTTTATGTGATGTGGCAGCAGCACTCCATGGAATGCAGAGATAGTTGATGGCCAGCAAGGTGAGTTAGCTTGCACATCATGCATAAGCTTCTTAATGCCTGTCCATCTGGCATAAAATGGGCAGCATAAGGACAAAACTCCCCTGTGGCCTTCCTCTCAGACTAATGAAGCCTCCTTAATTTGCTGGGTGCACTAAAGTGGATTTCGTTAAGCCTTGGCCCTGGATTTGCAGGGAAACTTCCCTGGGAGCAAAAATGTCTGTTTTACTACAAAGAGTTAATTGGTTAACGTCCCTGTTTTGGAGCCAAGGGGCCCTCTCTTTGCCATGTGGAAGAAGCCAGCTAGTAAGTCACATTTCACTGGATTCAGCACCATTTCCACTTCAGAGACAACAGGTAACCTATTTGCTTCTGCAGCTGCTTTGTTTTCATCCCGTAAACAATGGGGTTTAGCATGGGGGGGACGAGCACGTAGAGATCGGCCAGCAGGATGTGAATGTGTTTAGGGATATTGTGGCCAAAGCGGTGGGTTAAGAAAGTGAAGAAGGCTGGGATGTAAAATAAGAGGATGATACAGACGTGGGAGCCGCAAGTGCTGAGAGGTTTGTGTCGGGCATCTTTGGTGGGTAGCTTGAAGACAGCCCTGAGGATCAGCACATAAGAAACAACAATAAACACAACATCTAATATAAAAGTTACAATAGGCACTGCAAAGCCATACCAGATATTGATAGAGATGTCCGCACAGGCCAGCCTGGCCACCCCAATGTGCTCACAGTAGGAGTGCTGGATGACGTTGCTTGCGCAGAAGGGGAGCCGTTTGATCAGAAAGACTTGGGGAACAATTATACAAAAACTTCTGATGACGATGGCCGTGGCTATTTTCCCGATCTTCTCGTTGGTGAGGACTGTCGTGTACCTCAGGGGGTCGCAGATGGCGACGTACCGATCGAACCCCATGGCCAGCAGGATGGCGGATTCGGCGGCAACCCCAAAGTGTAAAAAGAAGAGCTGGGTGAGGCAGGAACTGAAGGAAATGGCCTTGGGTCCAAACCAGAAGATGGCCAGTATGTTGGGCACCGTAGATGTAGATAATATTAAATCTGCTACCGCCAGCATGGAGAGAAAAATGAACATGGGCTCGTGCAGCCTGCGCTGGGTGGCGATGAGCAGGAGGAGACCACAGTTCCCCAGAACAGCCGCCGTGTACATCAGCGCGAAGGGGATGGAGATCCAGGGGTGCCAAGGCTCCAGGCCCGGGATGCCGACCAGGACGAAGCTGAGGTGACTGAACGTTGTGCTGTTGGGCGCAGCCATGGGGTGCTGAGGGCTCCGCTTGGGTGCTGGTCCCGGCTGGAAGCTGAGACAAGATCAGTGCCTGCTGGGATCCCGCTACCTCACACTCACTTCTCACTTCCAACTCACTCCCTGCATCCCGGCTGCGAGAGCTGCACTCAGAGCTGCGCAGGGCAGAGCTGGAGCCAGTGACAGGGACCTGTCAGGAGCTTCGAGCTCAGAGGTGACCACTCGACAAATCAGCCACAGAGCAGGCAGGGCCAGGCGGAGAGTCTCAGAGAGCACAGCCCGTGAAGCCGGCCTCCCTCAGCTCTGGAACACATCCAGAAGCTATTATGGACCTTTCAGTTACTCGAGCACCAGGATAATTTATTGCTCCATTTCTGGCCCTGCTCCCTACTTTGCCATGGAGAGATGCTGAACCCCCCGGGGAGCTGCAGAGCCCACGAACACAGCGGCCACTCAGAGGTGCCTCAGTGCAGAAAGGGGCACTAATGGATTCAGAGCCTGGGGACACAGGACTGGTCCCAGGATCCCAGCGGTGGCTGGACCGGCCCCAGACACAACAGGGATAGAATCTCCCTGCGCCTACGGACAGTCCACGGCCATAGAGCCATCCGAGCGCGTTTGGCCCCACCTCCGCACTGGGCGCTCCTGTTCACTGGACCTCTGGGTCCTTGTCATGTCCATCACCCATTGATCTTTCTGCAGCTCTGCTTGGCCAGCAGCAGGATCGATCCTGCTAACCCTGCGCACAGCCCGTGGAAATTTAGCAAATGTGAATCATTGGCTGTTCCCCCTAAAGTATAATATTGTATGATATATTTCAGAGGGTGTGTCTGTCCATCTGTCTGTCTGGCAAAGAGCTCCTCCAAAATGAGTGGAGCCAGGACCACCACATTTGGTAGGCAGATTCCTTTTCCCACTACTTACAGCAAGGTCAATGGTTTCCTGTGTGGAGAAAACAGGAAGTGCCCGAGCAGGGATTGTTCCTCTGAACACTAAACAGAAAAGCAACAGACTCACTTGAAAAGGCGCCTCCACCTCTCGTTCAGGACAGGTCCTGCTCCAAGACTCACAGCCCCACACTTCCTTTGCCGTGGGCAGGCGAGGCTGAAGCTATACCTCCTCCACATGGGATCACTGCTGGAAGTACCGCTCTGTGAGGGGAAGACGGAGAGTACACGTTTTGCTCCCGTCCTCATTTTGGCTGAGTAAATCAGGACGCACATGAACCTGGACTTGCCTCTGTGGGGGACATGCCCGGCTCTCCCAGCTGTGCCTGTTGGATCTGCAGCTGCCATGAAAATGAGATCACCTGGCCCCAAGCTGTGGTGGGGAGAGAGGGTTGGAGTAGCCCTCTCTCCTACGCAGCCTGCACACTGAACACTCCCTCCGCAGCTCAGCCTAGAGCAATGGCTCAAAGGAACCCCGGCCATGTTCATGTTATTACACCCCCCCCCCCCCGGCAAAGTTCCCTGTGTGTCAGCCCTAAGGAAGGCCGGGTCCGGGTCCCCTCCCAGCGCCAGAGGGAGGCCCCTGAAGAGAGACAAAACCTCCCGCTCCCCGTTGCAACCCATGGCTGATGACTGCGTGTCACATTCACTCACATATGCCCCTGCTGGTGTTTCCTGCTCTTCCCTGTAGCCCTGGTGCTGCTCCCGAGTGCAGGGGCAGGCTGGTCAAAATGGACCCTACTCGGACCCAGGCTGGATAGCCCCGTTAGAAGGAGCCGCACGTTGCACTTTGCTCTTTTAACTCGCTGCCCCAGGCCAGCAGCTAGTCAGTGAGGGCTCCCTGGGGGCACAGCCGGGCCCAGCTCGGACACACCTGGGAGACTCTCCAGGGTAACAGCTGAGCAGGAACCTCCAGCACAAATGCCCCTCGCCCCCCATGGGCTCCTCCATCCACCAGGTCTGGAAATGGCCGAGTGCCCCAGGCAGGGACGTTCTATTGCAAACCCTGCCTGGGCACCAGGCGCCTCCCTGCTTATGTACCTGGACGCCAAGTCCCTGGGGCCTTTCTCCTGGCTGCAGAAGCCCTGCCGCTCACCCCAGCCCTTCTCACTGCTTCAGTTGTGTCCCTGGGCAGCCTTTTCCCAGACCCCCAAGGCAGGCCCAGCTCCCGGCAGCCCTGATGCAGGGTTTGGGAGCGGAGACGTCGGCTGCTCCATAAGAATTGCAGCTTCCCTCCCAGCACAGAGTAACTACAGAGCTTCCGTCTGTCCCTGCCTGTCTGTCCATGCACCCGCCCTCTCTGCTGCCTCCAGCCCTGCCCCCGTGTCTGTGTCCATTCGCATTTCGTAGCGGAGTCATTGGGGCTCAGGGTAGGAAATGCTGGTGCCTCTGCCCGGCCCTGCTCTGGGCTCTCAGGAAGGGAAACCGAGACTTGTGCCCCTGGCCATTCTCTCTGTGCTTCCCCTGCCTTTCCTTCCCCTGCGGGTGCCATCCAGCTCCTCCTGATCTGCCCCCCGTTCCCAGGGACACCAGGGATCATGGAGAGTTCTCCTGGGCTGGGTCCGTGGCGAGCTCAGGTCCCACAGATGACATGCGAGGGCACCTTTCCCAGCAGGTGAGCAGCCCTGCAGGCCTCCCCCCCCCCAAACACTCACCGGGCTCCTGCCCCAGCCTGGGATGAGGAGTCTCTGCCTGGGATCCAGGTGGGGAGCTGCAGGGGCAGGAACCGCACTGGCCGGGGCTCGGAGGCAGGGACATTTATCCTGTCTGCCTGGGAGTCCCAGCGGGGTCGGAGCCAGCAGGGAGCCCTGGGCACAGAGCAGTTTCCAGCTCAGCCGCAGGCAGGGGCAGGCTGGGATCAGGGGATTTATGTGCCTGTCCCTGCCCTGCTCAGCTTTGTCTCTGATTAGTGCCGGCTCCTCCTCCGTGTGCAGCCCAGTGGTGAATGGGTCACCACGGTCCTGAACCCAGCCAGCCTGTGGGGTGGACTCACCCTCTAAGCCTCCAACTCCAGCCTGTAGTCTTGGGCATGGGGATACTTCCTGCTCGACAAATGCCTGGGCCAGGCCCACAGGCCAGCCTGTCGCCTTCCAGGTCCCGCGTCATGAGGGGCAGCCTGTTTGTCTCCTGCGGGGTGTCCCGGGACGCCCTGCTCTGCCATTCTAACGCCCCTGCAGCTTCTTGGTAGGCCGGTTGGGCAGCTGCCCCGCGCTCGTGTTCAATGGAATCTCCCAGCATGAAGGGTCTTAATTCCCCAAAGTTGGGGGGTGTCCAACCTGTGGTGTAGCCAAGCGCAGCTCCCTGCCAGTGTAACCCACACACCTAGTGTGGTTACCATGCAGTGGCACCTAGACCATGCGACAGTTAAGATCAAGAGACCTCTACAGCGTGGGCTGGGAGCCAGCTGGCTTTTAGCTCAGAGGCTAGCGGCTCCTGTACTCTGCTTCAGAGGGCCCAGGTTCAAATCCACCTGGTGGTGGTTACACCTGAACACCCGCCCCCCCTCCAAGATAATCAACCCACCGCTCTCCAAAACTGCTGTTAGCGTGGCTACGTTGGGGGTTGAAGACTCAGCCCCTGGCCAGAGCCAAGTTCTGGGAGAGCCGTGCAGGGAGCTGGTTTGAGCTGTCACAGAGTTCCACATCCTCCACCCACCCACCCACCCACCCCCTGAGACCAGCTGAGAGTCTGACACGGGCTGGGGGCTGATTTCATTGCACTGACCCACAGGCAGGTGGAGGCTCCATGTAGACCCCACGACTGCGCAGGCCCCCTGGCTGGGCTTCAGGCTGCCCTGGCCAGTGGCTGGGACCTCAGGGTGAGGACAAAGGGATACAGGAGGGTCCCCCCAGGAAAATGTGGATGGGTTGGGGGTATCTACTTCCACACAAGGGGAGGGCCCCAGCTCCCTCGGTCCTGCCCCATCACCCAGCACCCTTCCATTGCGGGTCTGAGCTCCCATCATAGCTGCTTTGCCTCCTGTCCAACCCTAGGTCGCTCCAGCCCTTCCCCATCCCCATCTCCTGGCTGCTGCCCACTAACTGGGCAAGGGGATGGGCCACCTGCCTGGACCCTGGTCAGCACTTCCCTGTCCACCTGGCCATCTGCAGTGTCTCCCAGTCACCGTTCCCTCTCCCAGTCACCGTTCCCCCACGGTTGCCAGGTTGCCAGGTGACTGGTTTCTGACTAGACACATGGTGAGAGAGGGACCTGGACAGCTCCAGTCAGCACTACTAGCTGGGCCACCAAGAGTGCAGCCAGCCATGCAGCGGGGTAAGACAGGCCCCATGCCCTGGCTCTCTGGCCCTGGAAGTGGCTGGCACGTCCCGGTCCTAGACACAGGCTCCGTGTGCTGTCCCCACCCTGGGGTGGGGCTGCAGCTCCCATTGACGAGGCCCTTCAGCCAATAAGAGCTGCAGGGACAGTGCCTTTAATTGAGGGCAGCCCATGGAGCTCTCTGGCCACCACCCCAGCACCCATCAGGAAGAGGGACAGGATGGCTACTTCCTGCATGCCCTGACCAGAGCCTGTGCCTGCAACCCTGCCTCACTCAAAGCCCCCACTTGAACCCCAAAGATCTCAGCACAGCCCTTCCCACCCCTTGAACCTCTCAGCCCTTTGGGGTCTACACCCCAAAGCCCACCTCAGCCCGAGTCATATAGCAGCTGCTCAAGGAGGTGGCAGATCGACCAATCCCAGTCAGGGGGGGCTCTGCGCCAGCACCTCAGAGCATGAAAGGGGGCACCTCACAGCCGGGGGGGCCGCCTGTCACACACTCCTAGATGCTTGAACCCTGTGCTGCCCCATGCTCTTCCCCCGCTCCATCCCTTCCTCCAATCTCATGCCTGCCCCATCGCTCTTCCTCCACTCTACCCAAGGCCACATTCCACTTCTGCCAAAACTGCCCCCTGTCCCTGCTCCTCCTGCCCCTCGGCCTGCCAAAAGTTACCTCCCATTTCACCCCAACGCCTCCCACCTCTTCGCCCTCTGCTCTGACCCTCCCCTACCCCTGCCTGCCCCCACTCCTTCCCCACCTCCTCCCAATGCTTCCTGCCCCAGGGCTGCGGATGGGGCTGAGCACTGTCTTAGAGTGGCAAGGCCCTCGCCCCTTAGGACAAGGGGTTAGGCCCTGAGGCCTGGCAAAGGGGGCTCAACTCCACGTGTGTATCTGTTCTCAAGCTCAGTGGCAATAACCAGAGCTTGTCCCTAGGAGAGAGGGTGGCCAGTCAATAAACACACACCCTTCCCTCAGGGCAGTGAAGCCCAGTGGCCAGAGTCAATGACACTCCTCCCTTTGCCGAAGACAATGGGGCCTAGTGGTCAGAGTCAATAATACCCCTCCTTTTGTTAGTCAGGGACTTGGTCTCCTCAGCCTCTTCACCTGCCCCGTATCTCTGTCACCGGTTGTCAGTTCAGTCTAACGCAGGGTGGCTGGTACAAGAACAACTTTATTTAATACTATACAACCCAAATCCGGTTGTCACAGTGAAACAGTTGCAAGAAGCCAGAACCAACACACAGGGAACTGAACTCGGGCACTACAAGTAAGAGGGGATCACGGTGCCATGTTCTCCGTGTTCACAGCAGCGGTCGGCAGATGTCTCAGGACAGGGAAAAAGGGAACCCAATAAAGCCGGTTGGTGTTGTAGGGCTCAGGCAGGTGGAAGGTTTTCTCGCATCTTCCCTCAGGTCTGCTCTCCTTGACGTGTCGTCCTGTGTGCAGTTTTCAAAGAGGAAAGCGAATGATAGAAGTGTTTGTGGTATGTTTGTGGTGTGTGTGAGAGTGTGTGTGTGTGTGTGTGTGTATAGTGTGTGTGGAGGGTGAGAGTGTTTGTGGTTTATGAGTCTGTTTCCGGAATGTGTGTGTGATATATCAGTGTGGGTGTGGTAGGCGTGGGTGTGACGTGTGTGTTGTATCTGGTGTGTGGTGTGTGTGTATACATGTGTGGTGAGTGTGTGGGGTGTGTGTGAGTGTGTGTGTGTTTGTGTGTGGTGAATGTGTGTGTGTTGCTTGTGAGGTGTGTGTTATATGCGGTGACATCATCTGATCGCAATCATCTGATCGCATTTGAGAAAACAGTCCCTGTTCTGCTCATATACCTGTACTTTCTAGACTTAGTCTTTCCCTAAGGCTATGTCTAGACTGCAAGCCTCTTTCGAAATAGAGCGTCTAGACTGCACGCGGAATTTCGAAAAAGCAAGCCGCTTTTTCGAAAGAAAGCACCCAGTGAGTCTGGCTGCTCTCTTTCTAACAAGCCTGTTTGCTTTCAAGAACGCCTTCTTTCGAAAGAGCACTTTCGAAAGAAGGCGTTCTTCCTTGTGGAATTAGGTTTACAACCGTCGAAAGAAAAGCCGCATTCTTTCGATTTAATTTCGAAAGAACGCGGCTGCAGTCTAGACGCAGGTGAAGTTTTTTCGAAAAAAAGGCTACTTTTTTCGAAAAAAACCCTGAGTCTGGACACAGCCTAAGGGTGGACACCACTGGATTCTCAATTTGTGGGTCCCCAGCTCCTCACCGTTTCTTCTGGGGTCTCTCTCTGGACACACAAGATGAAGAGGAAGATTACCATTCATCAGCCCACACTGTGTTTTCATTGGATCTCCTGGCCCCCTGCCATTCTACTTCAACTAAAGTGCTGGAATATTCAGACAATTGAATTTCTCCCTCTCAGTTCTCATATTTTTCCCTATAGCCCTCAGTTCCAATCCTTTTCTTCCCAGCTCTTCTCAACTCTCGCTTTGGATGGGAGGCAGAAGAGACCCAAACTGAAGACCTTGATTTCTTCCACTGCTGCCTTAAATCGGTTTTCCATAAGGCAGGAGCCCTTTGTTTGATGGCCCCCACATCACCGAAGAAAAGTGAAGCCATCCAAGAGGGATGATCGTATCAGCTTATACCCAAAGTAGCACAGCTGAACTACAAATAGAATCATAGAATCATAGAATACTAGGACTGGAAGGGACCTTGAGAGGTCATCGAGTCCAGTCCCCTGCGCTCATGGCAGGACCAAATACTGTCTAGACCATCCCTGATAGACATTTATCTAACCTACTCTTAAATATCTCCCATGCTGGAGATTCCACAACCTCCCTGAGCAATTAAAACAGTACTTGACCACCCTGACAGTTAGGAATTTTTTCCTAATGTCCAACCTAAACCTCCATTTCTGCAGTTTAAGCTCATTGCTTCTTGTTCTGTCCTCAGAGGCCAAGATGAACAAGTTTTCTCCCTCCTCCTAATGACACCCTTTTAGATACCTGAAAACGGCTATCATGTCCCCCCTCAGTCTTCTCTCTTCTAAACTAAACAAACCCAATTCTTGCAGCCTTCCTTCATAGGTTATGTTCTCTAGACTTTTCATCATTCTTGTTGCTCTTCTCTGGACTCTCTCCAATTTCTCCACATCTTTCTTGAAATGTGGTGCCCAGAAATGGATACAATACTCCAACTGAGGCCTAACCAGCGCAGAGTAAAGTGGAAGAATGACTTCTCGTGTCTTGTGTCTTGCTCACAATACACCTCTTAATGCTGTTTTTGCAACAGCATCACACTGCTAACTCATATTCAGCTTGTGGTCCAGTATAACTCCTAGATCCCTTTCTGCCATACTCCTTCCTAGACAGTCGCTTCCCATTCTGTATGTTTGAAACTGATTGTCCCTTCCTCAGTGGAGCACTTTGCATTTGTCTTTATTAAACCTCATCCTGTTTATTCAGACCATTTCTCCAACTTATCCCGATCATTTTGAATTATGACCCTATCCTCCAGAGCAGTCGCAACCCCTGTCAGCTTGGTATCATCTGCAAACTTAATAAGCATATTTTCTATGCCAATATAAAAATTGTTGATGAAGATATTGAAGGGACCAGGTCCCAAAACAGACCCCTGCTGAATCCCACTTGTTATTCCTTTTCAGCAGTATTGAGAACCATTAATAACTACTCTCTGAGTACGATTATCCACCCAGTTATACACCCACCTTATAGTAGCCCCATCTAAGTTGTATTTGCCTAGTTTATTGATGAGAATATCATGCGAGACCTTATCAAATGCCTTACTAAAGTCTAGTTATACCACACCCACCGCTCCTCCCTTATCCAAAAGACTCATTATCCTATCAAAAAAGCTATCAGATTGGTTTGACATGATTTCTTCTTTACAAACTAATGCTGGCTGTTCCCTATCAGCTTGCCACCTTCCAAGTGTTTACAGATGATTTCCTTAATTACTTACTCCATTATCTTCCCTGGCACAGAAGTTAAACGAACAAGTCTGTAGTTTCGTGGGTTGTTCTTATTTCCCTTTTTATAAATGGGCACTAGATTTGCCCTTTCCCAGTCTTCTGGAATCTCTCCTGTCTGCCTTGATTTTCCAAAGATGATAGCTAGAGGCTCAGATACCTCCTTTATCAGCTCCTTGGGTATTTAAGGATAAATTTAATTTGTTAGTATGACCTCTGTGAGACCTGGATTTTAAGCCTGGTCTTTGGAATCGGGTTCATGCTTGGCCATAGGTGAAACTGGTATAAACCTGTTTTACTGTTATGAACCTGTTGTTAGGCCAAAGAAGGGAATGTGATGGGGTAAGTAATGATTGGAGGGGATTTGGTGCAGAGGGCATGACCTGTGTATGTGTGTAACTATAGGTGGTCAGTAGGAAAGGGGTGATTACCATGTAAGATAGTACAAAAGACATTTCCCTTTGCTTGGGAAGTTGTGAAACTTTCCTGAGAGTATCCTGGAGATTTTTGCCCTTGAATGCATTCCTGAATAAAGCTGGTTGCTTAAGAAGGGTTCCTGAAATTGATATGCTAGGGGTTTTGGACCCCCATCCGAACCCTCGGATTAAAATTCTCCGTCACTATTCTAGGATGCATTTCATCAGGCCCTGGTGACTTGCAAGCATTTAACCTTTCTAGATGACTTTTTAACGTGTTCTTTTTTTATTTTATCTTCTAAACCTAACCCCTTCCCATTAGTATTCACTATGCTATGTAGTCAAAATGCCTCACTTCAAATGCAGAAATGAGACAGGCATACAAATAGGACTGTCACGTTCAGTAAATCACAACCTTTCCCGTGACACTTCACATGAGTTACCTGGCATACAGCATATCTCATTTCTGTCACAGGCAGATCATATGCCCATTTTCTCAAAGAATTTGGAGTGTCACATCACAGCAAAATGGCTGAAATGTTCCAGGCTTTCCCAGTTGTGCGGCAATCCGCTGCTGTACAAAAACCATCTGGCGAACAGAATTCCATGTGTGTAAGACAGTGGATGACTGTGCAGAAGAATGTCATGTACTGGTACTCTTACAATGCTGGCAACATGTATGAGCTCAATTTCAATGCAAAACCACTAGTTCAGTCCACGTTAGTCCCAGATGCTGCCGAAAGGAGCCGTGTTTCCCATAGTAGTACAACATGGAAGGACACAGAGCTCTTGATAAAAGTGGGTTGTGGTTAATTTAGTCAACAGAGGCACATACATGAAACATTGTGGTCTGCAAACTCAGTAAAGGCTCCCCGGACATGACAAGTACCTGGTACAACAAGTAATAGAAGCCTTACATTTCCAAAGTTCTCTATCTAGGTGGGGTTCTTTATGCCAGGCGATCTATCCATGCTAGGCAGGAGGAGATTTCACATGTAAAATATCAGCACTGGGAAGAGGGCAGGATTAGCAGCACAGCGCAAAGCATCAACTATTCTTGCACAGCACAATGAGATGTTGGAACTCCCGGGCACAATGTGAGCAGGGTACAGAAGAGAGTGGAGATGAACAGAGAGGAGAGTATACACTTTTATAGCAATGAGGGTTAAGTGTATATGTAGCAGGGAATGAAACCTTCCTGCTTCCACGGACAAGCCAGCTCTAACTGTGGGGGTTTAGGAAGAATCTTTCCCTTGAGTGGGATACCTGTGTAAAACCTCCATGGGGTTTACTGGCTACTAGAGACAGGATACGGATCAGATGGACCAGAGCTCTTATCCAGCCTGGCTACTCCTATGAGCCTAGATATCTAACGGCCAAAATCATTCTCTAACCGGAGGAGTGTCTCTGGTTTATGTGATGTGGCAGCAGCACTCCATGGAATGCAGAGATAGTTGATGGCCAGCAAGGTGAGTTAGCCTGCACATCATGCATAAGCTTCTTAATGCCTGTCCATCTGGCATAAAATGGGCAGCATAAGGACAAAACTCCCCTGTGGCCTTCCTCTCAGACTAATGAAGCCTCCTTAATTTGCTGGGTGCACTAAAGTGGATTTCGTTAAGCCTTGGCCCTGGATTTGCAGGGAAACTTCCCTGGGAGCAAAAATGTCTGTTTTACTACATGGAGTTAATTGGTTAACGTCCCTGTTTTGGAGCCAAGGGGCCCTCTCTTTGCCATGTGGAAGAAGCCAGATAGTAAGTCACATTGCACTGGATTCAGCACCATTTCCACTTCAGAGACAACAAGTAAACTATTTGCTTCTGCAGCTGCTTGGTTTTCATCCCGTAAACAATGGGGTTTAGCATGGGGGGGATGACCACGTAGAGATCGGCCAGCAGGATGTGAATGTGTTTAGGGATATTGTGGCCAAAGCGGTGGGCTAGGAAAGTGAAAAAGGCAGGGGTGTAAAATAAGAGAATGATACAGACGTGGGAGCCGCAAGTGCTGAGAGGTTTGTGTCGGGCGTCTTTGGTGGGCAGCTTGAAGACAGCCCTGAGGATCAGCACATAAGACACAGCGATAAACACAACATCGAGCATAAGGGTTACAATAGGCACTGCAAAGCCATACCAGATATTGAGAGAGATGTCCGCACAGGCCAGCCTGGCCACTGCGATGTGCTCACAGTAGGAGTGCTGGATGACGTTGCTTGCGCAGAAGGGCAGCCGTTTGATCATAAAGATTTGGGGAACAATTATACAAAAACTTCTGACGACAATGGCCGTGGCTATTTTCCCGATCTTCTCGTTGGTGAGGACAGTCGTGTACCTCAGGGGGTCGCAGACGGCGACGTACCGATCGAACCCCATGGCCAGCAGGACGGCCGACTCAGCAACAAACACAAAGTGCACAAAGAACACCTGGGTGAGGCAGGCACTGAAGGAAATGGCCTTGGGTCCAAACCAGAAGATGGCCAGCGTGCTGGGCACGGTGCAGGTGGATATCAGTAAGTCGGCCACCGCCAGCATGGAGAGGAAAATGAACATGGGCTCGTGCAGCCTGCGCTGGGTGGCGATGAGCAGGAGGAGACCACAGTTCCCCAGAACAGCCGCCGTGTACATCAGCGAGAAAGGGATGGAGATCCAGGGGTGCCAGGGCTCCAGGCCCGGGATGCCGACCAGGACGAAGCTGAGGTGACTGAACGTTGTGCTGTTGGGCGCGGCCATGGGGTGCTGAGGGCTCCGCTTGGGTGCTGGTCCCGGCTGGAAGCTGAGACAAGGTCAGTGCCTGCTGGGATCCCGCTACCTCACACTCACTTCTCACTTCCCACTCACTCCCTGCATCCCGGCTGCGAGAGCTGCACTCAGAGCTGCGCAGGGCAGAGCTGGAGCCAGTGACAGGGACCTGTCAGGAGCTTCGAGCTCAGAGGTGACCACTCGACAAACCAGCCACAGAGCAGGCAGGGCCAGGCGGAGAGTCTCAGAGAGCACAGCCCGTGAAGCCGGCCTCCCTCAGATCTGGAACACATCCGGAAGCTATTATGGACCTTTTAGTTACTCGAGCACCAGGATAATTTATTGCTCCATTTCTGGCCCTGCTCCCTACTTTGCCATGGAGAGATGCTGAGCCCCCCGGGGAGCTGCAGAGCCCACGAACACAGCGGCCACTCAGAGGTGCCTCGGTGCAGAAAGGGAAACTAATGAATTCAGAGCCTGGGGACACAGGACTGGTCCCAGGATCCCAGCGGTGGCCAGACCGGCCCCAGACACAACAGGGATAGAATCTCCCTGCGCCTACGGACAGTCCCCGGCCATAGAGCCACCCGAGCGCGTTTGGCCCCACCTCCGCACTGGTCGCTCCTGTTCACTGGACCTCTGGGTCCTTGTCATGTCCATCACCCATTGATCTTTCTGCAGCTCTGCTTGGCCAGCAGCAGGATCAATCCTGCTAACCCTGCGCACAGCCCGTGGAAATTTAGCAAATGTGAATCATTGGCTGTTCCCCCTAAAGTATAATATTGTATGATATATTTCAGAGGGTGTGTCTGTCCATCTGTCTGTCTGGCAAAGAGCTCCTCCAAAATGAGTGGAGCCAGCACCACCAGATTTGGTAGGCAGATTCCTTTTCCCACTACTTACAGCAAGGTCAATGGTTTCCTGTGTGGAGAAAACAGGAAGTGCCCGAGAAGGGATTGTTCCTCTGAACACCAAACAGAAAAGCAACAGACTCACTTGAAAAGGCGCCTCCACCTCTCGTTCAGGACGGGTCCCGCTCCAAGACTCACAGCCCCACACTTCCTTTGCCGTGGGCAGGCGAGGCTGAAGCTATACCTCCTCCACATGGGATCACTGCTGGAAGTACCGCTCTGTGAGGGGAGGACGGAGAGTACACGTTTTGCTCCCGTCCTCATTTTGGCTGAGTAAATCAGGACGCACATGAACCTGGACTTGCCTCTGTGGGGGACATGCCCGGCTCTCCCAGCTGTGCCTGTTGGATCTGCAGCTGCCATGAAAATGAAATCACCTGGCCCCAAGCTGTGGTGGGGAGAGAGGGTTGGAGTAGCTCTCTCTCCTACGCAGCCTGCACACTGAACACTCCCTCCGCAGCTCAGCCTAGAGCAATGGCTCAAAGGAACCCCGGCCATGTTCATGTTATTACACCCCCCCCCCCCCGGCAAAGTTCCCTGTGTGTCAGCCCTAAGGAAGGCCGGGTCCCCTCCCAGCGCCAGAGGGAGGCCCCTGAAGAGAGACAAAACCTCCCGCTCCCCGTTGCAACCGATGGCTGATGACTGCGTGTCACATTCACTCACATATGCCCCTGCTGGTGTTTCCTGCTCTTCCCTGTAGCCCTGGTGCTGCTCCCGGGTGCAGGGGCAGGCTGGTCAAAATGGACCCTACTCGGACCCAGGCTGGATAGCCCCGTTAGAAGGAGCCGCACGTTGCACTTTCCTGTTTTAACTCGCTGCCCCAGACCAGCAGCTAGTCAGTGAGGGCTCCCTGGGGGCACAGCCGGGCCCAGCTCGGACACACCTGGGAGACTCTCCAGGGTAACAGCTGAGCAGGAACCTCCGGCACAAATGCCCCTCGCCCCCCATGGGCTCCTCCATCCACCAGGTCTGGAAATGGCCGAGTGCCCCAGGCAAGGACGTTCTATTGCAAACCCTGCCTGGGCGCCAGGCGCCTCCCTGCTTATGTACCTGGACGCCAAGTCCCTGGGGCCTTTCTCCTGGCTGCAGAAGCCCTGCCGCTCACCCCAGCCCTTCTCACTGCTTCAGTTGTGTCCCTGGGCAGCCTTTTCCCAGACCCCCAAGGCAGGCCCAGCTCCCGGCAGCCCTGATGCAGGGTTTGGGAGCGGAGACGTCGGCTGCTCCACGAGAATTGCACCTTCCCTCCCAGCACAGAGTAACTACAGAGCGTCCGTCTGTCCCTGCCCGTCTGTCCATGCACCCGCCCTCTCTGCCACCTCCAGCCCTGCCCCCGTGTCTGTGTCCATTCGCATTTCGTAGCGGAGTCATTGGGGCTCAGGGTAGGAAATGCTGGTGCCTCTGCCCGGCCCTGCTCTGGGCTCTCAGGAAGGGAAACCGAGACTTGTGCCCCTGGCCATTCTCTCTGTGCTTCCCCTGCCTTTCCTTCCCCTGCGGGTGCCATCCAGCTCCTCCTGATCTGCCCCCCGTTCCCAGGGACACAAGGGATCATGGAGAGTTCTCCTGGGCTGGGTCCGTGGCGAGCTCAGGTCCCACAGATGACATGCGAGGGCACCTTTCCCAGCAGGTGAGCAGCCCTGCAGGCCTCCCCCCCCCCAAACACTCACCGGGCTCCTGCCCCAGCCGGGGATGAGGAGTCTCTGCCTGGGATCCAGGTGGGGAGCTGCAGGGGCAGGAACCGCACTGGCCGGGGCTCGGAGGCAGGGACATTTATCCTGCCTGCCTGGGAGTCCCAGCGGGGTCGGAGCCAGCAGGGAGCCCTGGGCACAGAGCAGTTTCCAGCTCAGCCGCAGGCAGGGGCAGGCTGGGGTCAGGGGATTTATGTGCCTGTCCCTGCCCTGCTCAGCTTTGTCTCTGATTAGTGCCGGCTCCTCCTCCGTGTGCAGCCCAGTGGTGAATGGGTCACCACGGTCCTGAACCCAGCCAGCCTGTGGGGTGGACTCACCCTCTAAGCCTCCAACTCCAGCCTGTAGTCTTGGGCGTGGGGATACTTCCTGCTCGACAAATGCCTGGGCCAGGCCCACAGGCCAGCCTGTCGCCTTCCAGGTCCCGCGTCATGAGGGGCAGCCTGTTTGTCTCCTGCGGGGTGTCCCGGGACGCCCTGCTCTGCCATTCTAATGTCCCTGCAGCTTCTTGGTAGGCCGGTTGGGCAGCTGCCCCGCGCTCGTGTTCAATGGAATCCCCCAGCGTGAAGGGTCTTAATTCCCCAAAGTTGGGGGGTGTCCAACCTGTGGTGTAGCCAAGCGCCGCTCCCTGCCAGTGTAACCCACACACCTAGTGTGGTTACCATGCAGTGGCACCTAGACCATGCGACAGTTAAGATCAAGAGACCTCTACAGCGTGGGCTGGGAGCCAGCTGGCTTTTAGCTCAGAGGCTAGCGGCTCCTGTACTCTGCTTCAGAGGGCCCAGGTTCAAATCCACCTGGTGGTGGTTACACCTGAACACCCCCCCCTCCAAGATAATCAACCCACCGCTCTCCAAAACTGCTGTTAGCGTGGCTACGTTGGGGGTTGAAGACTCAGCCCCTGGCCAGAGCCAAGTTCTGGGAGAGCCGTGCAGGGAGCTGGGATGAGCTGTCACAGAGTTCCACATCCTCCCCCTTCCCACCCACCCACCCCCTGAGACCAGCTGAGAGTCTGACACGGGCTGGGGGCTGATTTCATTGCACTGACCCACAGGCAGGTGGAGGCTCCATGTAGACCCCCCGACTGCGCAGGCCCCCTGGCTGGGCTTCAGGCTGCCCTGGCCAGTGGCTGGGACCTCAGGGTGAGGACAAAGGGATGCAGGAGGGTCCCCCCAGGAAAATGTGGATGGGTTGGGGGTATCTACTTCCAGACAAGGGGAGGGCCCCAGCTCCCTCGGTCCTGCCCCATCACCCAGCACCCTTCCATTGAGGGTCTAAGCTCCCATCATAGCTGCTTTGCCTCCTGTCCAACCCTAGGTCGCTCCAGCCCTTCCCCATCCCCATCTCCTGGCTGCTGCCCACTAACTGGGCAAGGGGATGGGCCACCTGCCTGGACCCTGGTCAGCACTTCCCTGTCCACCTGGCCATCTGCAGTGTCTCCCAGTCACCCTTCCCTCTCCCAGTCACCGTTCCCCCACGGTTGCCAGGTTGCCAGGTGACTGGTTTCTTACTAGACACATGGTGAGAGAGGGACCTGGACAGCTCCAGTCAGTACCACTAGCTGGGCCACCAAGAGTGCAGCCAGCCATGCAGCAGGGTAAGACAGGCCCCATGCCCTGGCTCTCTGGCCCTGGAAGTTGCTGGCATGTCCCGGTCCTAGACACAGGCTCTGTGTGCTGCCCCCACCCTGGGGTGGGGCTGCAGCTCCCATTGATGAGGCCCTTCAGCCAATAAGAGCTGCAGGGACAGTGCCTTTAATTGAGGGCAGCACATGGAGCTCCCTGGCCAGCACCCATCAGGAAGAGGGACAGGATGGCTACTTCCTGCGTGCCCTGACCAGAGCCTGCGCCTGCAACCCTGCCTCACTCCAAGCCCCCACTTGAACCCCAAAGCTCTCAGCACAGCCCTTCCCACCCCTTGAACCTCTCAGCCCTTGTCCAGAGTCTACACCCCAAAGCCCACCTCAGCCCGAGTCAAATAGCAGCTGCTCAAGGAGGAGGCAGATCGACCAATCCCAGTCGGGGGGCTCTGCGCCAGCACCTCAGAGCATGAAAGGGGGCACCTCACAGCCAGGGGGGGCCACCTGTCATACACTCCTAGATGCTTGAACCCTGTGCTGCCCCATGCTCTTCCCCCGCTCCATCCCTTCCTCCAATCTCATGCCTGCCCCATCGCTCTTCCTCCACTCTACCCAAGGCCACATCCCACTTCTGCCAAAACTGCCCCCTGTCCCAGCTCCTCCTGCCCTCGGCCTGCCAAAAGTTACCTCCCCCTTCACCCCAACTCCTCCCACCTCTTCCCCCTCTGCTCTGACCCTCCCCTACCCCTGCCTGCCCCCACTCCTTCCCCAATTCCCCCCAGGGCTGCGGATGGGGCTGAGCACCGTCACAGAGTGGCAAGGCCCTCGCCCCTTAGGACAAGGATTTAGGCCCTGAGGCCTGGCAAAGGGGGCTCAACTCCATGTGTGTATCAGTTCTCATGGCTCAGTGGCAATAACCACACCTTGGCCCTAGGAGAGAGGGTGGCCAATCAATAAACACACCCCCTTCCTCAGGGTAGTGAGGCCCAGTGGCCAGAGTCAATGACACTCCTCCCTTTGCCGAAGACAATGGGGCCTAGTGGTCAGAGTCAGTAATACCCCTCCTTTTGTTAGTCAGGGACTTGGTCTCCTCAGCCTCTTCACCTGCCCCGTATCTCTGTCACCGGTTGTCAGTTCAGTATAACGCAGGGTGGCTGGTACAAGAACAACTTTATTTAATACTATACAACCCAAATCCGGTTGTCACAGTGAAACAGTTGCAAGAAGCCAGAACCAACACACAGGGAACTGAACTCGGGCACTACAAGTAAGAGGGGATCACGGTGCCATGTTCTCCGTGTTCACAGCAGCGGTCGGCAGATGTCTCAGGACAGGGAAAAAGGGAACCCAATAAAGCCGGTTGGTGTTGTAGGGCTCAGGCAGGTGAAAGGTTTTCTCGCATCTTCCCTCAGGTCTGCTCTCCTTGACGTGTCGTCCTGTGTGCAGTTTTCAAAGAGGAAAGCGAGTGATAGAAGTGTTTGTGGTATGTTTGTGGTGTGTGTGAGAGTGTGTGTGTGTGTGTGTGTATAGTGTGTGTGGAGGGTGAGAGTGTTTGTGGTTTATGAGTCTGTTTCCGGAATGTGTGTGTGATATATCAGTGTGGGTGTGGTAAGCGTGGGTGTGACGTGTGTGTTGTATCTGGTGTGTGGTGTGTGGGTATACATGTGTGGTGAGTGTGTGGGGTGTGTGTGAATGTGTGTGTGTTTGTGTGTGGTGAATGTGTGTGTGTTGCTTGTGACGTGTGTGTTATATGCGGTGTTTGGTGTGTGAGCGTGCGTGTGGTGAGTGTGTGTGTAGGGGTGGTGAGTGAACAAGAGGGACTACCTGGCCGTACTGCTGTTCCCTGTGCTCGGTGCCAGCTACTATCACGGGACGTGGGAACAGGGGGTTGCTCCGCCCCTGGGGATTTTCCCAGATTCTCTGACTGGAGATTCCCGCCTGGGGGGTGGGCAGCCACCCGGCTCCTGCCTCTGGGGCCTGTGGGGCCGAGCGTCGCCCCGGCTGCCTGACGGGCTGTGGATGGGCTGTTGCTCCAGCACCGCAGAGTCGTGCAGAGCCCTGAGGGGAGGCTGAGCCCCCCACAGGTGCCCTTAGTGCTGGGTAGATCAGGGCTGGGCCACCCCGCTTCTCCGACTCTCCCCTCTCCCACCCCTGCCAGGTCTGGGATGGGGGCAGGGAAGCTGCCACCGCCCCACCAAGAGAAGATCAAAATGGTGGACAAAACCCTGACACCCCTCCCCCAACACCTGCCCTCAGGGCAGTGGGGCCCAGTGGCCAGAGTCAGTCACACCCCCTTGAGGTTAATAGGAGTGGGGTAGCAAGAGCAGGACCCAGGTCCCTGTCAGTGGGGTGGGGGGGTGGGGAGAGTCACCACTAGCCCAGCAGGGAATTTGCCTGACACAGGCCAAGCTCTTGGGGTAACTCGCCACCTTCCTCCTGCCAGACCCACCACAGCCGCATTCTCTGCCACCTTCCCCCGGCCTGGGGGCTTCTCCAGCTGCTCCCCCCTGACTGGCCCCACAGGTCGGTCCAGCCACAGCTCTTCCCCCCTGCACCCAACAGCCCCCACTGAGTTGACCCCCCCGGCCATTGTAGCCACCTCCCCTGGAGCCTGCCCATAGGGCTGCAGGGGCCCAGGAGTAATCCCCCATTGGGCCCGGGTCAGGGCTGGTGCACCTGTCACAGCGCCCACTTTTCTCTCTCTGTGGGTGCTGCAGCTACAGGGCCCCCACAGAGCTGCCCCCTGCACTCACAGCACCCCGGTGAACGGGCTGTGGCCCTGCCCCCTGCAAGCAGGATCAACCACATGCGAGGGGGGGAAACTTTATGGGAAGGGGGGGAGATCACCACCACCAGGCAGATTTGAACCCAGGATCTCTGAAGTGCAGTGTAGGAGGCTCTAGAGCTGGCTCTCGGTTTAGGCTGTAGAGGTCCCTTGCTCTTATCTCTCACTGCCAGTGGTCTAAGTGCCCCTCCGTGGGACAGAGAACCACACTAGGGCTGTGTCTACACTGGCAAGTTATTCCGGAAAATCAGCCGCTTTTCCGGAAAAACTTGCCAACTGTCTACACTGGCCGCTTGAATTTCCGGAAAAGCACTGACGATCTAATGTAAAATCATCAGTGCTTCTCCGGAAAAACTATGCTGCTCCCGTTCGGGCAAAGTCTTTTTCCAGAAAACTGTTCCAGAAAAGAGCCAGTGTAGACAGCACAGTAGTGTTTTCCGCAAAAAAGCCCCGATCACAAAATTGACGATCGGGGCTTTTTTGCGGAAAAGCTCGTCTAGATTGGCCACGGACACTTTTCCGCAAAAAATGCTTTTCTGGAAAAGCATCCTGCCAATGTAGACACGCTTCTCCGAAAATGCTTTTAACTGAAAACTTTTCTGTTAAAAGCATTTCCGGAAAATCGTGCCAGTGTAGACATAGCCTAGGTGTGTGGGTTACAAGGGCAACAATGTGCAAGGGGGTTGCCGTGTGCAAGGGCATGTTTGTGTGAGGGGTTTGCCGTATTTGAGGGTGCAGGTTTGTGGTCTCTCTACCACCTCCCACCACACTGCTGGTCTCTCTACCCTTCACTCTGCCCCCAAAACTGTTTTCTGTCTCCCTCCCCATCCCACACATACACTGCTGGTCTGTCTGTCCCCCACCACGCACACATACTGCTGATATCTCTACCCCCACCCTACAGACAATGCTGGTCTCTCTACCCACCCTCCTCTCCTCCATACTGCTTGTCTCTCTATCCCACCCACCTGCATACATTTCTGGTCTCTCTACTCCCACTCCCCCACACACATCTCTACCACACACCCACATGCAATGATGTTTTCTCTAGCCCCCATGCCCACACACACTAAACTGGTTTCTTTACCTCCCCCAACACATAAACGCTCACACAGACACACACACACACTCATGATCTCTCTAGCCCCCCACAGTGCTCATCACTCTACCCTCCACCTCCCACACACTGCTAGACTTTCCACTCCTGCTCCGTGGCTGCCAGTGTCTCCCAGTGAGTGCGTGTCTAGACTACAGGGATTGTTTGAAAAAAGTGGACTTTTTTCGAAAAAACTTCCCCTGAGTCCAGACTGTGGCTGTGTTCTTTTGAAAGTAAATCGAAAGAATGCGGCAATTTTTTCCACTGCTGTAAACCTCATTTTACGAGGAATAACACTTTTTTTTGAAAGTGCCCTTTTGAAAAAAGATGCTATGTAATGCAAACTGTGCTTTTTCGAAAGTGAACATCCAGACTGCCTGGGTGCTCTCTCTAAAAAAAAACTGCTTGCTTTTTCGAAAGTACTAGTTATAGTCTAGATGCTTTTTTCAAAAGAGGCTTGCAGTCTAGACGTAGCCTCACTGTAAATGACCCGTCCTTAGGGTATGTCTACACTACCCTCCTAATTCGAACTAGGAGGCTAATGTAGGCATACCGCACTTGCAATAGAAGCCCGGGATTTGAATTTCCCGGGCTTCATTTGCATAAGCCGGGCGCCGCCATTTTTAAATCCCGGCTAGTTCGAACCCCGTGCCGCGCGGCTACACGCGGCACGGGGTTCGAACTAGCCGGGATTTAAAAATGGCGGCGCCCGGCTTATGCAAATGAAGCCTGGGAAATTCAAATCCCGGGCTTCGTTTGCAATTGCGGTATGCCTACATTACCCTCCTAGTTCGAATTAGGAGGGTAGTGTAGACATACCCTTAGAGACAGAGGATCCATGTAGCCCAGAAACTACTTCATGCTGCAGTTTTAACCATTATTTTCTTTTGTGTTCCAGGTACCTGTGACTAGTGTGGGCTCATGGGCATTAGAAAACCCATCCTGCCACATCAGAGCTGTAGCTGGACTGCCCAGGTTTTGGAGTTTGGGGAAGACCCCATCCTGTTGACTGAGGGAAGGAACTTTACAGTTGGCCCCTATGAACACCATTGGGAGTGCGATGAATATTGTGTAATGTGCTGACATACCACTGACCTGCCTTTTGTATCAGCCTGAGCACACTTTAGTCCTGTTTTGCTGAACCAGGCTCTTCAGCCTCCTCCAGCAATGCACCAGTAGGGTGGCACCCAACTGCAGAATGAGACAGACACCAAGATTGGCTCGGGGATGTCTCAGCTGAAGAGACCTGCAACAGCTCCCAGATGCCCATCTCCCTTGGAGTGCAGAGCCAAAATAATATGAAATTTGTGCCACCCTCAATGTGGAGAGAGTCATGCACAACCCCTTGACACCCCAGGTAGAAATTCCATAAACTGGGCAATAGTATAAATCAGAAATCAGTTTATTAATTACAACAGGTGGATTTTAATTTCTTAAATAGAAGAAAGCAGATTTCTAAGACACTCAAACAGTGCACACATATTAAGCTTGATTCACTAAAGAAACTGGTTACAAATGACAACTCAGCTTCCTGGATCTTGTTTTAGGTAGATTCCTTCACAGGCCAGGCATTTTTCCAGCCTGGGTGTCAGGGCGTTTCTCCACTCTGGCATTTTGAATGGAGAAAACGGGAGCCCGCAAGAGACTTTAAAAATACTTTGCCATTAAATACTTTTCCAAGGTGAAAGATTCCTCAGCCTTGGATTGATATAGCTGCTAACACTCAAATGCAAAACTCTTGTAAGATACCAGGAAGGTGCATGTGGTAATTCCTTCCTATAATTGACACTCAAGCTATTTTACACTTTCTCTGGAGAGGGTTTGAATACCCTGCCATTGTGATCAGCTGAAAAGGGAACTTTATATTTCTCTGACTAGTTTGGCTATGTAGTCTTAGGCAGCTGTACACAGAACCTCCTGCCTTCTAGGACACAACAACCAACTCATTTCCCAAAAAGGGTGATTTTTACTTCAGAAAGAACAAGAAAAATAGAGAAAACTCAGCAGATGAAATACTGCTTGGTTGCGCAGCATTACAGAGCAATTGGAAAAAAGTATTAAAAACACCGAGAATTGTTTTCTAGGGAGTCAGCCTGAAAAGTTACAGTGAAGGGGGTAATTATATGTGCTCAGCACAAAGAAGACAAAGACACCTGAAAATACAGAAAATCATCGGATCACATTTGACAAAACAGTCCTTGTTCTACTCATATATCTGTAGTTTCTAGACTTTCCCGAAGCATGGATACTACTAGATTCTCAATGGGTGCGTCCCTAGCTCCTCACCAGTTCTTCTGGGGTCTCTGCTCTGGATACACAAGATGAAGAGGAAGGGCTACAGATTGCCATTCATCAGCCCACAGTGTTTTCATTGGATCTCCTGGCCTCTTGTCACTCCACTTCTTGCTCCCTCAGTATGTCTGGGGACTCTCTAGGTCTCACAGTCTATGCTTTAAATTACTTCAAGTGAGGAAATTAGTCTTAAGTCTTAATAGATAACTATTTGGAAAAGAGTTTAAAAAACCAAAAGGACTGGAATGTTCAGACAATGGAGTTTACCCCTGTATGACGGACCGGGCCGTATCAGGGCACCGCTGAGGGCATCAAAGTCAGGGCTCCTTAAAGCCTCCAGACTGGAGACCTTCCCAAATAGGCCACAAACCAGTACCTCAGAGCACTTCAGCTGCCTGCCTGGCCAGCTTGAAGCCTCACGAGCAAAACCCCTCCGACACCCCAGCTCTCTCCGTGCCCCAGACGACCCCAGCCCTCGTACACAGGTGAGGGGTTTTAGGACCGAATCTCACCTTCCCCGAATGAGTTCTGTCCGGTTCCAAGAAACCAGCCACAGTTCCCAGGTCAATATACACTCTGGACCTTACCCACAAATCACGCTGAGCCAATCCTTTAGCATCTACCATCTAAAGGTTTATTACTAAAAGAATGGAAAGCATGAGAGTAATGTTGTTAAGGTATCATACATTACATACATCGAATCTCCCATTTCTCGATGCAGGCTCACAACAGAGATGTTATAACTGCTGGCTTAAATGTCCTTAGTGTACATCCTATGTCAGGATGGGTCCACAGTTGCTCCCAGCTCGTGATTTCCTGCAAGGCCTTCAGAAGTCAATTGTTCCCTGGAGCTTTGCTCATTAGCATGTCCATGGGCAAACATTCCCTGCCCATTGCTCTGCCTCAGACAGAGAATCTTTCAGCATCAACACAGAGTACATATTTATAACTTCACACACAGACATTATACAATTAAATTAATAGCATATATAGAATTAGTAGAAAGTAAGATTTCATTTGATGCCCCCTTTGTACCAACGTTTTGGGAACCCCCCCCCCCATGGGTGCAGCAGTGATCTGGCTGCTCCCCTCAAATCTAGTAACGTCACACCCTCTCAGTTCTCTCTATTTTTCCCTGTACCCCTTCAGTTTCAGTTCTTTTCTTCCCAGCTCTTCTCAATTATCTCTTTGGATGGGACGCAGAAGAGACCCAAACTGAAGACCTTGATTGCTTCCACTGCTGCCTTAAATAGGTTTTCCATAAGCCAGGAGCCTTTAATTTGATGACCCGCACCTCGCCCTACAAAAATGAAGCCATTAAAAAGAGAGGATAGTATCAGGAGGCAGGTCACCTGACTCTAGTATCTCAGTGTCCATAAGTAAGTGGAGGAGTGGAGCATGCACATGGAGGCCCGGCCTTTTCACAGTCCATTGTCCTCACTGATGGCCCACCACCCCCATCTGGCTTTTCCATTGTTGCGCCTGACGTGTAAGCAGTGGGTGTCACTCAAACTAGCACAGCTGAACTATAGATATGTGGTCAAAGTGCCTCATTTCAGATGCAGAAATGAGACAGGCATGCAAATAGGACTGTCACATTCTGTAAATCTCAACCTTTCCCGTGACACCTCACATGAGTTATCTGGCATACAGCATATTTCAGTTCTGTCGCAGGCACATCACATGCCCATTTTCTGAAAGAATTTGAAGTATCAAATCACAGCGAAATGGCTGGACTATTCCAGGCTTTCCCAGTTGTGCAGCGATTCGCTGCTGTATAGAAACCATCTGGCGAACAGAATTATGTATGCATAAGGCGGTGGGACGATTGTACAGAAGAATGTGACGTACAACATACATGAGCTCATTTTAAAACCACTAGTTCAGTCCACAGTAGTCCCAGATGCCATCTAAATGAACTGTGTTTCCCATCCTGGTGCACCATAGCAGGACACAGTGCTCTTGATAAAATTGGGTTGTGGTTAATTTAGTCAACAGAGGCACATACATGACCTGGTACCAACAGGCAATAGAAGCCTTCAGTTTCCAAAGTTCTCTATCTAGGTACGGTTCTTTATGCCAGGCGATCTATCCATGCTAGGCAGGAGGAGATTTCACATGTACAATATCAGCACTGGGAAGAGGGCAGGATTAGCAGCAGAGCGCAAAGCATCAACTGTTCTTACATAGCACAATGAGATGTGAGCAGTGTACAAAAGAGACTGGAGAGGAACGGAGAGGAGAGTATACACTTTTATAGCAATGGGGGTGAAGTGTTTATTTAGCAGGGAATGAAAACTTCCTGCTTCCATGGACAAGCCAGATCTAACTGTGTGGGTTAGGAAGAATCTTTCTCTTGCACAGGATAGCTGTGTAAACCTCCATGGGGTTTCCTCTAATGCAGCCAGAACTGGCTACTAGAGACAGGATACGGATCAGATGGACCAGAGCTCTGATACAGCCTGGCTAGTCCTATGTCCCTAGATAATGGCCAAAACCATTCTCTAACCGGAGGGGTGTCTTTGGAGTATGTGATGTAGAAGCAGCTCTCCATGGAATGCAGAGATAGTTGATGGCCAGCAAGTTAAGTTAGCTTACCTATCACTTGCCCATCTTTGTGCCTGTTTGTCCGGCATAAAGTGAGCAGATTAAGACTAAACCTCCCCTGTGGTCTTCATCTCAGACTAGTGAAGCCTCCCTATTTGGGGGTGTCACTAAAGTGGATTACATTGAGCTTTGGCCCTGGATTTGCAGGGAAACTTCCCTGGTGGTGAAAATGTCTGTTTTACTACATGGAGTTAATGGGTTAATGTCCTTGTCTTGGAGCCAAAGGGCCCTCTCCTTGCAGTGTGGAAGAAGCCAGCTAGTAAGTCACATTGCTCTGGACTCAGAACCATTTCCCCTTCAGAGACAACAGGCAGCATATTTGCTCCTGCAGCTGCTTGGTTTTCATCCCGTAAAGAATGGGGTTTAACATGGGAGAGATGAGCACGTAGAGATTGGCAAGCAGAATGTGAATGGGTTTAGGGATATTGTGACCAAAGCGGTGGGTTAGGAAAGTGAAAAAGGCTAGGGTGTAAAATAAGAGGATGATGCAGACGTGGGAGCCGCAAGTGCTGAGAGCTTTGTGTCGGGCGTCTTTGGTGGGCAGCTTGAAGACAGCCCTGAGGATCAGCACATAAGACACAACAATAAACACAACATCTAGTATAAAAATTACAATAGGCACTGCCAAGCCATACCAGATATTGAGAGAGATGTCCGCACAGGCAAGCCTGGCCACCCCGATGTGCTCACAGTAGGAGTGCTGGATGACGTTGCTTGCGCAGAAGGGCAGCCGTTTGAGGAGAAAGACATCAGGAACAATTATACAAAAACTTCTGACGACAATGGCCGTGGCTATTTTCCCGATCTTCTCGTTGGTGAGGACAGTTGTGTACCTCAGGGGGTCGCAGACGGCAATGTAACGATCGAACCCCATGGCCAGCAGGATGGCCGACTCGATGGCAACCCCAAAGTGCACAAAGAACACCTGGGTGAGGCAGGAAGTGAAGGAAATGGCTTTGGGTCCAAACCAGAAGATGGCCAGCGTGTTGGGCACGGTAGATGTAGATAAAATTAAATCGGCCACCGCCAGCATGGAGAGGAAAATGAACATGGGCTCGTGCAGCCTGCGCTGGGTGGCGATGAGCAGGAGGAGACCACAGTTCCCCAGAACAGCCACCGTGTACATCAGCGCGAAGGGGATGGAGATCCAGGGGTGCCAGGGCTCCAGGCCCGGGATGCCGACCAGGACGAAGCTGAGGTGACTGAACGTTGTTCTGTTGGGCGCAGCCATGGAGCGCTGAGGGCTGCGCTTGTGCCCCAGGTCTGACTGGAAGCAGAGACAAGGTCAGTGTCTGCTGGGCTACTGCCCCCTCACACTCACTTCTCACTTCCCGCTCACACCCTGTGCCCCTGACTGTGACAGCCGTACTCAGAGATGGGCAAGGCTTAGCTGGAGCCGGAGACAGGGACCTTTCAGGAGCTCAGATCTCAGAGGTGACCACTCTACAAACCAGCCACAGAGCAGGCAGGGCCAGGCGGAGAGTCTCAGAGAGCCCAGCCCCTGTAGCTGGCCTCCCTCAGCTCTGGGACACACCCGGAAACAACAAGGGACCTTTCAGCTACTGAAGCTCCATGACGATTTACTACCTCCGGTCTGGCCCTGCTCCCTGATTTGCCGTACAGAGATGCTGAACCCACTGGGGAGCTGCCGAGCCCACGAACACAGCGGCCACTCAGAGGTACCTCAGTGCAGAATGGGACACTAATGGATGCGGAGCCTGGGGACACGGGACTGGGTCCAGGATCCCAGCAGTGGCCGGACCAGCACCAGACACGGTGGGGATAGAATCTCTCTGTACCTACGGACAGTGCCCGGCCATAGAGCTACCCGAGCACGTTTGGCCCTAACTCTGCACTAGGGACTCCTGTTCACCCGACCCCTGAGTAATTGTCCCATCCAAACCACCCTTGATCTTCCTGCAGCGCTGTTTGGCCGGCAGGGAGGATCGATCCTGCTAACTCCGTGCCCAGCCCATGAAAATTCAGGAAATACGAATCGTCTGTGACCACTAAAATATAATATTGCACTCAGCCCATGGGCCATACACCACCCCAATTGGTAGGCAGCTTCCTTTTTCCACAACTTACAGAAGGCTCAGAGGTTTTCTGTGAGAGAAAACGGGAAGTGCCTGAGATGGGATTGCTCCTCTGAACACCCAACAGAAAAGCAACAGACTCACTTGCGAAGGCGCCTCCACCTCGCATTCAGGACGGGTCCCGCTCCAAGACTCACAGCCCCAGGCTCCCTTTGCAGAGGGCAGGCGAGGCTGAAGCTTACTCCGGTCCATACGGGATCACTGCTGGAGGTCCCGCTTTGTGAGGGGAGAGGGGAGAGTGCACATTTTGCTCCACTCCTCACGCTGGCAGGCGGAAGCAGGGGGCAGGTGAACCTTGACTTGCCCCTGTGGGGGCATGCCTGGCTCTCCCAGCTGTTCCTGCTGGAGCTGCAGCGGCCATGGAAATGAGATCACCTGGCCCCAAGCTGTGGTGGAGAGAGAGGGTTGGAGTAGCCCTCTCTCCTGGGGCAGCCTGCACACTGAACCACCCCTCTTCGGCTCAGCTTAGGGCAATGGCTCAAAGGAAGCCCAGGCATGTTCATATTATTACAAAACCCCCAAAAGTTCCTTGAGTGTCCCGAGCAAGACCTGGTCCCCTCCCAGTGCCAGAGGGAGGTCCCTGAAGAGAGACAAAAACTCCTGCTCCCCACTGCAACCGGTTGCTGACGACGGGAGCTCCGGGTGATCCCGGAGAAGTGTCACGTTCCCCCACATCTACCCCTGCTGGAGTTTCCTGCCCTTCCCTGCATTCCTGGTGTTCCTCCTGGGCACAGTGGTCAGACTGGTCAAACTGGAACCTGCTCCAGCCCAGGCTGCAAAGGCCCGTTGTGGGGAGCCCCACGTTGCTCTTTGCTGTTTTAACTCGCCGCCCGAGGCCAGCAGCTTCTCAGTGAGGACTCCCTGGGGCCACAGCTCAGAGATACCCGGGAGATTCTCCAGGGTAACAGCTGAGCAATAGTCTCCAGCAAAAGCGACCCCCCACGGGCTCCTCCTGGCCATGGAACATCCACCAGGTCTGGAAATGGCTGAGTGCCTCAGGAAGACACTTTCCATTGCAAACCATGTCTGGGTGCCAGGTACCTCCCTGCCTGGCCACCTGGAAGCTCAGTTCCTGGGGCCTTTCTCTTGATTGCAGATGCCCTACCACTCACATCAGCTCTTCTCACTGTTTCAGTTGTGTCCCTGGGCAGCCTTTCGCCAGACCCCTCTGGAAAGGCCCAGTCCCCTGCTGCTCTGACGCAGAGTTTTGGAGTGGAGACATCGGCTGATCCATGAGAATTGCACCTTCCCTCTCAGCACAGAGTAACTACAGAGCTTCTGTCAGTCTCCTCCCATCTGTCCATGCACCTGCCCTCACTGCTCTCTCCAGCCCTGTCCCCGGTGTCTGCGTCCAGGACATTCATTCACATTTCGTAGAGGGGGCACAGGGTAAGGAAATGCTGGTGCCTCTATCAGGCTTTGCTTTGGGCTCTCGGGCAGGGAAACTAAGACTTCTGCTGAAAGCCATTTGATCTGTGCTTTCCCTGCCTTTCCTTCCCCTGTAGGCACCATCCTGCTCCACCCGACCTGCCCCCCTCTCCCAGGGACACCAGGGCCCGTGGAGGGTTCCCCCGGACTGGGTCCTTGGCGAGCTCAGGTCCCACTGATGACACATGAGGGCACATTTCTCAGCAGGGGGGCAGCCGTGTGGGAGCCCCCGCCAAACACTCACCGGGCTACTGAGCCAGCCAGGGATGAGGAGTCTCTGCCTCGGATACAGGTGGGGAGCTGCAGGGGCAGGAACCGCACTGGCCAGGGCTCGGAGGCAGGGACATTTATCCTGCCTGCCTGGGAGTCCCAGCGGGGTCAGAGCCAGCAGGGAGCCCTGGGCACAGAGCAGTTTCCAGCTCAGCCGCAGACAGGGGCAGGCTGGGGTCAGTGGATTTGCAGGGATCTGGGTAGCCCCGACGCACCCACCTGTAATGACAAACTAATAGATCAACAAAGACAAACCATCCCTCTAATTTTACAGAAATAATTCAGTTTCAGAATCACTGAAATGGACTCACCGACCTTGGAAGGTGGGGCCGTCAGTAAGGTGGGTTACAACAGGCGAGAGCCTTAAAGTGCTGACCCTAGTTACAGAATCCCAGGGTAGTAGGAGAGTCAGGAATCATTGAATGCAACTCCCTGATAAAACCAGGCCCAATCCCAGTTTAATCCTCCCAGACAGGGCTTTGTCCATCTCCTAAAACCTGTAGTGATGGCGTTCGACCCCTTCCCTAGGAAACCCCCGTCAATGCTTCACCACCCTTCTTGGGAAATATTTTGTTCTAATATCCAACTTAGACCTCTCTGACTGCAACTTATTGCCACTGCTTTTTCTTCTACCATCCCTCACTTTTGAGAGCAGCCTCTCTATCCTAGTCATTCTGCCTCTCTACTCTGCACTAGTTAGGCCTCCGCTGGAGTACTGTGTCCAGTTCTGGGCGCCACATTTCAAGAAAGATGTGGAGAAATTGGAAAGGGTACAGAGAAGAGCGACAAGAATGATGAAAGGTTTAGAGAACATGACCTATGAAGCCAGGCTTCATGAACTGGGCTTGTTTAGTTTGGAAAAAAGAAGATTAAGGGGGGACATGATAGCGGTTTTCAAATATCTAAAAGGGTGTCACAAGGAGGAAGGAGAAAATTTGTTCCTCTTGGTTTCTGAGGACAGGACAAGGAGTAATGGGCTTAAAGTGCAGCAGGGGAGGTTTAGATTGGACATTAGGAAAAAAATCCTAACTGTCATGGTGGTCAAATATTGGAATAAATTGCCAAGGGAGGTGGTGGAATCTCCCTCTCTGGAGATATTTAAGAACAGGTTATATAGACATCTGTCAGGGATGGTGTAGACGGAGCTTGGTCCTTCCTTGAGGGCGGGGGGCTGGACTCGATGACCTCTCGAGGTCCCTTCCAGTCCTATTATTCTATGATTCTATGATTCTTTGTAACCTCCCGTCAGGAAGTTGAAGTGTGCTATCAAATCCCCGCTCACTCTTTTCTTCTGAAGACTAAACAAATCCATCCCTCAGCCTCTCTTCATAGGTCATGTGCTCCAGCCCCCTAATCATTTCCATTGCCCTCCACTGGACCCCCTCCAATACGTCCATATGCTTTCTATAGTGCGGAGGAGAGGGGGCAGAAATGGATGCAATACTCCAGATGTGGCCTTACCAGAGCTGACTAAAGAGGAATAACCACATCTCTAGTCATGCCAGCTATGCTCCTTCTAATACACACCAATATGCCTCTACGCTCTCTTGCTCAAAAGGAGACACTAGGCCTGTAGTTCAAAGAGTCACTTTTCTCGCTTTCGTCCGAGGGGACGGAAGCCCCATGTCAGATCCAAAGTCTGGCAAACGGCGTTTTCGAGTGACAGTGTTATGCTTAAACAAAACACACGAGATCTTTTATAGGGGAAAAGACAGCACACTGTATTTATTGCGAATGCAACAGCAGCATATGCATTTCAGTCACTCACACACACAAATGCCATACACACAGTGCCACCAAATGATGTTATAGTTACCAGTTCAGAGTCTGGATCAAGGTAGTGGCCAGCCACATCGATCACGGAGGGGGAGCCGGGTTTTGTCGGTTGTGATCCAATCCTTTCCTGGAGTTGGTGGCAAGACGAACCCAAAGTTCCATAGCAAAGCACCCCGCTTTTATAGTCCTTTTCTCTGTTGATGTCTATGAATACCGCTGAGCCGGTCTGTGTCTGTTGTGTCATCTTTTTTATGTTAATCATTCCCAAAACATTTCCAAGAGGCTCATCCTCTAATCAATTGTCTTTCGGGGATGCTCACTCCACTTTAGAGTCTTCAGTCTGCCAATCTGATCAATTCTTGAGCATATCTACGCACTGATGGATCCTCTGACACCGACAAGTCTGTTTTCACCAACTCTTCGCCTCTCCTTTCTTGGGCATCTGGCTCTGAGGATAACTTTCCCACCTCTATCTCCACACATACATAACACTTTCACACATAAACAATCTCTACAAGGACCTTCTAAGAAAGCAGAAACAATAGCATTTTATATTGAGCAAAGCCAAAAGACATTGTAAATAATGCCTTAACCAAAACTATTCACACTGAAACTCGGGCCTTCAGCACTCCTCTACTCTCATTGACATAGATACACCATGAGATCCTGTCTCTTTACTTTGTAAACTTATTTAACTTACCAAATATATACAAATATAACTAAAAGGCCTAATTCATAAAACATGAAATGTGTAACCTTAACGTTATTACATTATTAAGCCGAAAATACAAATATAAAAAGATATAAAACCCTTTCTCAAACAACAAGTGATCTCAGAGAAATGTTCTGTGTTTAGAGAGCCTGGTAAGGCAGGGCCCTGCTCAGCTCCACTCAGGGTGGTCTCCACGGATCCTTCCTCTCCCGGCCAGGATGGGAGACAAGTTTTGGTTTCCCTGCCCGAGAGCCCAGAGCAGAGGTTTCCTGACTGTATGCCCCCAAAAGACTCCGTTATGAAATGTGAATCAATGTTCAGGACACAGCCACTGGGGGCAGGGCCCCCCAGGCCTCTCCAAGCTGCCTGGCCCGAAATCCAGCCCCAGGTTTTGTCTGTCCCTGCCCTGCTCAGCCTTGTCTCTGATGAGTGCCGGCTCCTCCTCCACGTGCAGCCCAGTGGTGAATGGGCCGCCAGGTGCCTTAACCCAGCTTCCCCCATGTGGGGTGGACTCGCTCTCTAAGCCTCCAACTCCAGCCAGTAGCCTTGGGCGTGGGGATACCTCCTACTCGACAAGTGCCTGGGCCAGGCCCACAGGCCTGCCTGTCTCGTTCCAGGGCCCGTGTCATGAGGGGCCTCCTGTTTGTCTCCTGCGGGGTGTCCCATGACACCCTGCTCTTCTATTCTAATGCCCCTGCAGCTTCTTTTTAGGCCAGTTGGGCAGCTACCCTATGCCCGTGTTCAATGGAATCCCCCAGCGCGAAGGGTCTTAATTGCCCAAAGTTGGGGGGTGTCCAACCTGTGGTGGAGCCAAGCGCAGCTCCTTGCCAGTGTAACCCACACACCTAGTGTGGTTACCATGCAGTGGCACCTAGACTAGGCAACAGTTAAGATCAAGATACCTCTACATCATGGGCTGGGAGCTAGCTGGCTTTTAGCTCAAAGTGTAGAGGCACCTATACTCTGCTTCAGAGGTCCCAGGTTCAAATCTACCTGTTGGCGCTTACACCAGAACCCCCCTCTCCCCAAGATATTCAACCCACCACTCCCCGAAGTTGCCCATGCTGCTCTTAGCATCACTACATTGTGGGTCAAAGACTCAGTGCCTGGCCAGGGCAAGTTCTGGGAAAGGCACTCAGGGAGCTGAGATGAGGTGTCACAGAGTTCCAGCTCCTCCACCTTCCCACCCACCCCCTGAGACCTGGCTGGGAGCCCAGTTGATACTGACAGGGGCTGGGGGCTGATTTCAGTGCACTGACCAACAGGCAAGGGGAAGGTTGATGTGGATCCCATGACTGCACAGGCCCTCAGGGTGGACTCCAGGTTACCCCAGCCAGTGGCTGGGACCTCAGGGTGAGGACAAAGGGATGCAGGAGGGTCCCCCCCAGGGAAACATGGGTGGGATAGGTATCTACTTCCAGACAAGGGGAGGGCCCTGGCTCCCTTGGTCCTGGGGCCACCTCGTAGCACCCTTCTGAAAAAAATGGTGGCTCATGCAGTATGCAAATGAGGCTCAGCGATATTCCACACTTAGCCTTTTTTGCATATTACTCGTGCAAGAAGCCGTAAGTGTAGACGTAGTGTAGATGTGTAGATTACAGGGGCAACTATGTGCAAGGGGGGTTGCCATGTGCAAGGGGACAGGTTTGTGGTCTCTCTACCACCTCCCCACACACATTGCTGGTCTCTACCTCCCATGCCCAAATACGCTGCTGGTATCTCTACGCCCACACCCACACACACTCTGCTGATTTCTCTACCTCCCCCGCCCACAAACACACACTACTGGTCTCTCTACCTCCCCACAGCACTGATCTTTCTATCACCCCCCAAACACACACTCACTGGGTCCCAGGGTCCCACTTGTATCTCACCGCTCCAGTCATCCGGACAGTTGCAGAAGCTCGCTCACTGGTACGTTTCTCTGGGGGAGCAGGCAGGGGGCCAAACCCGAACTTCCCACTAGAACGTGTTGGTTCCCACAGCACATGGGCTGGGCAGGTGCCTCAAGACATAGCTGTGGGTTAGGGACAGGTCCCAGGCCTGAATTACCCAGCAGGAAAGTACAGAAGGTGGTGGGAGACCTGGTGCTTAGTCTGAGCTCTGCGCGATTTAGAGCAGGGGTTTTACCCTGGATCCCATGTGAGCGGCCGGACTGCTGGGCTGGGGTGTTCTCTCTGCCCTAAAAGGTCAGTGTGTTGTGGACGTATCCCCACTGACCCCGGGCCAGGTCACTCGGCCGTTGTCCGGGCCCTGGGCTGGGACGCAGTGGAGTGAGGCAGGAGGCCTGAGTGAGCCCAGCATCCATCGCGTAAGGACACTGGACTGAGCTGGAGCTCACCCATAATGGAGCCCAAGGCCACAGGCACCGGCATCCAAATGGAAAATAAATGGTTATAAAATTGGGAATCCAAAGGTGACTCTCGCGATGGATGTGTGGGAGACGCTGGACTCAGACATGGCCCTGGCGCTGCCCCGGGCGATGATGGGCCTGCAGAAGGGGGGGAGGAGGAGAACACCCCCACGCAGGTCACTCCCCAACCAGCATGGCCTCTATTCTTTCCTGAGAGGGGGCAAAGAAAGGGGGTGACTTTTGATTTTCCAACAGCTGCGACTGCCCACTCACCAGAGTTCAGCCCACAGAGCCAGAGACAGGGAGGGGAAGAAATCTTTCCATTCCTGTTCCGTGGCTGCCAGTGTCTCCAAGTCAGGGTGTGTCTAGACTACAGGGATTGTTCAAAAAAAGTGACCTTGTTTCAAAAAAACTTCCCCTGCTGCCAAGTTCTTTCCAAAGTAAATTGAAAGAATGGGGCAGTTTTCTCCACTGCAGTATCCTCCTTATACCAAGAATAACACCTTTTTTCAAAAGTGCTCATTCGAAAAAAAGTGCTATGTAATGCAAACTCTGCTTTTTCAAAAGAGAGGTTCCAGACTGCTTAGGTGCTCTCTTTCAAAAAAGCAGCTTCCTTTTTTGAAAATGCTGGATATAGTCTAGACACCCTCTTTCGAAAGAGGCTTGCAGTCTAGACGTAGCATGACTGTAAATGACCCATCCTTAGAGACAGCGGATCCATATAGCCCAGAATCTCCTTCATGCCTCAGTTTTATTACCATTATTTTCTTTTGTGGCCCAGGTACCTGTGACCAGGGTGGGCTCATGGACATTAGCAAACCCATCCTGATACATTAGAGCTGTAGTTGGACTTCTAATTCTTTTGCGCTGATTTGCTGAACCAGGCCCTTGCGCCTCCTCCAGCAACACATTGATACGGCTGCACCCAAATGCGGAATGAGACAGACACTGAAATCGGCTCGGGGATGTCTCAGCTGAAGGGACCTTCCACAGCTTTCTTGGAGGGCAGAGTCAAAATTATATAAAACTCATTCCACCCTCAATGTGGAGAGAGCCATGCACAACCCCTTGCTACCCCACTTACAAATTCCATAACTGGGCAATGGTATACATTGAAAATATGTTTATTAATTACAAAAGGTGGATTTTAAGTGCTTAAAGAAGTAGCTAATAGAAGAAATCTAAGACACTCAAACAGAACATACAAATTAAGCTTGATTCACTAAAGAAACTGGTTACAAAGAACGATTCTGCTTCCGGGATCTTGCCTTAAGTAGATTCCTGCACAGGCCAGGTATCTTTCCAGCCCTGGTGTCAGGGTGTTTCTCCACTCTAGCATTTTGAATGGAGAAAATGGGAGCCCACAAGAGACTTTAAAAATACTTTGCCATTAATAATTCCCCAAGGTGAAAGAATCTTCACCCTTGGATTGCTATCGCTGCATACACCCAAACGCAAATCTCTTGTAAGAAACCAGGAATGTGCACGTTGCAATTCTTTCCTATAAGTGACACTCAAGCTGTATAACGCTCCCTCTAAAGAGGGCTTGAAAACCTTGTTATTGCGATCAGCTGAAAAGGGAACTTTCTATTTCTCTGACTGGCTTGTCTATGCAGTCTTAGGCAGCTGCACAGAGAAGCTCCCGTCTTCTAGGACACAGCAAACAACTCATTTCCTCAAAAGGGTGATTTTTACTTGAGAAAGAAAAAGAAAAATAGAGAAAATATTTTGGATGAAATATTGCTTGGTTTCATGGCATTACTAAGCAACTTGAAAGAAGTATTAAAAACACAGGGAATTTCTTTACAGGGAGTCAGTCCGAAAAGTTACAGTGAAAGGGGGTAATTATATATTCTCAGCACAGAGAAGGCAAAGACACCTGAAAATAAAGAAAATCCTCTGATCACATTTGACAGAACAGTCACTATTCTACCGATTTGGCTGTAGTGTCTATACTGAGTCTTTCCCTAAGCATGGACACCACTGGATTCTCGATGTGTGGGTCCCTAGCTCCTCATTGATTCTTTTAGGGTCTCTGCTCTGGACACAAAATGAAGTGGAAGGGCTGCAGCTTCCCAGTCATCAGCCCAGACTGGGTTTTCATTGGATCTCCTGGCCCGCTGCCACTCCACTTCATTCTCCCTTAGTATGTCTGGGGACTCTCTAGTACTCGGTTTATGCTTTTAAACAGTTCTAGAGAGGAAATTAGTCTTAGAACTTATTAGTTAACTATTAGGACTTCAATCTCTGTCTCTGGATCCACCTCAAAGGCTTCTGTTTTTCTTGTGATGGTCTTTTGTGTGGCAGTATGGGCAATACGTGTGAGGCCGCGGTCAAAAGGACCTGCTACACGACATGGTGCTCTTGATAAAAGTGTATTGTGGTTAATTTAGTTAACAGGGGCACATACATGCAACATTGTAAAGGCTCCATGAATGTGCCAAGTACCTGCTACAACAGGCAATAGAAGCTTTGGGTTTCCAAAGTTCTCTATCTAGGTGCGGTTCTTTATCCCAGGCGATCTATCCATGCTAGGCAGGAGGAGATTTCACATTTACAATATCAGCACTGGGAAGAGGGCAGGATTAGCAGCACAGCGCAAAGCATCAACTATTCTTACACAGCCCAATGAGAGGTACAAAAGAGAGTGGAGATGAACGGAGAGGAGAGTATACACTTTTATAGCAATGAGGGTGAAGTGTTTATTTAGCAGGGACTGAAAACTTCCTGCTTCCACGGACAAGCCAGCTCTACCTGTAGGGGTTTAGGAAGAATCTTTCCCTTGAGCAGGATAGTTGTGTAAACCTCCATGGGGTTTACTGGCTAATAGAGACAGGATATGGATCAGTCGGACCAGAGCTCTGATCAAGCCTGGCTAGTCCTATGTCCCTAGATATCTAATCGCCAAAACCATTCTGTAACGGGAGGGGTATCTCTGGAGTATGTAATGTGGCAGCAGCACTCCATGGAATGCAGAGATTGTTGATGACCAGCAAGATGAGTTAGCTAGCCATCACTTACCCATTACTTGTTAGATTCTTTGTGCCTGTCCATCTGTCATTAACTGGGAAGCATGAGAACAAAACTCCCCTGTGGCCTTCATCTCAGACTAGTGAAGCCTCCCTATTTGGGGGTGTCACTAAAGGGGATCGCATTCAGTCTTGGCCCTGGATTTGCAGGGAAACTTCCCTGGGGGTGAAAATGTCTGTTTTACTACATAGAGGTAATAGGTTAACGTCCCTGTTTTGGAGCAAAGGGGCCCTGTCTTTGCCATGTGGAAGAAGCCAGCTAGTAAGTCACATTGCACTAGATTCAGAACCATTTTCACTTCCGAGACAATAGGCAGCCTATTTGTTCCCGCAGCTGCTTGGTTTTCATCCCGTAAACAATGGGGTTTAGCATGGGGGGGACGAGCACGTAGAGATCGGCCAGCAGGATGTGAATGTGTTTAGGGATATTGTGACCAAAGCGGTGGGTTAGGAAAGTGAAAAAGGCAGGGGTGTAAAATAAGAGGATGATACAGACGTGGGAGCCGCAAGTGCTGAGAGTTCTGTGTCGGGCATCTTTGGTGGGCAGCTTGAAGACAGCCCTGAGGATCAGTACATAAGACACAGCGATAAACAGAACGTCTAATATAAAAGCTACAATAGGCACTGCCAAGCCATACCAGATATTGAGAGAGATGTCCGCACAGGCCAGCCTGGCCACCCCGATGTGCTCACAGTAGGAATGCGGGATGACGTTGCTTGCGCAGAAGGGGAGCCGTTTGAGTAGAAAGACATCGGGAACAATTATACAAAAACTTCTGATGATGATGACCGTGGCTATTTTCCCGATCTTCTCATTGGTGAGGTTAGTCGTGTACCTCAGGGGGTCGCAGACGGCGATGTACCTATCAAACCCCATGGCCACTAGGACACCTGACTCAACAGCAACACCAAAATGCAAAAAGAACACCTGGGTGAGACAGGAAGTGAAGGAAATGTCCTTGGGTCCAAACCAGAAGATGGCCAGTGTGTTGGGCACGGTGCTGGTGGATAACAGTAAGTCGGCCATGGCCAGCATGGAGAGGAAAATGAACATGGGCTCATGCAGCCTGCGCTGGGTGGCGATGAGCAGGAGGAGACCACAGTTCCCCAGAACAGCCGCCGTGTACATCAGCGCGAAAGGGATGGAGATCCAGGGGTGCCAGGGCTCCAGGCCCGGGATGCCTACCAGGACGAAGATGAGGTGACTGAAAGTTGTGCTGTTGGGTGCGGCCATGTGGCGCTGAGGGCTCCGCTTGGGCACTAGGCCAAGCTGGAAATAGAAACAAGGTCAGTGATTGCTGGGCTCCCACCCCCTCACACTCACTTCTCACATCCCGCTCACCCTCTTCATGCTTGGGGTGAGAACTGCACTCATAGTTGTACAGGGCAGAACAGGAGCTGGTGACAGGGACCTGTCAGGAGCTTAGAGCTCAGACAAACCAGCCACAGAGCAGGCAGGGCCAGGTGGAGAGTCTCAGAAAGCCCAGCCCGTGAAGCCAGCCTTCATCAGCTCTGGGACGCATCCGGAAGCTATTAAGGAACATTCAGTTACTCGAGCTCCAGGATAATTTATTTCCCCAGCTCTGGCCCTGCTCTCCCAGCTCTGCCTGCTGGAACTGCAGCGGCCATGGAAATGAGATCACCTGGCCCCAAACTGTGGTGGAGAGAGAGGGTTGGAGTAGCCCTCTCTCCTGGGGCAGCTTGCACACTGGACCACCCCTCTTCGGCTCAGCTTAGGGCAATTGCTCAAAGGAAGCCCAGGCATGTTCATATTATTACAAAACCCAAAAAGTTCCTTGAGTGTCGGCCCCAAGCAAGACCTGGTCCCCTCCCAGCGCCAGAGGGAGGCCCCTGAAGAGAGACAAAAACTCCTGCTCCCCACTGCAACCGGTTGCGGATGACTGGAGCTCCAGGTGATCCTAGAGAAGTGTCACGTTCCCCCACATCTACCCCTGCTGGAGTTTCCAGCCCTTCCCTGCATCCCTGGTGTTCCTCCCAGGCACAGTGGTCAGACTGGTCAAACTGGAACCTGCTTCGGCCCAGGCTGCAAAGGCCCGTTGTGGGGAGCCCCACGTTGCTCTTTGCTGTTTTAACTCACCGCCCCAGGCCAGCAGCTTCTCAGTGATGTCTCCCTGGGGCCACAGCTCGGAGACACCCGGGAGAGTCTCCAGGGTAACAGCTGAGCATTAGTCTCCAGCAAAAGCGACCACCCACGGGCTCCATCTGGCCCTGGAACATCCACCAGGTCTGGAAATGGCTGAGTGCCTCAGGCAGACACTTTCCGTGGCAAACCCTGACTAGGTGCCAGGTACCTCCCTGCCTGGCCGCCTGGAAGCCCAGTTCCTGGGGCCTTTCTCTTGGTTGCAGAAGCACTACCGCTCACATCAACTCTTCTCACTGTTTCAGTTGTGTCCCTAGGCAGCCTTTCGCCAGACCCATCCGGGAAGGCCCAGTCCCCTGCAGCCCTGACACAGGGCTTGGGAGCAGAGACCTCGGTTGCTCCATGAGAATTGCACCTTCCCTCCCAGCACAGAGTAACTACAGAGCTTCCGGCTGTTCCTGCCCGTCTGTCCATGCACCCGCCCTCTCTGCCACCTCCAGCCCTGTCCCTGGTGTCTGCGTTCACGACATTCATTCACATTTTCTAGCGGAGTCATTTGGAGACTCAGGTTAAGGAAATGCTGTTGCCTCTATCCAGCTCTGCTCTGCGCTCTCGGGCAGAGAAACTAAGACTTCTGCTGAAAGCCATTCAATCTGTGCTTTCCCAGCCTTTCCTTCCCCTGTAGGCACCATCCTGCTCCACCCGACCTGCCCCCTGCTCCCAGGGACACCAGGGGTTGTGGGGGGGTTCCCCTGGACTAAATCCTGGGCGAGCTCAGGTCCCACTGATTACACACAAGAGAACCTTTCTCAGCATGGGGGCAGCCATGCGGGAGCCCCCCCCCAAACACTCACCAGGTTCCTGCCCCAGCCGGGGATGAAGAGTCTCTGCCTGGGATCCAGGTGGGGAGCTGCAGGGGCAGGAACCGCACTGGCCGGGGCTCGGAGGCAGGGACATTTATCCTGCCTGCCTGGGAGTCCCAACGGGGTCGGAGCCAGCAGGGAGCCCTGGACACAGAGCAGTTTCCAGCTCAGCCGCAGGCAGGGGCAGGCTGGGGTCAGGGGAATTGTGTTTACTGGAGTGATAAGCCTGATGGCTTAACCCTCACAAGGCCAAACTTCCAGGATCTGTGTTCTATTCAGGGAGCTGGGTAGTCCCAACGTGCTCACCTGTGATGAAAACTAATAGATCAACAAAGACAAACAGTCCCTCTAATTTTACAGAAATAGTTCAGTTTCAGAATCACTGAAATGGACTCACCGACATTGGAAGGTGGGGCCGTCAGTAAGGTGGGTTACAGCAGGCGAGAGCCTTAAAGTGCTGACCCTAGTTACAGAATCCCAGGGTAGTAGGAGAGCTCAGGAATCATTGAATGCAACTCCCTGATAAAACCAGGCCCAATCCTAGTTTAATCCCCCCAGACAGGGCTTTGTCCATCTCTTAAAACCTGTAGTGTTGGCATTCGACCCCTTCCCTAGGAAACCCCTGTCAATGCTTCACCACCCTTCTTGGGAAATATTTTGTTTTAATATCCAACTTAGACCTCCCTGACTGCAACTTATCACCATTGCTCTTTCTTCTACCATCCCTCAGTTCTGAGAACAGCCTCTCTCCATCCTCTTTGTTACCTCCCATCAGGAAGTTGAAGGCTGCTCTCAAATCCCCGCTCACTCTTCTCGTCTGAAGACTAAACAAATCCATCCCTCAGCCTCTCTTCATAGGTCATGTGCTCCAGCCCCCTAATCATTTCCATTGCCCTCCACTGGACCCCCTCCAATACGTCCATATGCTCTCTATATTGTGTGGGGGGGAGAGAACTGGATGCGATACTCCAGATGTGGCCTTACCAGAGCTGACTAAAGGGGAATAATCACTTCTCTATACATGCCAGCTATGCTCCTTCTAATACACCCCGATATGCCTCTATGCTTTCTTGCTATGTCTACATTGGCACCCCTTTCCGGAAAAGGGATGCTAATGTAGCACATCGGAATTGCAAATTCCGCGGGGGATTTAAATATCCCCCGCAGCATTTGCATTTACATGGCTGCCACTTTTTTCCGGCTTGGGGATAAGCCGGAGAAAAGTGCCAGTCTAGACGCGATTCTCCGGAAAATAATCCCTTTTCCAGAGGATCTCTTATTCCTACTTGAAAGGATTTTGCGGAAAAACTTGCCAGCTGTTTACACTGGCCTCTTGAATTTCTGGAAAAGCACTGACGATCTCCTGTAAAATCATCAGTGCTTTTCCCGAAATACTATGCTGCTCCCGTTCGGGCAAAAGTCTTTTTCCGAAAGACTTTTGAACAAAAGGGCCATGTGTAAACAGAATAGTATTGTTTTCCGCAAAAAAGCCCTGATTGCGAAAATGGCGATCGGGGCCTTTTTGCGGAAAACCGCGTCTAGATTGGCCACGGACGCTAGTACGGAAAAGCATCCTGCCCATCTAGACGTGCATTTCCGAAAATGCTTTTAGCGGAAAAGTTTTCCGCTAAAAGCATTTTCGGAAATTCATGCCAGTGTAGACATAGCCTAGGCCTATTGTTCAAACAGTCACTGTTCTCGCTTTCACCCGAAGGGACGGAAGCCCCATTTCATATCCAAAGTCTGGCAAATGGCGTTTTTGAGTGACAGTGTTATGCTTAAACAAAACATGTGAGATCTTTTATAGGGGAAAAGACAGCACACTATATTTATTGAGAATACAACAGTAGAATATGCATTTCAGTCACTCACACACACAAATGCCATACACACAGTGCCACCAAATGATGTTATAGTTCCCAGTTCAGAGTTGGATCAATGCCGGGCTTTGTTGGTTGTGATCAGATCCTTTCCTGGAGTTGGTGGCAAGACGAACCCAAAGTTCCATAGCAAAGCGCCCCGCTTTTATAGTCCTTTTCTCTGTTGAAGTCTATGAATTCCGCTGAGCCAGTCTGTGTCTGTTGTGTCATCTTTTTTATGTTAATCATTCCCAAAACATTTCCAAGAGGCTCATCCTCTAATCAATTGTCTTTCGGGGATGCTCACTCCACTTTAGAGTCTTCAGTCTGCCAATCTGAGCAATTCCACACATACATAACACTTTCACACATAAACAAGCTCTACAAGGACCTTCTAAGAAAGCAGAAACAACAGCATTTTATATTGAGCAAAGCCAAAAGACATTGTCAATTATGCCTTAACCAAAACTATTCACACTGAAACTCGGGCCTTCAGCACCCCTCTACTCTCATTGACATAGATACACCATGAGATCCTGTCTCTTTACTTAGTAAACTTATTTAACTTACCAAATATATACAAATATAACTAAAAGGCCTAATTCATAAAACACCATCCTTAGAGTCAGCGGATCCATATAGCCCAGAATCTCCTTCATGCCTCAGTTTTATTACCATTATTTTCTTTTGTGGCCCAGGTACCTGTGACCAGGTTGGGCTCATGGACATTAGCAAGCCCATCCTGACACATTAGAGCTGTAGTTGGACTGCCAAGTCTTTTGCGCTGATTTGCTGAACCAGGCCCTTGAGCCTCCTCCAGCAACACACTGCTACGGCCGCACCCAACTGCGGAATGAGACAGACACTGAAATCGGCTCGGGGATGTCTCAGCTGAAGGGACCTTCCACAGCTTTCTTGGAGGGCAGAGTCAAAATTATATAAAACTCGTTCCACCCTCAATGTGGAGAGAGCCATGCACAACCCCTTGCTACCCCACTTACAAATTCCATAACTGGGCAATAGTATACATTGAAAATATGTTTATTAATTACAAAAAGGTGGATTTTAAGTGCTTAAAGAAGTAACTAATAGAAGAAATCTAAGACACTCAAACACACACAAATTAAGCTTGATTCACTAAAGAAACTGGTTACAAAGAACGATTCTGCTTCCGGGATCTTGCCTTAGGTAGATTCCTGCACAGGCCAGGTATCTTTCCAGCCCTGGTGTCAGGGTGTTTCTCCACTCTAGCATTTTGAATGGAGAAAATGGGAGCCCACAAGAGACTTTAAAAATACTTTGCCACTAATACTTCCCCAAGGTGAAAGAATCTTCACCCTTGGATTGATATCACTGCAAACACCCAAACGCAAATCTCTTGTAAGAAACCAGGAATGTGCACGTTGCAATTCTTTCCTATAAGTGACACTCAAGCTGTATAACGCTCCCTCTGGAGAGGGCTTGAAAACCTTGTTATTGCGATCAGCTGAAAAGGGAATTTTCTATTTCTCTGACTGGTTTTTCTATGCAGTCTTAGGCAGCTGCACAGAGAATCTTCCGCCTTCTAGGACACAGCAACCAACTCATTTCCTGAAAAGGGTGATTTTACTTGAGAAAGAAAAAGAAAAATAGAGAAAACGTTTTGGATGAAATATTGCTTGGTTGCACGGCATTACTAAGCAACTTGAAAAAAGTATTAAAAACACAGGAAATTGCTTTCCAGGGCGTCAGTCCAAAAAGTTACAATGAAAGGGGGTAATTATATGTTCTCAGCACAGAGAAGGCAAAGACACCTGAAAATAAAGAAAATCCTCTGATCACATTTGACAAAACAGTCGCTATTCTACCGATATAGCTGTAGTGTCTATACTGAGTCTTTCCCTAAGCATGGACACCACTGGATTCTTGATGTGTGGGTCCCTAGCTCCTCACTGATTCTTCTAGGTTCTCTGCTCTGGACACACAAAATGAAGTGGAAGGGCTGCAGCTTCCCAGTCATCAGCCTCGACTGGGTTTTCATTGGATCTCCTGGCCCTCTGCTGCTCCACTTCATTCTCCCTTAGTATGTCTGGGGACTCTCTAGGACTCGGTTTATGTTTTTAACCCGTTCTAGAGAGGCAATTAGTCTTAGAGCTTAATAGTTAACTATTAGGAAAAGACTTTAACAAACCATAGGACTGAAATGTTCAGACAATGGAATTTTCCCTCTCTGTTCTTTCTTTTCTTCCTTGTAGCACTTAGTTCCAGTCCTCTTCTTCCCAACTCTTCTCAACTATCTCTTTGGATGGGAGGCAGAAGAGACCCAAACTGAAGACCTTGATCGCTTCCACTGCCTCCTTAAATAGGTTTTCCATAAGGCAGGAGCCCTTTGTTCAACAGCTCCCACGTCGCCCAAGAAAAGTGAAGGCATCCAAGAGGGAGGATTGTATCAGGAGGCCAGGTCTCCTGACTCTAGTATCTCAGTGTCCATGAATAAGCGGTGGAATGGAGCATGCACATAGAGGCCTGGCCTTTTCACAGTCCTTTGTTCTTACTGATGACTCACCACCCCCGTCTGGCTTTTCCATGATTTAACCTGATGTGTGAGCAGTGGGTGTAGCACAGCTGAACTACAGATATGTGGTCAAAATGCCTCACTTCAGATGCAGAAGCGAGACAGACATGCAAATAGGACAGTCACATTCAGCAAATTGTAACCATTCACGTGACACCTCACATGGGTTACCTGGCATTCAGCATATCTCAGTTCTGTCACAGGCAGATCACATGCCCATTTTCTCAAAGAATTTGGAGTGTCACATCACAGTGAAATCGCTGAACTGTTCCAGGCTTTCCCAGTTTTGCGGCGATTCGCTGCTGTACAGAAACCATCTGGTGAACAGAATTCCGAGTGCATAAGGCGGTGGGATGACTGTGCAGAAGAATGTCTCGTACTGGTACTCTTACAATGCTGGAAACATGTATGAGCTCAATTTAAATGCAAAACCACTAGTTCATTCCACGGTAGTCCCAGGTGCCGTCTAAACGAACTGTGTTTCCCATCCTGGTGTACCATGGTGAGGAACCAGAGGCTCGAAATATTGTTTAGGGGTGGCTTTTTGTGGCAAGGGACTGGGGCCACGAATGAGGAAAGCCGAAGACTTAAATGTACTTAACCACTTACAAACTTTATTGACTACAATCTGATTATATTAAATTACTGTCTCTGATTTATTTAAGACAACGTAGCATGCAAATAAAACATACATTAAAGAATATTAGTTTGCCTATTCACTTAACAACCCCTCAATTCTACTCCTAGTTCCTATTTAGACCTAGGTGTGGTACCATAATACAATATGGTTAATACAATACAACTAACTATTGTTAAGCTGATAAATAATATATTAAGCAATACTTACAAACTCAGTGACAATTACGATACACAGATGAAAAACAACGCGTAGCCTGCTCCGGATTCATACAACCTTTCATAATTCGGTGGGTGGGAGGCGGCCTTGGGTGATCAACCCCTTAGCCAGGCTGGATGATACGTGCCTTCTATCTTGATACGTAACCTCCTCGAGCTTAGGGCTCAGGGTGCTTCATATTACAATTATGACATCTGGTACCATATTAGGATTCCTTCCTTGCGACATTACGTCTGCCTCAAGGCATTGTGGTTAGTGCCTGATGCAGACATGACTGGCACACGTGAAAGCTAGCCATGGTTTTGTTTTCCTGCTCCAGATGCTTTTTAATTGATGTATATGACAGCTCATTTCTCTTATTCCTATCTTGTTCTGTTTTTTTAGTGCTCGTTAACTTAGTGTACGGAAAAGCGTGTGTCCCTACCCTTATCTTTTTGGCCCAGGAGCTTGCCAAGTTAAGTTCTGTTTACTGAGAACTGTGCTGAGCACCCAAGGGACTTAGGTTGGATATTTAGGTTGGATATTAGGAAAAACTATTTCACTAGGAGGGTGGTGAAGCACTGGAATTGGTTACCTAGGGAAGTAGTGGAGTCTCCATCCCTAGAGATGTTTAAGTCTCGACTTGACAAAGCCCTGGCCGGGTTGATTCAGTTGGAATAGGTCCTGCCTAGAGCAGGGGGCTGGACTTGATGACCTTCTGAGGTATCTTCCAGTTCTATGATTCTATGATTCTATGACTTCAAGCTCTATCCCTGGATCCACCTCAGCGGCTTCTGTTTTTCTTTTGAGGGGCTTTTGTGTGGCAGTATGGGCAATACGTGTGAGGCCGCGGTCAAAAGGACCTGCTACACGACATGGTGCTCTTGATAAAAGTGTATTGTGGTTAATTTAGTTAACAGGGGCACATACATGCAACATTGTGTTCTGCAAACTCATTAAAGGCTCCCTGGATGTGCCAAGTACCTGGTACAACAGGTAATAGAAGCTTTGGGTTTCCTAAGTTCACAGTCTAGGTGGGGTTCTTTATGCCAGGAGATCTATCCATGCTAGGCAGGGGGAGATTTCACATTTACAATATCTGCACTGGGAAGAGGGCAGGATTAGCAGCACGGCGCAAAGCATCAACTGTTCTTACGCAGCACTATGAGAGGTTCAAAAGAGACTGGAGATGAACAGAGATGAGAGTATACATTTTATAGCAATGAGGGTGAATTGTTTATTTAGCAGGGACTGAAAACTTCCAGCTTCCACATACAAGCCAGCTCTAACTGTGGGGGTTTAGGAAGAATCTTTCCCTTGAGTGGGATAGCTGTGTAAACCTCCATGGGGTTTACTGGCTACTAGAGACAGGATATGGATGAGATGGACCAGAGCTCTGATCCAGCCTGGCTAGTCCTATGTCCCTAGTTATCTAATGGCCAAAACCATTCTGCAACTGGAGGAGTGTCTCTGGGGTATGTGATGTGGCAGCAGCACTCCATGGAATACAGAGATAGTTGATGACCAGCAAGATGAGTTAGCTTACTCATCACTTGCCCATTACTTGTTAGCTTCTTTGTGCCTGTCCGTCTGGATTAACTGGGTAGCATGAGAACAAAACTACCTTGTGGCCTTCATCTCAGACCAGTGAAGCCTCCCTATTTGGGGGTGTCACTAAAGTGGATCACATTCAGTCTTGGCCCTGGATTTTCAGGGAAACTTCCCTGGGGGTGAAAATGTCTGTTTTACTACATGGAGTTAATGGGTTAACGTCCCTGTTTTGGAGCCAAGGGACCCTGTCTTTGCCATGTGGAAGAAGCCAGATAGTAAGTCACATTGCACTGGACTCAGACTCATTTCCACTTCCGAGACAAAAGGCAGCCTATTTGCTCCCGCAGCTGCTTGGTTTTCATCCCGTAAACAATGGGATTTAGCATGGGGGGGACGAGCACGTAGAGATTGGCCAGCAGGATGTGAATGTGTTTAGGGATATTGTGACCAAAGCGGTGGGTTAGGAGAGTGAAAAGGGCAGAGGTGTAAAATAAGAGGATGATACAGACGTGGGAGCCGCAAGTGCTGAGAGTTCTCTGTCGGGCATCTTTGGTGGGCAGCTTGAAGACAGCCCTGAGGATCAGCACATAAGACACAGCAATAAACAGCAAGTCTAATATAAAAGCTACAATCGGCACTGCCAAGCCATACCAGATATTGAGAGAGATGTCCGCACAGGCCAGCCTGGCCACCCCGATGTGCTCACAGTAGGAATGAGGGATGATGTTGCTTGCACAGAAGGGCAGCCGTTTGAGCAGAAAGACATCGGGAACAATTATACAAAAACTTCCTATGATGATGACCATGGCTATTTTCCCGATCTTCTCATTGGTGAGGTTAGTCGTGTACCTCAGGGGGTCGCAGACGGCGACATACCGATCGAACCCCATGGCCACCAGGACACCTGACTCAACGGCAACCCCAAAGTGCACAAAGTACACCTGGGTGAGGCAGGAAGTGAAGGAAATGTCCTTGGGTCCAAACCAGAAGATGACCAGCGTGTTGGGCACTGTGCAGGTGGATAACAGTAAGTCGGCCACCGCCAGCATGGACAGGAAAATGAACATGGGCTCGTGCAGCCTGCGCTGGGTGGCGATGAGCAGGAGGAGACCACAGTTCCCCAGAACAGCCGCCGTGTACATCAGCGCGAAGGGGATGGAGATCCAGGGGTGCCAGAGCTCCAGACCCGGAATGCCGACCAGGATGAAGGTGAGGTGACTGAACGTTGTGCTGTTGGGCGCGGCCATGGGGCAGTGAGGGCTCCGCTTGGGCGCGGGGCCCGGCTGGAAGCAGAAACAAGGTCAGTGATTGCTTTGCTCCCACCCCCTCACACTCACTTCTCACTCCCCGCTCACGCCCTGCACCCCTGGTGTGAGAGCTCCACTCAGAGGTGGGCAAGGCAGAACAGGAGCTGGTGACAGGGACCTGTCAGGAGCTCAGAGCTCAGACAAACCAGCCACAGAGCAGGCAGGGCCGGGCAGAGAGTCTCAGAGAGCCCAGCTTCAGCCTGTGAAGCTGGCCTCCCTCAGCTCTGGGACACACCCGGAAGCTATTAGGGAACATTCAGTTACTCGAGTTCCAGGATAATTTATTGCCCCAGCTCTGGCCCTGCTCTCCCAACTCTGCCTGCTGCAGCGGCCGTGGAAATAAGATCACCTGGCCCCAAGCTGTGTTGGGGAGAAGAGTTGGAGGAGCCCTCTCTCCTTGGGCAGCCTGCACACTGAACCGCCCCTCTTCGGCTCAGCCCAGGGCAATGGCTCAAAGGAAGCCCGGGCATGTTCATGTTATTACAAAACCCCCAAAAGTTCCCTATGTGTCAGCCCCGAGCGAGGTGTGTGAGCGGAGACCTTGGCTACTCCACGAGAATTGCACCTTCCCTCCCAGCACAGAGTAACTACAGAGCTTCCATCTGTCCCTGCCCGTCTGTCCATGCACCCGCCCTCTCTGCCACTTCCAGCCCTGCCCCCGTGTCTGTGTCCTGGATGTTCATTCGCATTTCATAGCGGAGTCATTGGGGGCTCAGGGTAGGAAATTCTGGTGCCTCTGCCCAGTCTGCTCTGGGTTCTCGGGCAGGGAAACCAAGACTTTTCTCCCCTCCTGGCCGGGAGAAGAAGACTTCTGCCCAAGACCATTTGCTCTGTGCTTTCCCTGCCTTTCCTTGTCATGTGGGTGCCATCCTTCTCCCCCCGACCTGCCCTCGCTCCCAGGGACACCAGGAGCTGTGGGGGGTTCCCCTGGACTGGGTCCTTGGCGAGCTCAGCTCCCACTGATGACACGCGAGGGCACCTTTCCCAGCAGGGGGGCAGCCATGGAGGAACCCCCCCCTCAACACTCACCGGGCTCCTGACCCAGCCGGGGATGAGGAGTCTCTGCTGGGATCCAGATGGGGAGCTGCAGGGGCAGGAACCGCACTGGCCGGGGCTCGGAGGCAGGGACATTTATCCTGCCTGCCTGGGAGTCCCAGCGGGGTCAGAGCCAGCAGGGAGCCCTGGGCACAGAGCAGTTTCCAGCTCAGCCGCAGGCAGGGGCAGGCTGGGGTCAGGGGATTTGTGTTTTTATACGAGTGATGTTCCTGTCGTCTTCGCCCTCTCAAGCCCAAACGCCCAGCCGGCCCTGTGTGGGGTGTACTTGCCCTGTAACCCCCCCAGCTCCAGCCTGTCTCGTTCCATGTCCCACGTCATGAGGGACAGACTGTTTGTTTCCTGACAGGTTTCCCGGGATGCCCTGCTCTTCCATTCTAATGCCCCTGCAGCTTCTTGTAAGGCCGGTTGTGCAGCTGCGCCATGCTCAAGTTCCACAGACTCCTCCAGAGTGAAGGGTCTTAATTCCCCAAAGTTGAGGGGTGTCAAAGGAGAAAGGGATGCAGACGTGTCCCCCCCAGAGGAACGTGGGTGGATTGGGCCCGTCCCCTTCCAGACAATGGGAGGGCCCTGTCTCCCTCGGTCCTGACGCCACTTCCTAGCGCCCTTCCATTGCGAGTGTGAGCTCCCATCGTAGCTGCTTTGCCCCCTGCCCATCTGTCAGCCGATGGTCAGGGCAGTGCATGGTGTGTGTGTGAATACACCCAAGTCTTCAACTGCTATGACAGGGTCCCTTCGCAGAGGGCAGCCTGTGAAAGGCTGACGGGTGTCCCGAGAATTTGCAGGGAGAGCTTATTACACCTGAGACTTTAACTGCTAGGACACGCAGTCCCTTCACAGCGGGCGGCTTAGGGAAGGCTGACCGGTGCCCCAAGGTGTCTGCCCCATGGAGGCGACAGAACCCAAACAACCAGCTCTGACTGTGTCTGCCCCTGTGACCGGCTGGAGTTCTTTTAATTGTGTTTGGCTCTGTTACAGCAACTGAAGGAGTCAGGTTAAAGCTTAAACAGTTACAGGTTTATTAAAGAGACTTCTAAAGCATGTGGTTACAGTGGCTATTGCTCTATTTCTTTAATTGCTTGCAAATACAGATCTTAAAATGGTTACAAAAGGAAGATAGAAAGTAACGGTACCAAGTGACAGCTTAATCTTTAAAGAGCTCTATTCTTTGCATGCACTAAAACCAAAGGACACATACAGATACAATTTTTACCCCCTTCTGTGTCCCTCGATTCCAGCGTGTCAGGCCAGGACCAGTCACTCAATTCCTGGGAAAGATGAATACGAGGCTGGGCGTCCCCATGTGGGCCTTGGGAGGCAATCAATTAACCTGACCATCAGGTAGATGGTAGATTGACACTCAGAGTGAGTGTGCTGCTGGACCCATCTTTATACCCACAGCGGCCCGTATCCTCTTTCTTATCTAAGATGCCAAATTGTGCTGGTCCGTCTTTGTGACGCCAGTTCTTACAAGGGAGTTTCAAGTAATTTACACTTGCAAGAGAGAGAACTAAATTGGGAGTACTGGACATTCTTTGCTGGGTGGGAGATTCCTCCCCCCTGGACGGGTGTGTGATCGTATCAATATGGGTTTCAGTCAAGGGCACTCCTCGGCAGCCTCTTGGTCAGCGATTAGTTCGACCACCCTCCCTAGGCAACTTATTCCAGTTTTTAACCACCCTGACAGGTAGGAATTTTTTCCTCAAGTCCAACCTAAACCTCCCTTGCTGCAGTTTAAGCCCATTTCTCCTTGTCCTGTTCTCAGAGATCAAGGAGAAGATGGTGCTTGGTCCTACCATGAGGGCAGGGGAGTGGGCTTCATGTAGGGACTTACAGCTCCTCCAGGATCCCCTCCTGGGCAGACTCACTGCAGGGAAACGGGGGTGCAGAATGCTTCGAGTTCAGACCCAGAAAGGCCAAAGTCCTGGTTAGGTGCTTTAGGAGCTGTCTCAGGTTTTCCCTGTGACTCCATACTGAGAACCTCCTTGGTCAAATGCAGCCGAGGTCGGTGCTGTCACCAGAGACCGTGAAGGGATCGGTACCAGCATCGGTTATTCTCCACTTTGGTTTGCCTGCTGGCCAGTTGATTCCCTTTGCTCTAGTGCCAATCCCTGACATTTAGCATCCTTAGTTCTTCTCCCTCCTGTTTACCCAGCAATCCAACTCCTGCCCAACCTGCCTTTTGCAGGGTAACCAAGCTCCTTTAATCTACACACCCAGGCCCCCACTGCCCTGACCATCCTACAGTGCTTCCCTGAACTTATAATAGCCAGAATGTGGTACAAGTTGAACCTCTCTGATCTGACACCCTCGGGACCTGACCAGTGCAGAACCAGAGAATTTGCTGAACCACGGGAGGTCAATGTTTTCTATCAGCATTGCCAACACGTCCATTGTCCACTGGCCTCTTAGCAGACATTGAGGTTACGTCTACACTGGCATGATCTTGCGCAAGAACTCTTTTGAGGAAGAGTTCTTGTGCAAAAACTCTTCCAGGAAAGAGCGTCTACACTGGCATGTGTGTTTGCGCAAGAGATGTGCTTTTGCTCAAGAGCATCCATGCCAGTGTAGACGCTCTCTTGCGCAAGAAAGCTCTGATGGCCATTTTAACCACAGGGCTTTCTTGCACAATAAATTCATGTTGCCTGTCTACACTTGCCTTTTGCACAAGAACAGTTGCGCAAAAGGGCTTATTCCTGAGCGGGAGCATCAGAGTTCTTGCGCAAGAAGCACTGATTTCATACATTAGAACATCAGTGTACTTGTGCAAGAACTTGCGGCCAGTGTAGACAGGCTGCAAGTTTTTGCGCAAAAGCGAATGCTTTTGCGTAAGATCGCTACCATGTAGACACAGCCAGGGGGAAAAATTAGAGCTAAAAAAAAGCACAGAGAGCCAGGATTGGTGGCTGTAAACAAACTTAATGGCATCACAGAAAACTCGTCCACACCCATGATAAGAGGACATTGGTCTAACTGAAATCATGCCGGGTCAGGAACATTGCTGGACCAGTGAATGCCGGACCAGAGAAGTAGAAGAGGAGGTTACTCATCAATGCAATAACTGAAAAACCTTAAACCACAAATAGTCTGGAAGCATCTTAGGGTATGTCTACACTACAGCGCTAATTTGAACTAACACATCTAGCACTAAAAACTAGTTTGAATTAGCGTTTTGCTAATTCGAACTAGCACGTCCACACTGATTGGACGCAGGGGGGCATTTAAGGGCGGCTGAAACCGGTTCCAGCAGGGCATCAGGTCAGTAGTTGCATTGTGTGGCTGCTGTCTGAGGCTATCTGAGGCTCGTGCTTAAAGGGACCCCCCCCTGGACAGCCGGTTCTCAGCTTTTCCTGAGGGGTACTTCTCCATCCTCCTGCAGGCCATGTGTGACCACCGGGGACAGTTCACGGACATTAATGTGGGCTGGTCCGGCAAAGCACATGACGCCCGGGTATACCGCAACTCCTCCGTGTGCCAGCGGCTGCAGGACGGGACCTTCTTCCCCGACCGCCACATCAGGGTCGGGGACATGGACATGCCTGTGTGCCTGGTGGGGGATGCCGCCTACCCACTGCAGCCATGGCTGATGAAGCCCTACACGGGGCACCTCAATCCCTCCCGCCAGGCCTTCAATGCCAGGCTGACCAGGGCCCGCATCGTGGTGGAGGGGGCCTTCGGGCGACTGAAAGCCCGCTTTTGATGCCTCCTCACTCGTCTGGACCTGGCCGAGCACAACATCCCTCCCGTGGTGGCAGCATGTTGTGTGCTCCACAATTTATGTGAGAGAAAGGGGGAGGCTTTCCTGCCAGCCTGGATGGCTGAGGCTGACCGCATGGCTGGCCACTACGGTCAGCCCCGCACCGCCACCATCCGGGAAGCCCAGCGGGGGGGCCGTCCGGATCCGGAAAGCCCTGTGGGAGAGCTTCCTGGTGGAGGAGGAGGACTGACCTCTCCCTTGCATGCCCCACTGGGGCCTTCTTCCACCCTACCCCCTTCCCCTTTCCCCTCCCTACCTACTGTCAAATAAAGACACCTGTTTTTCAAACAAAAACGTCTTTTTATTTAACATAACTAGTAAGTTCGAACTAGGCTTAATCCTCGTGGAATGATGTTTACGTAGTTCGAACTAAGCGCTCCGTTAGTTCGAATTAAATTCGAACTAACGGAGCGCTAGTGTAGCGCCTATGAAAGTTAGTTTGAACTAACGTCCATTAGTTCAAACTAACTTTGTAGTGTAGACATACCCTTAGAGACTAACAAAACATGTAGGTTGGTATCATGAGCTTTCGTGGGCACAACCCACTTTTTCAGATGAATGGAGTTTAAGGGGTCCAGTTTTAAAATAAATAGCACAGAGAGCTGTTGGGAGGGGAGGAGGAAAAAGAAGAAAAAGGGGAGGGGTGAATTGTCAATTAGTGTCCCTGCTAAATGAAGCTGATAAGAGCACTTAGTACCCACTCTAAGTACCCTTTGTTTGTTTTTTATGTCAGTCGGATATGGATGCAGTAGGCCATTCAGCCAAAGTCTTTGTTTAGACTTCTGTTATAGGAATCAAACTTGCAAATTAAAGTACTGAAGCTTCCCTGTCGAGCTGGCTTGTGAAATTGCTTTGAGATAATACAGTGACTTTGAGATCCAGTCATCTGAAGAAGTGGGTTGTACCCACAAAAGCTCATGACCCCATCTACATGTTGCGTTAGTCTCTAAGGGTATGTCTACAATACCCCCCTAGTTCGAACTAGGGGGGTTATGTAGTCATACGGAGTTGCAAATTAAGCCCGGGATTTGAATTTTCCGGGCTTCATTTGCATAAAGCCGGCCGAAGCCATTTTTAAATGCCGGCTAGGTCGGAACCCGTGCCGCGCGGCTACATGCAGCACGGACTAGCTAGTTCGGATTAGGCTTCCTAATCCGAACTAGCTGTACACCTCTTCAGTGGACTGAGTGACCTGGTGGCCAGCGGGGTGAGTAGGGTGGTACCGAGGGGTGGGTAGTGGCTTGGGTAGGAGGCCCCTGGACCTCCATGCTCTACTGGAACCTGGCCCAGGGCCCTCTCAGCAACGAGTGTGATTGCCACTCAGCCAGCAGGGATCTGAACCAAGCACAGTGCCAACAATGGATTCTAAAGGATTGGCCCAGCGTGATTTGTGAGTAAGATCCAGAGGGTAAATTGACCAGAGATCTGTGGCTGGTTTCTTGGAACCGGACAGAACTTGTTCGGGTAGGTGGGATTGGGTGCTAGGACCCCCCACCTGTGTATAGGCCCGGGGCCATCTGGGGCACGGATATTGCTGGGGTGTCGGAGGGGTTTTGCTCGGGAGGCTTCAGGCAGGCTGCTGAAGCGCTCTGTGGGACTGGGTTGTGGCCTGTGTGGAGAGGTCGCCAGTCAGGGGGACTGTAAGGAGCCCCGGATTTGAGCAATTCGCCCTGAGCAGACGCTCTCAGCTGTGCCCAGACACGGCCCGGTCCGTCACAGTGGTGTAGTCGGCAGGATACGAACCTGCGCGGGGAAACCCCAATGGATTTCCATTCCATACAGATTTCTGGGGCCAACACCCCCACCTAGGGGTGCAGCAGCGATCTGGCTGCTTCCCTCCAATTCAGCAACGTGACACTGGCGCTTTCTTCCAGCAAAGCTCCGGCTTAAAAAGCGGCAGCCATGTTTATGCAAATGAAGCGGGGGGGAATTTAAATTCCCGCTTCATTTGCAATTACAATGTGTCTAATTTGCATCCCTTTTTCAGAAAACGGATGCAGTCTAGATACAGCCTACGGGTTTTAGACAGCCAAATACAAATAGTTAAACTAAATGCTGAATTTCTTTTTCCTGCATTCAGTAATCAGGTGAGGAAGTAATAAATCCTTCTACTGTGATCAGCCTTTTGCAACATAAATGGGCTGATATCTGACTTTTGCCATTTGTTTTCTGGACAAATGGGCTATGTCTACACTGGCATGATTTTCTGGAAATGCTTTTAACGGAAAAGGTTTCCATTAAATGCATTTTCGGAAAAGCGCATCTAGATTGGCAGGACGCTTTTTCAGAAAAGCACTTTTTGCGGTAAAGCATCCATGGCCAATCTAGACGTGCTTTTCTGCAAAAAAGCCCCGATAGCCATTTTTGCGATCGGGGCTTTTTTGCGGAAAACACTACTTGCTGTCTGCACTGGCCCTTTTGCGCAAAAGTCTTTTGGAAAAAGACTTTTGCCCAAATGGGAGCAGCATAGTATTTCTGGAAAATCACTGAAGATCTTACATTAGATCGTCAGTGCTTTTCCAGAAATTCAAGAGGCCAGTGTAGACAGCTGGCAAGTTTTTCCGGAAAAGCGGCTGATTTTCCTGAAAAATTTGCCAACCTAGACACAGCCTTAGGGTACATCTACACTGTAAGGCTCTAGAGGTGATCCTGGCAATTGTGATCTGTAAGTCTAACGTCAGTAATGGGCAAATTAGTTGAAATTATAGAAAAGAATAAAATTGTCAGACACATGGATAAACATAATTTTTTGGGGGAAAGTCAACACGGTTTCTGTAAAAGGAAATGATGCCTTACTAATGTGCTAGAGTTCTCTAAGGGGGTCTATGATGGGGCGGAGGCACCCCACACTCCAGTTCCACCAGCGGCCATTTATCTGGCAGCCCCCGTGCGAGGGGGCGGGGTAGCGGCGTCGGGCGCACCGTGTGACGTGAGCCGAGTGATGCAGGGGCTGGCCTACCGGCTATGTGGCAGCTGTTCCCGGGCAGCTGCCCTGGCCAAACACCCACGCACCACCGGCCGGCTGGGCACTGATGCGGGGAGGAGCAACGCCGGACCGGAAGCAGGGCCACGCCGGAAGGGGCGGGATCCCATGGTCCGGGAGTCTGCGCGGGGATTTAAACTCCCGGAGATGCCGCAGAGAGAGGAGGGATGAGGAAGTGGCCTCTTGCCGAGGCCCAACAGAGGATGGAACCCAAGGCAAAGAGGTGAGCCTGGAGGCAAGGGAATCTGACCGCGGAGAGAGGAAGTAGCCTAGGGCAGGCAAAGGGAGCCAGTGGGCTGGCGAGTTATGGCGGATCGCTCCGCCAGCCGGACCGGACAGCAGAAGCATCCGTGTCCTTAGGGCTCTGGGCTGGGGTCCGTGAGAGGGGGCGGGCCTGGACCCTCCTCTCCCCACGGTCGGCAAGTGACCTTTTTACACGGTCAACAAACATGTGGACAAGGGGGAGGCAGTGGAAATAGTATACTTAGATTTCCAGAAAGCCTTTGACAAGGTCCCTCACCAAAGGCTCTTAAGCAAAGTAAGTTGCCATGGGATAAGAGGGAAGGACCTTTTGTGGATTGATAACTGGTTAAAAGACAGGAAACAAAGGGGAGGAATCAATGATGAGTTTTCCAAGTGGGGAGAGGTAACTAGTGGGGTCCCCCGAGGGTCTGTCCTGGGACCCATCCTATTCAGCTGATTTATAAATGATCTGGAGAAAGGGATAAAGAGTGAGGTGGCAAAATGTGCAGATGATACAAAACTGTTGAATAAATTGCATGTGGTATGAGCATCATGCAGTGATCAGCGGGGTCAGGGAAATTCCAGGTGCAGGGAGTCCACCCGGAGCAGGGACGCCTGAGCCCCTGTCCTTTGGGAGCACAAAGAGATGGGGGTCAGACCCAGGGCTAGCCTGTGATGTGGGCTGTCTGGGTGATGGCCAAGGAGAATGTATCAAAAGGGGGTAGTTTGGTGCCTCCATGTAACCTCCTTACTGAGTGAGAGCCAGCTGGGCTGAGAGAGGCAGGAAACCAGCCAGTCGGGCGAGAGATGGGTGCTCAGCCGGGTCACTCCTCCAGTGACATGCAGAAGTCGAAAGTAGCACTTCCATAGGACAGTCTGGAAGTGCCTGGTATCAGTCTGAAAGTAGCCTGGTATCAGCCCCCCACCCCGCTCACCTCCACACAGGACACCTACCGTAGTCCTTAAAAAAAGTATTTTTTGAAGGAAGCTGAATGAATTAACAGGACAACCAAGTTGTTGAAGGGCCCGGCGTTGTTCACAGGGAGGCTACACTGGCTTTGCACATTGCCCTGGCTGGTAAGTCACATAGGAAAGAGGAGGAGTAACCACTACTGCCAGCTGCAAGGGATACGAGTGTGGGGATGACAGGAGAGGAAGCACCTAGACAAGATCCCACTTTCTAATGAGACGATAACACACCACAGTGTGCAGATGGCTGCTGATATAAAGGAACAGCTCCTAGAAAGTGCTCAGCAGAGTACATTATACAGAGAGATGCACCTGCCCATACAGGAAAACCTCACAGTCATGAACACCACCGCTATCAATAGACCAGCCAACCACACACCTCATTTGGAAATGGAAAGACACAAACAAGAGGCAGCAAGTCTCAAAAAAAGCCAATAGAGTCCAGCGCTGTGTTAAACCTCAGCTACTCCAAATAAAGGGGAGACCTTGATTGTGGGCCTTGTTTTGGCTTTTGTAGCAGCGGAGAAGTCCATAATGGAGCAAACTCTATAAACTCTATAAAATTGCACCAAGTTAATTTGACAGGTTTTGCCTTTTTAATCATACATGTGGCTACGTCTACAATGGCAGCTTCTTGCGCAAGAAGAGCTGTTCTTCCGCAAAAACTTGCCGGCTGTCTACACTTCACGAGTATTCTTCCAGAAGTAAATTTACAGTATAACGTTGTAAAACAGGGCTTCTTCCGGAAGAGCTATTCCTCTCCCCATGAGGAATAAGCCTTCTTGTGCAAGAGCTCTTCCAGAAGAGGCCAGTGTAGACAGGCAACATGAATTTCGTGCGCAAGAAGCCTCTATGATTAAAATGGCCATCAGAGCTTTCTTGCACAAGAGAGCGTCTACACTGCCATGGATGCTCTTGCACAAAAGCACATCTCTTGCGCAAAAGCACATGGCAGTGTAGACGGTCTCTTGTGGAAGAGTTTTTGCACAAGAATTCTTCCATAAAAGAGTTGTGCAAGAAGCTGCCAGTGTAGATGTAGCCTGTACAGAGTGTGTAATGTTCACCCAGTGGTTGTTTCATGGAAAAGTTTGTTGAGAGTCCAGGGGCAGGATTCACAAAACTATACTTGCATCTACACTACCTCCGTGTTCTGTTGACATAACGTCGATAGAACTCAGCAGTTTTGTCAATGGTGGAAAACCTCATTCTACGAGGAATAACACCTTTTGTCGACAGAGTTCTGTCGACAGAAGGCATTATTGCATCTACACTGCCCTTTACGTCTACACTCTCCTGTCGACAAAGCGGCTTGCTTTGTCGACAGAACTGGCTGTAGTCTAGACGCTCTTTGTCGACAGAAGCTTTGTCGAAAGTATCTGTCGACAAAGCCTCTGTCGACAAAAGCCTCTAGTCTAGATGTACCCCATGTGACCTGTACAGGGAGGTGCATATTTTTCTTATAGTATGAATATGGTAGCCTGAGATGAAATCAATGAAATCCAATGATCATCATGGAAATGCGGTACAAGTTGCGAACGACTGAATTCTCTGAATGTGTCTGTAGCAGAAAGAAGAAGGCTGAAGGACGGGCCAGGGGGCCTGAGACCTGAACTAGAGTCCGCACAAGTTACGCAACAAGCAACAATCACGATCTGTGAAAAGCAGAACAAACCTTTTTGTTAGGGTGCACCCCGTGGGCTCGGCATAGGGACGGCTGGCCTGACTGGAACACACTGATTGTGTAAACACACCCCAGCAGGCCAGCACTAGAACCCCCCAACCCCGCATCAGTCATCACTGCAGAGTGGAGCAGCCCCCTGTTACTAGGGCTTTTGCAGGATGGGCCAGACTATTTCTGTGGAGCAGTTTGAGCTGCCGGACACGTATCCAGTAGAGACATGACAAAGGGACACGGGCAAGCACCTTTAGTGCCAGAATCCTGGGGGCAGGAAGACTTTCCCATGCCCCGCAACTTCTACCACTCCAGCACCACGTCATTGAGCCTCAATGGGGTGGCAGTGACTTTTCGGAGGCCAATGGACTTGATATGACTGCATGGGCCACATGCAGCAGTGCGCTGCAAACCACTGAACTGGTTTGTGGCCTGTATCATGTGGCAGCCTCCCCACCCATAATGCCGATGGCAGGGCAGTGCCCACAGAACAGACAGACAGGCTGAGCAGTGGGAAGGTCCAGTTTGCCCAGACAAGCTGAGCCCCTATTAGCATCCAATTATTTCACTCCCGGAGGAGGCTCTCAAGCTGTAGGTCTCCAGGGTCTAATTTCTGTTCATCCCCCCCTCACAGAGCGGAGGGAATTGTCTGGGAATCCCAGCCCACTGATAGCCCTCAGGGACTGAACAGAGGAATCATAAAGATTCAGTTCTCTGAGTGTCAGACCTGTGAGATTCACACAGTGAGTCTCTTATCTCTGCCTCACTGCCACAGGAAGGAGATTTCCTCTCTCTGCTGAATGGGACTGTGGTGAGTTCATGTTTTGTGAATTATTGTTAGTGCCTAGGAATTGGGAAAGTTTCCAGGGTTCAAATCTAGAACCATCTGGGCCAGAATTCACCAGAAAAGTGACTTAAGTGTTTAGCTTTTTTTTCCCCATACACACCTGGGATTTACCAGGTTAAATTGGAACTACCAATATATTAGAGATTGATTAGACAAATATCTCTCATTAAAATCCTTAATGTGTTCCTCTATTTGTCTCAGTGGCTTCCTGTTTTTGTGCAGTCTGGTTTTCAAATTCCTCAACTTCACTGTATGTTAGACAGAGTAGCTAAATCCACAGCAGTGGGGGCCTGTGAGGCAGCAGGAGATTCATAACAAACATGGGTCGCACGCGGATCACAATCTTCTCTCACATTCTGCCCTCAGTGCAGCGCTCCAGATTGACACTGGCTTCCCTGAGAACCAAATGTGGGGAACATGTGTTTTAAAATCCCCAACTTTCAAAACCGGGCTGAGAATGCTCCAGACATTGGCAGGCTACGTCTACACTGGCATGATTTTCCAGAAATGCTTTAAACTGAAAAGTTTTCCGTTAAAAGCATTTTCGGAAAAGCGCATCTAGATTGGCACGACGCTTTTCCGGAAAAGCACTTTTTCTGGAAAAGCGTCCGTGCCAATGTAGACGCACTTTTCCACAAAAAAGCCCCGATCGTCATTTTCACAATCGGGGCTTTTTTGCGGAAAACACTACTGTGCTGTCCAGGGATTTGCGCAAGAGGGCTTTTGCCCCAACGGGAGCAGCACAGTATTTCCACAAGAACACTGACGATCTTACATGAGATCGTCAGTGTTCTTGCGGAAATTCAAACGGGCAGTGTAGACAGTTGGCAAGTTTTTCCGCAAAATCAGATGATTTTGCGGAAAAACTTGCCAGTCTAGACAGAGCCCACATGTCTAATTTTACACACACCAATGATACACACATCCAAGTAAGAGAACAGACCCAGCGGCTCATGATTTGAAGATGGATGGTTACATGCAATAATTTGCTCAAAGCACCTTTGAGTTATGTAAACACACGTCCATGGGAGTGGGGGAGGCGGTTCGTCACAGTAACATGGCAGCCAAGCACAATGAGCAGCTGGGGAGAGCAAGGTGGGGCCCTAGGTAGCGGGCCCAGCTCAGGGAGATGTCACCAGGCAGCAGAGCTTTGGGGGCTGGACTCAGAAGGGGGCCATGATGCTGATGGGAGGGCAGGTCCTCCCACCTCCAGAGCAGGAGTCCCACACACGGCATCATTGCAGCCCAGCCAGGGCCCAGCAGGAGGTCTCCGATGTGTGAGGAGCAGACTGTGACTCTTCCTCGCACCCCACCCCAAGCTGGAATGGGGTGCAGAAGTCAAGCCAGGTGGGAGGTGCAGATTCAATGCAGGGGGCTCAGGACAGAGGTCTGGGAGGTGTGTGTGTGTCAGTGTCCCCTTGTAGCCAAGAAGGCTAATGGCATATTGGGGTGCATTAAGAGGAGCATTGCCAGCAGATCTAGAGAAGTGGAATATTGTGTACAGTTCTGGGCCCCCCATTATAGATTATAGTTTTTCCGCAGCTGCTTTTACGGAAAAACTTGCCAGTCTAGACACAGCCACAGGCTGTGTGTCTGTAGTAGTGTAGTGAGGTAGAGTAGCAGCCCACTGACCCAGAGACAGAGGAGCTCCTCCCAGAGCCCTGGGGGCGGGAGTGGGGGGGAAGGGCAGAGCCTGGCCCCAGCACCCCACCTGATCAGAAACCAGGAGATGGGACTAGAGCTATAAAAGACCAGTGTGGGAGGCCAGTCAGCCCCCAGCTGCCAGAGGAGCCAGATGCTTGCCCTGCACTCCCAAGCTGGGAGGTGGAGGTGGACCTGAAAGAGGCTGAGGACTGGCCCGGATTGCCGGAACCACCCACCCTGACAGAGGTCCAGGCCCCCCACTGCATTGCAGACAGGATTCCCCGGAGGGGGAATGTGGAAGTAGCCCAGGGGCAGTCGACCTTAGTGTGGCTGGGCCAGAGCCTGTAGGGCAGCAGGTTGCAGGTGGGATCCCTGCTGACTGAGGAGCCGTCTGAGCTGCCGCTGTTAGTGCCCTGGGCTGGGATGCAGTGATCAGACAGGCCTGCCTCCCCCCACCCCCTGTCAACCAACCCATGGGGGGCCGTCTCTCCCTCCCGCTGCAATTGTTGGCCAACTGCCTCTGTGAGATACCTCTCCGCCTGGGCTGAGAGATGTGTCTGTTTGTTTGCTGCCTCACGCTGAACCAGGGCCTGGGCCTGTGACCCCAGAACTCTGTGTGCAGCCCCCCCCCCCACACTGAACCAGGGCCTGGGCCTGTGACCCCAGAACTCTGTGTGCAGCCCCCCCCACACTGAACCAGGGCCTGGGCCTGTGACCCCAGAACTCTGTGTGCAGCCCCCCCCCCCCCACACTGAACCAGGGCCTGGGCCTGTGACCCCAGAACTCTGTGTGCAGCCCCCCCCCCCCCCCACTGAACCAGGGCCTGGGCCTGTGACCCCAGAACTCTGTGTGCAGCCCCCCCCACACTGAACCAGGGCCTGGGCCTGTGACCCCAGAACTCTGTGTGCAGCCCCCCCCCCCCCCACACTGAACCAGGGCCTGGGCCTGTTACCCCAGAACTCTGTGTGCAGCCCCCCCCCCCCCCCCACACTGAACCAGGGCCTGGGCCTGTGACCCCAGAACTCTGTGTGCAGCCCCCCCCACACTGAACCAGGGCCTGGGCCTGTTACCCCAGAACTCTGTGTGCTGCCCCCCCCCCACACTGAACCAGGGCCTGGGTCTGTGACCCCAGAACTCTGTGTGCAGCCCCCCCCCCACACTGAGCCAGGGCCTGGGTCTGTTACCCCAGAACTCTGTGTGCAGCCCCCCCCCCCCACACTGAACCAGGGCCTGGGCCTGTTACCCCAGAACTCTGTGTGCAGCCCCCCCCCCCCACACTGAACCAGGGCCTGGGCCTGTTACCCCAGAACTCTGTGTGCAGCCCCCCCCCCCCACACTGAACCAGGGCCTGGGTCTGTTACCCCAGAACTCTGTGTGCAGCCCCCCCCCCACACTGAACCAGGGCCTGGGCCTGTTACCCCAGAACTCTGTGTGCAGCCCCCCCCCCCCACACTGAACCAGGGCCTGGGCCTGTTACCCCAGAAATCTGTGTGCAGCCCCCCCCCCCCACACTGAGCCAGGGCCTGGGCCTGTGACCCCAGAAATCTGTGTGCAGCCCCCCCCCCACACTGAACCAGGGCCTGGGCCTGTGACCCCAGAACTCTGTGTGCAGCCCCCCCCCCACACTGAACCAGGGCCTGGGCCTGTTACCCCAGAAATCTGTGTGCAGCCCCCCCCCCCCCACACTGAGCCAGGGCCTGGGCCTGTGACCCCAGAAATCTGTGTGCAGCCCCCCCCCCACACTGAACCAGGGCCTGGGCCTGTGACCCCAGAACTCTGTGTGCAGCCCCCCCCCCACACTGAACCAGGGCCTGGGCCTGTGACCCCAGAACTCTGTGTGCAGCCCCCCCACACACTGAACCAGGGCCTGGGTCTGTTACCCCAGAAATCTGTGTGCAGCCCCCCCCCACACTGAGCCAGGGCCTGGGCCTGTGACCCCAGAACTCTGTGTGCAGCCCCCCCACACACTGAACCAGGGCCTGGGTCTGTTACCCCAGAACTCTGTGTGCAGCCCCCCCCACACTGAACCAGGGCCTGGGTCTGTTACCCCAGAACTCTGTGTGCAGCCCCCCCCCCCCACCCTGAACCAGGGCCTGGGCCTGGGCCTGTTACCCCAGAAATCTGTGTGCAGCCCCCCCCCCACACTGAACCAGGGCCTGGGCCTGTGACCCCAGAACTCTGTGTGCAGCCCCCCCACACACTGAACCAGGGCCTGGGTCTGTTACCCCAGAACTCTGTGTGCAGCCCCCCCCCCCCACACTGAGCCAGGGCCTGGGCCTGTGACCCCAGAACTCTGTGTGCAGCCCCCCCCCCACCCTGAACCAGGGCCTGGGCCTGTGACCCCAGAACTCTGTGTGCAGCCCCCCCCCCCACACTGAGCCAGGGCCTGGGCCTGTTACCCCAGAACTCTGTGTGCAGCCCCCCCCACACTGAACCAGGGCCTGGGCCTGTGACCCCAGAACTCTGTGTGCAGCCCCCCCCCACACTGAACCAGGGCCTGGGCCTGTTACCCCAGAACTCTGTGTGCAGCCCCCCCCACACTGAACCAGGGCCTGGGCCTGTTACCCCAGAACTCTGTGTGCAGCCCCCCCACACACTGAACCAGGGCCTGGGCCTGTTACCCCAGAACTCTGTGTGCAGCCCCCTCCCACCCTGAACCAGGGCCTGGGTCTGTTACCCCAGAACTCTGTGTGCAGCCCCCCCCACACTGAACCAGGGCCTGGGTCTGTGACCCCAGAACTCTGTGTGCAGCCCCCCCCCACACTGAACCAGGGCCTGGGCCTGTGACCCCAGAACTCTGTGTGCAGCCCCCCCCACACTGAACCAGGGCCTGGGTCTGTTACCCCAGAACTCTGTGTGCAGCCCCCCCCACACTGAACCAGGGCCTGGGTCTGTTACCCCAGAACTCTGTTTGCAGCCCCCCCCCCCCCACTGAACCAGGGCCTGGGCTGGTTACCACAGAACTCTGTGTGCAGCCCCCCCCCCCACACTGAGCCAGGGCCTGGGCTGGTTACCACAGAACTCTGTGTTTGCTGCCCCATCCCGAACCAGAGCCAGGACCTAGTGACTGGTCACCCCTGAGCTCTGTTTTCTTCCCACCCTGAGCCCGGGTCAGCACCTGGCCACTGTTGGCTCAGCCCGATTGTGGTTCTGAGCCCCGGGACTATCGTGGCCCATCCGCAGTGAGGGCTCAGCATAATTAACATTTGTCTCTGCCCAACCATAAGCCCGGACCCTTGGACTTAGTGACTGAGGTTGTGGACAGACCAGAGGCTCAAACCCCATGCGGTTGATTCCCCAGGAGAGACTGACCGTGGTGCAGTGAGGCGGAGTAGCCGCCCACTGATCCAGAGGGGGAGCAGACCCTCCCAGAAGCGTGGTGGGCTACACACAGAAAGAAGGAGGCTGAGGAATGGGCCTGGGGCAAACCTGAACCAAATCAGCACAAGTTATGCGACTAGCAGCAGCCACGGCCTGTCAAAAGCAGAACTGGCCTATTCATCAGTGAGCACCCCATGGACTCGAGACAGGGACAGCCGGCCTGGGCTGGAACACACTGACGGTGTAAACACATTCCAGTCGGCCAGCCCAAGAAACCCCCAACCCCGCCTCAGGGTGAATACTTCAGTCAATCCCGGACTACGTCATTGAGCCTCCACAGTTTTCAGTGACTTTTTGGAGGCCAATGGACTTGAGACGACCGCATGGGCTGCATGCAGCAGTGCGCGGCTACCATCCACTGAACTGATTTCTAGTCCCGTATCATGTAGCAGCCTCCATGTCCATAGTGCTGATGGCAGGGCAGTGCCCACAGAACAGAGCCAGGCTGAGCATTGGGAAGGTCCAGTTTGCCCAGACAAGCTGAGCTCCTATTAGCATCAAATTCTGAAGCTGTAGGCCCTCAGGGTCTAATTTCTGCTCATCCTACTGCTCCCAGAGCTGAGGGAATTGTCTGGGAATCCAGACCCACCTGGGAGCCGGCAGGAACTGAATAGGGGAATCATAAAGGTGACGGTTCAGCGCAGCGAGTGTCAGACAGGTGAGATTCACACGCTGAGTCTCAGGGTTCTGCCAGAAGGTTGCTGAGCGAGACTGTGGTGAGTTGCCTCTTTCTGCATTAACGTTCGGGCTGAGGGTTCAGGAAGGGTTCTCGGGTTCAAATGTAGAACCATCTGGGCAGGAATTCACCAGCACCGTGACATGAATTGCTTGGCTTTGTCAGAAACAGTCAAGTGAAATGGAAACAACAAATCTACGAGAAAAAAGTTTAGACAAATATTTGTCTTTTAAAATCAGTCCCTTGTTGCTTCCGGTGCCTTCTATCTGTCTCGGCAGCTTCCTTCCTTTCCGCAGTGTGGTTTTTGAATCACTCAGCTTCACTGCACACTCTGTAAGCCTCGGCAGTGGGGGGTCTGTGTAACCGGGGGTTCACCACAAACATGGGTCACACAGGAGCCACAATCTGCTTTCACGTTCTGCGCTCAGTGCATTGCCCCAGATTGACACTGGCTTTTTGGAGAGCAACTTTCACACCTGGATGGAGAATGCCTCACTGGGGGAGGGTTCCTTCAGTGTCTGAGCAGCCGAGTAGCGCTCTCCATTTGCCGAAAGTGAAACACAAAGCTGAAATCTTGGATCCCTGTCAGATTACCCTAATGCCTCACTTTGGCACTTAACTGCATGGTCTAATTTGAACACAACGAGCCTCCAGCGACTTCAGCTGGAGTCGTTCCATGGCCTGGAGGGGCAGATAAGCTCCTTGGGATCAAAGAAGAACTGAGGGGAGAGTTGCTGAAATCTCCAACTCCCAGGCTTACAGGTTCAGGAGCTGCTGGCAATCTCACCGGGGTAGGCCCAACAATGCACAGTGTGGGAGGGAGCAGGGGCAGACATGCAGTATCCAGAGCACAGTGGCACAGAGTCCTGAAAGCAGGTGACTCTGAGCAGCCGGCCTCATGCACAGACCAAAGAGGCGCCATGAGGACCGGAGGTGTCTCAGACTGTAATGTACCATGGACCACACGGTAGCTTATTGACTCCATCTGCCCTGCAGACCATCCCTGTTCCCAGGAGTAACCCCAGTACAGCCTCCTGGCAACGTGAGCAGCTGTCAGCACTGAAAAGCCGCCTCAGGAAGGTCAGAGTTTCCAATGGGCTGCAGGACAGTGAAGCTTTGGGTCATCTTGAGATGTTCCTCACACTGGGCCCTGTGAGTCTCCACGTCCCCCTCCTTCCCTCCCTTTGGGCCTCTCCCTCTCTCCATCCCTGTCCAGGCTCAGCTGCTGTTGGGATTCCCTTCCCCCCAGACAGGCAGGCAGGTCAGGCTGGTCTCCCCCTTTCCCAGGTGCAGGCAGACACTGAGTTGACCCTGGCCTGAGGAGGTATTTATTGTGAGCTGTCGCTGTGGGGCCAGGCACTGGTTCTGGCCCCGAGTGAGGGGTGTAGCTGTGTGTGGGGTTGTGGGAGCTTGGGACATGGAGGGACAGGTGAGGTAGAGGGAGCAGGCAGGCAATGGATGTGTGGGAGGAGGAATCCAAGGGGTTTGTGGGGATGGGCCAGGGGGTGTCCACAGAGCAGTGGGCAGCGCTGGGAGTCGTGGGCACAGGGAGCAGGGCGGGAACGGACGGGTGGGCAGAGCTGCTGAAATTCAATTTTTCTTTGTGACCGTTGGCAGATTGCCAGCGAAATGACTCCTTGATCTTTGCTCCTCAGGTGGCTCCAACCTCTTCTGACCCCCTCTGTCCTCTCCTTCCCCTTTGCAGGCTGCCCTGACTGCAACCGCACCCTGCCCCCCACAGCCTGCGAGCCCCCCACACTCCACCTGGCTCTTCCTCTGCAGGGGTGAGGTGCCTCCTGTCCCAGCAGCTCCCTGGTCTGGGGCGTAATCAGTGACTGCATTGCACTGGTCTCAAATCTCGCACAAAGAGGGGTAAACACCACGGCAGCTGCCCTAATGCGCTTGGTGCCTCCTACACACTGTGTGCAGGTTCAGGTGCTGGCTGCTAACACAGGAACAGCTCACAGTCTGGTAAGTGTGCAGCTTCCACAGTGAGAGTGGGCACCTCTGGGATATGGAGGGCCTAGAGAAATCTAGCTACCACAGACAGAACTGCTGGCAGCTGCCTGACAGTGGATTCCTGGGACCTAAAACTTAAACCCGGGATGTTCTGGGACCATTGACTAGCCAGGTCGGGATCCCTCCGCCTCATGCAATACACACCGAGGGTCACATGCTCAAGGCACCAACCGTCACATGAGACTTTCTCACCCTAGGGTTACATTCTACTCCCTCATGAACAGAAAAAAGCCTTCAGCAGCTCAGGCCTGGGATTGCTGGCAATACGCCTCCAGCTACCTCCTGGGGGCATATTTCTGGATTCCCAGGCCAGAAGTGCCCATTGTGATCACCTGGTCTGACTTTCTGTGTATCACCGGCCAGAGAATTTTCCCAGAATTGTTCCTAGGGCACATCTACACAGCAGGGCTTAACTCGAAATCAACTCAGCAAATTGAGTGATGTCCATTGCATAACTTATTTCGAAATAGCTTATTTCAAGGTTTGGTGCTGTCTTTACAGCACTTATTTGGAAACAGAACATTCTTCCCCTGACTTCCCTTACTCCTCATCCAATGTGAGCTACAGGAGTCAGAGTAAGACATCCTCCAACCTAACAGTATTTTGCCATTAAGTCGAAATAACTGCCAGCCGTGTAAACACGGACTAGACTATTTTGAAATAACACTCATGATTTCGAAATAAGGGTGCTGTGTAGACATAACCTTAGAGAGAGAAATACCTGAACCTTGACTTAGAAATTTTCAGCAATGAAGAACCCGCCAAGATTCTTTTTCAAATAACTCTTGCTATTTAAAAAATATGTACACTTCTGAATGCTACGCCTAACAATTAGGTCTTAAATATTTGCTCCCGTGTACTACTTCTAGATGGTTCTCAGGTCACTCCTTCACTGTATTTCTTAAACCAATTGAGTCTATCACTACAAAGCATGTTTTCTAACATCCTAATACTTTTGTAATTCTTCTCTTCAATGTGACAAAAAGCATTCTTTATCGTGCACTCCAGACCTTGATGCAGAAATATATAAGCAGTCGCACCAGTGGCATATGCTGAGGTACAATAACTTCTCTACTGCTACAGGAGATTCCTCTGGGTAGCATCAGAGAATCACAGAGCTGGAAGAGACTTCAGGAGGTCATCAAGTCCAGCCCCCTGCCCAAAGCAGGACCAATCCCAACTAAATCAACCCAGTCAGGGCTTTGTCAAGCCGAGACTTAAAAGCCTCTATGGATGGAGATTCGACCACCAACCTAGGTAACACATCTCAGTGCTTCCCCACCCTCCCAGAGAAACAGCTTTTTCCTAATATCCAACCTAGACCTCCCCCACTGCAACTTGAGACCATTGCTCCTTGTTCTGCCATCCCACACTACTGTGAAGAGCCTTTATGCATCCTCTTTGGACCCTCCCTTCAGGAAATTGAAGGCTGCTATAAATCCCCCTTCACTGTTCTCTTCTGCAGACTAAATAAACCCAAATCCCTCAGCCTCTCCTCATAGATCTTGTGCTCCAGCCCCCTAATCATTTTGGTTGCCCTCTGCTGGACCCTCTCCAATGCGTCCACATCCTTTCTATCGTGGGGTGCCCAGAACTGGACACAATACTCCAGATGTGGCCTCGTCAGAGCCGAATAAAGGGGAATAATCACTTCTCTAGATCTGCTGGTAATGCTCCTCCTAATGCAACCTAATATGGCATTTGCCTTCTTGGCTACAAGGGAATAATGTTCACTCATATCCAACTTCTCATCCACTGTAATTCCCAGGTCCTTTTCTGCAGAACTGCTACTTAGCTAGTCAGTCCCCAGACTGTAACAATGCTTGGGATTCTTTTGTCCCAAGTTCAGGACTCCGCACTTGTCCTTGTTAAACCTCATCAGAGTGTGGCCCAATCTTCTAATTTGCTGAGGTCACTCTGGACCCTATCCCTGCCCTCGAGCGTATCTACCTCTCCGCCTAGCTTAGTGTCATCCGTAAACTCGCTGAAGGTTCAATCCATCCCCTCATCCAGGTCATTAATAAAGATGTTGAACAAAACCAGTCCTAGAGCCGATCCTTGGGGCCCTCGGCTAGAAACCGACCACCAACCTGACATCGAACCATTGATCACTATCCATTGGGCCCGACAGTCTAGCCAGCTTTCTATCCATCCTACAGTCCATTTATCCAATCCATACTCCCTTAACTTGCTGGCAAGAATATTGTGGGAGACTGTATGAAAAGCTTTGCTAAAGGAAAGGTATATTACATCCACTGACTTTCCTATGTCCACAGAGCCAGTTACCTCATCATAGAAGCTAGTCAGATTGGTCAGGCGTGACTTGCCCTTCGTGAATCCATGCTGACTATGCCTGATCACTTTCCCTTCTCCCAAGTGCTTCAAAACGGATTTCCTTGAGGATTCCCTCCATGATTTTTCCAGGGACTGAGGTAAGGCTGACAGGTCTGTAGTTCCCTGAATTCTCCTTCTTCCTTTTTTTAAAGATGGGCACTACATTTGCCTTTTTCCAATTATCCAGGATCTCTCCCTATGTCCACGAGTTTTCAAAGATAATGGCCAAAGGCTCTGCAATGACATTTGCCAACTCCCTTAGTACCCTCAGATGCATTAAATTTGGACCCATGGATTTGTGTATGTTTAGCTTTTCTAAATAGTTCCTAACTTGTTCTTTCCCCACCAAGGGCTGTCCACCTCCTTCCCATACTGCATTGCCTAGTGCATTAGTCTGGGAGGTGACCTTGTCTGTGAAGATAGAGGCAAAGAAAGCATTGAGTACTTCAGCTTTTCCCACATCATCTGTCACTAGGTTACCTCCCTCATCCAGTATGGGCCCCACATCCTCTCTGATCACCCTCTTATTGCTAACATGCTTGTAGAAACCTTTCTTGTTACCCTTCACATTCCTTTCTAGCTGCAATTCCAGTTGCACTTTCACCTTCCTGATAATTCCCCTGCATTCTCGAGCTATATATTTATACTCTTCCCTAGTCATCTGTTCAAGTTTCCATTTCTTGTAAGCTTCCTTTTTGTGTTTAAGCTCACCAAGGTTTTCCCCGGTAAGCCAATGTGGTGTCCTACCATATTTGCTTTTCTTACTGCTCAACGGGATGGTTTCTTCAATAAGGCTTCTTTAAAATACTGCCAGCTCTCGTGGACTCCTTTCCCCTTCATGTTAGCATCCCAGAGAATCCTGCCCATTGGTTGGCTGAGGGAGTCAAAGTCTGCTTTTCGGAAGTCCAGAGCATGTATTTTGTTATTCTCCTTTCTTTCTTTGGTCAGGATTCTGAAATCTACCATCTCATGATCACTGCTTCCTAGGTTGTCACCCACCTCTACTTCTCCAACTAGTTCCTCCCTGTTTGTGAGCAGCAGGGGTCTGCTGGCCCCTGATCAGTTCCTTCAGCACTTGTACCAAGAAGTTATCCCCAACATTCTCCAAAAACTTCCTGGATTGTCTGTACTGCTGTATTTGTCTCCCAACAGATGTCAGGGTGATTAAAGTCCCCCATGAGAACCAAGGCCTGTGATCTGGAAGCTTCTCTCAGTTGTCTGAAGAAAGCCTCATCTACCTCAGTCACCTGATCCGGTGGTCTATAGCACACACCAACCACAACATCACCCCTGTTGCTTCCACCTCTAACCTTAAGCGATAGACTCTCAACAGGCTTTTCTCCCTCTATATACTGGAGTTCTGAGCAATCACACTGCTCTCTTACATACATATGGGTCGCATTGGTTCTTTCAGCTACAGGGTCACATTGGGAGCTCATGATTAGCTAATTATCTCTTCATGCCCCGAAATCTTGTTAAGAGTCACTTGCTTACAATTATAGTCATTTCTCATATAAACACTGCCCACATTCTTTGACCCTTGAAGCAATGGAGGGTGTGTCTACACTGCACCGTATCTCAAAATAAGATACGCAGTTTGAGCAATGCAAACTGCATATCTTATTTTGATGCTATTTCAAAATAGCTCCACACAGTGCCAGAGAAAAATACCTACAAGATCTTTATCAAGCATTTTTAACACTTACAAGGGGAATAAGGAAACAGACTGACAGAGCCAGACAAGTACCCCAAAGTCACCTATGTCAAGACAGGCCCAAAATGGAAGATAACAGAACACCAGGGCTGTGTCTAGACTGGAAAGTTTTTCCGCAAAAGCAGATGATTTTGTGGAAAAACTTGCCAGCTGTCTACACTGGCTGCTTGAATTTCCAGAAAAGCACTGATGATCTCATGTAAGATTGTCAGTGCTTTTCCGGAAATACTATGCTGGTCCCGTTCGGGCAAAAGTCTTTTTCCAAAAGACTTTTGCGCAAAAGGGCCAGTGTAGACAGCACAGTACTGTTTTCTGCAAAAAAAGCCCCGATCGCAAAAATGGCGATTGGGGCTTTTTTGTGGAAAACCGCGTCTAGATTGGCCATGGAAGCTTTTCTGCAAAAAGTGCTTTTGTGGAAAAGCGTCCTGCCAATCTAGACGTGCTTTTCCGAAAATGCTTTTAATGGAAAATGTTTCCATTAAAAGCGTTTCCGGAAAATCATGCCAGTGTAGATGTAGCCCAGAGATTATCACCACTGCAGAATGTATGTGTCTCAGCCTTGGATCCAGGTGAAATATGGGCTGAGTGATCTCATGGCATTGAATTTTCTGTATGATTTCAAATCCCACCCTTCATAGATTCCATTAGGACTACCAGTTTGAGCTGAGGTTTCCAGAGCTGTGTGCCACAAGGGCCAGGTTCCTGTCCTGCATTCACACTGTTAAATTAGAACCCAGTTAGGTAGGGAGGGTGATGAAGCACTGGAGTGGGTTACCTAGGGAAGTAGTGGAGTCTCCATCCCTAGATGTGTTTAAGTCTCAGCTTGACAAACCCTGGCTGAGTTGATTTAGCTGGGATTGGTCCTGCTTAGGGCAGGGGGCTGGACTTGAAGACCTCCTGAGGTCTCTTCCAACTTTATGATTCGATGATTTATGGAGTGCAAACTTTTCCCTCTAACCGACAGACATGTTGCTCCTCTCAACATCAATGTTCATCTGCCATCGTGCTGCCAACTAACCTGGCACAGTTAGCTCCCTCTGAGGACTTCTCTGGATTTTACTTTGGTCTAAAATAACTGGTGCCTTCTATAAAAGTTACCACGTTACTACTGATAGAAATGTAGCCGTGTTAGTCTGGTGTAGCTGAAACAAAAAACAGGACTATGTAGCACTTTAAAGACTAACAAGATGGTTTATTAGGTGATGAGCTTTCGTGGGCCAGACCCACTTCCTCAGATCAAATAGTGGAAGAAAATTGTCACAACCATATATACCAAAGGATACAATTAAAAAAATGAACACATACAAAAAGGACAAATTTGATTTATCCTTTTCATATGTGTTCATTTTTTTAATTGTATCCTTTGCTATATATGGTTGTGACTATTTTCTTCCACTATTTGATCTGAGGAAGTGGGTCTGGCCCACGAAAGCTCATCACCTAATAAACCATCTTGTTAGTCTTTAAAGTGCTACTTAGTCCTGTTTTTTGTTTCACGTCACTACTCACATTCTTTCTGGACTGGTGATAACTATAATATGTTTACTGTGTTATTTATTATAATGTGTAACCCTCGCTCACTACGCTTCTGTCTCTTCACAGGCACCTTGTGCATTTCTGAACCCTGTTGTCTCAACAACCACCTCATGGCAGCTTTCAACCTCACCCCCTCTGACACGCCAACATTCATCCTAACAGGCATCCCTGGCCTGGAAGATGCTCATGCCTGGATTGCCATCCCTTTCGCTACTTGCTACACTTTGTGCCTGTTGGGGAATTTCTCTGTTCTGTTCATGGTGGGCAAAGAGCAGACCCTGCACCAGCCGATGTACCTGTTCTTCTGCATGCTGGCACTCACCGACATTGTCATCTCTACCTGCGTTGTGCCAAAGGCCCTGGGTATATTTTGGTTCAATTTGAAAGGCATCAGTTTGAGTGGCTGCCTCACCCAGACTACCTTCCTTAACGTGGCTTCTCTAATGCAGGCAGCTGTCCTGGTGGCAATGGCCTTCGATCGCTATGTTGCCATATGTAACCCCCTGAGATATGCCACCATCCTCAGCAATGCACGGATAGCCAAGCTAGGGCTGGTCATTTTCATAAGAGGGATTCTCTGTGTGCTGCCTGTGCCCCTAATGCTGAGCCGGCTGCCGTTCTGTGACAACCGCATCATCCCTCACACGTACTGTGAGGGTATCGCTGTGGCAAAGATTTCATGTGGGGACCACACATTTTTAATGCTCTATGACTTGGTGATGTTGCTTATACTGGGTGGGATAGACCTGACGCTCATCGGCCTGTCCTACTGTTTGATCATCAGGGCAGTCCTCAGAATCTCCTCCAAGAAAGCCCACCAGAAAGCCCTCAACACCTGCATGGGCCACATCAGCGTAATGCTGATGTCTTTTACTTTCTACCTCTTCTCCAACCTGACACACCGGTTCGGTCAGGGCATTGCTCCCCATGTTCACATCATCTTGTCCAATGTCTATCTCCTAGTCCCTCCCATGCTCAACCCCATCATTTATGGGGTCAAAACCAAAGAATTCCATGACAAAATGAGGAAAAACATCTTCAGAAGGTGATCCCATTGGGCCTCTGAATGTAAATTATGTCCAAAGAGGGGAACCATTTCCTCTTCATTAATCCAGATTGCTCTGTCCTAGTTTGACTGAGCTCTGCATTGTGGGGGTTCACAGTATGAGGAAGTAGGGAACTCTTCTACTGCGATCAGCCTATTGTGACATCAGTGGGCTCATATCTCACTTCTGCCATTGTTTTGTGGAACCATGGACAAATAGAGAAAGGAGGGGAATGTTTTACCTGTGGTTCTCTGCCCTCAGCCTGAGGGTGAACATGTTTCTCTGTTTTATGGTGAAATTCTTTCATGCGTGGACAAAGCATTTGTGAACTCAGTCATTTGCCCTTTCATGACTGTCACTGCATTTATACAACGTTGAAGATGAAAGAGCGTTTTCTCCAATGAACCTGATAAAAGACAACTGTAGAGCAAGATGCAAGAGGAACTCTGGGAAAATCTTCTTCCTCTCTGAGAATATATGAGACGGCTCAAAATCTGTTCTGAACCGTTTACACCAAGGAAAGAAACATTTGCACTGGTTCTGCTGATTTGTTTGTACAGTAGCAGAAGAACTCTACTTCTGACAAACATAGCAAGGAAGAAATGTTGCCTTTTGGAGATTCACAGCCACAAACTCATTTAAAGCCAAATATAGACACTGAGTACTGTCAGTGAATGCATTTTAAACAAAGTAGCATAATAATATAATTGTTGTTCTTCATACAGTTTGGGCTCCATTTTGATTTTTTTATGGTGTGAATTAGAGTATGTCTACACTGTACTCTTATTTCAAAATAAGATATTCCAGAATATTTATTCTGAAATAACTTATTTCAAAATATCACGTCTACACTACAGGGAAGCCTCAAAAGTAGTCTGAGGAAAGCTCCCCTAATGTGGAGGTACTATCTCTATTTAGAGCCCCAGGAGGCACTGAGGAGGAGCTATTTCAAAATAGCAGAAGTGAAGCATCTACAAATGCCTTATTTTGAAATACGTATTTCAGAATAGACATTATTCCTAATAGAATGAGGTTTACAGATTTCGGAATTAGCCTTCCGTTATTTCAAAATTATTTCAAAATAATAGAATGACGATGTAGATGCTCACATTGTTATTTCAAAATAAGGAGAGTTATCTTGGAATTAGGGTGCAGTGTAGACATACCCTTACAGTAGAGATGAATGTGGAGTGGAGTGTACAGTGGAGAGAATGTGACTTACATTGGAGATGTCCAGTAGTGTGTAATAGCCTGACATTAGGGCTGTGTCCAGACTCAGGGGTTTTTTCGAAAAAAGTAGCCTTTTTTCAAAAAAACTTCACCTGCGTCTAGACTACAGCCGCGTTCTTTCGAAATTAAATCGAAAGAACGCGGCTTTTCTTTCGACGGCGGTAAACCTCATTTCACGAGGAAGAACGCCTTTTTTCGAAAGTGCTCTTTTGAAAAAAGGTGTTCTTGAATGCCAACAGGGCTTTTTAGAACGAGAACAGCGGCTTGCTTTTTTGAAATTTCCGCTTGCAGTCTAGATGCTCTTTTTCGAAAGAGGCTTTTTCGAAAGTATCTTTTGAAAAAGCCTCTTTCAAAAGAGGCTAGCAGTCTAGACATAGCCTAACACATTTTAAGTTGTTGTATAATATAGACATGTATGGTGATGTCGGAAAAGCTGAAGTACTCAATGCTTTCTTTGCCTCTGTCTTCAAAGACAAGGTCACTGTGACGGCGCGTTGAGGTTTTCCTGTCTCCTGCACCCCCATAATGGTACGGACAGACTCCACCAGCCAGTAGAATAGAGGGAGTTTATTGCTTCTCCAGGATACAGCACAGCACAGATGTAATCTGGTTACAGGGCAGGCCTAGGATGCCTCAACCCCCCTTGAGATGGGGGAGACTGGGCCCCTAAATCCACACCTGTAGCTTAAGCTGCCTCCTCCATGATACCAGACAGAAACCTAACTCACTCATTCCAGCCCTGCCCCCAGCCAGGGCTCCACTCCGCCTTCTTCCCATTGTTCCACTCCCTGGGAGATACCTGGTCAGACAGGTTCGAAGCCCCCTTGCATAATGACACATCGCCTGCCCTGCTGGGCCGTGCTGCAGACAGCAGCCAGTAGAGGTCACTCACAACCCACTGCCCAGCATAACAACCAGCAAGGTACCCACACTACATCACAGTCACCTCCCAGACTAAAGCACTAGGCAACGCAGTATGGGATGGAGATGGACAGCCCTTGGTGAGTAAAGAACAAGTTAGGAACTATTTAGAAAAGCTAAACATACACAAATCCATGGGTCCAGATTTAATGCATCTGAGGGTACCGAGGAAGTTAGCAAACATCATGGTGGAGCCTTTGGCCATTATCTTTGAAAGCTCATTGAGATCGGAAGAAATCCTGGCTGATTGGAAAAAGGAAAATGTAGTGCCCATCTTTAAAAAAGAGAAGAAGGACAATCCAGGGAACTACAGACCTGTCAGCCTTACCTTAGTTCCTGGAAAAATCATGGAGGGAATCCTCAAGGAAATCCGTTTTGAAGCACTTGGAAGAGGGGAAAGTGATCACGAATAGTCAGGATGGATGAAGGACAAGTCACGCCTGACCAATCTGATTAGCTTTTATGATGAGGTAACTGGCTCTGTAGATATGGGGAAGTCAGTGGATGTGATATACCTTGATGTTAGCAATGGATTTGATACGGTCTCCCACAATATTCTTGCCAGCAAGTTAAGGGAGTAAGGATTGGATAAATGGACTGTAGGATGGATAGAAAGCTGGCTAGACTGTTGGGCCCAACAGGTAGTGATCAATGGCACAAAGTCAGGTTGGTGGTCGGTTTCTAGCGGACTGCCCCAAGGATCGGCTCTAGGACTGGTTTTGTTCAACATCTTTATTAATGATCTGGATGAGGGGATGGATTGCACCCTCAGCAAGTTTGTGGATGACACTAAGCTAGGCGGAGAGGTAGATACGCTCGAGGGCACGGATAGGGTCCAGAGTGACCTCAGCAAATTAGAAGATTGGGCCATAATCTGATGAGGTTCAACAAGGACAAGTGCAGAGTCCTGCACTTGGGATGGAAGAATCCCAAGCACAGTTACAGGCTAGGGACCGACTGGCTAAGTAGCAGTTCAGCAGAAAAGGACCTGGGGGTTACAGTGGTTGAAAAACTGGATATGAGTCAACAGTGTGCCCTTGTATCCAAGAAGGCAAATGGCATATTAGGTTGCATTGGGAGGAGCATTGCCAGCAAATCTAGAGAAGTGATTATTCCCCTTTATTCAGATGTGAGGCCACATCTGGAGTATTAGCGACGAGGAGTCCTGTGGCACCTGGAGTATTGTGTCCATTTCTAGGCCTGTGGCATCTGGAGTATTGTGTCCATTTCTAGGCCTCCCACAATAGAAAGGATGTGGATGCATTGTAGAGGGTCCAGCAGAGGGTGACCAACATGGTTAGGGGCTGGAGCATATGACCTATGAGAAGAGGCTGAGGGATTTGGGTTTGTTTAGTCTTCAGAAGAGAAGAGTGAGGAGGGATTTGATAGCAGCTTTCAACTTCCTGAAGGGAGGTTCCAAGGATGATGGAGAAAGGCTGTTCACAGTAGTAACTGATAGCAGAAGGAGCAATGGTCTCAAGTTACAGTGGGAGAGGTCTAGGTTGGATATTAGGAAAATCAATTTCACTAGGAGGGTGGTGAAGCACTGGGATGGGTTCCCTAGGGAGGTGGTGGAATCCCCATCCCTAGAGGTTTTTTACATCTTAGCTTGACAAAGCCCTGACTGGGTTGATTTAGTTGGGATTGGTCCTGCCTTGGGCAGGGGCTGGACTTGATGACCTCCTGAGGCCTCTTCCAGCCCTGTGATTCTATGGTATGTACGTTACAAAGGGAGCTCCCAGGTTAGCATCAGTAACTGCAGACTGTGGTACTCCAGGAAGGGCATGCACCGAACACCTTCCAACCCAGCACAGGAGTAGAAAACAGGCACAGGGAGAGAAAAGCAATTTTTTTCCAAGTGACCAATATGTGTCCTGATTCAGGTACATGCCATTGCTCGGCTCTCGTGATGGAACAATGAGCGGACCGACATATGTTTTCATTCTTACAGTGTTGTGCATTTGTAACATGAGGTAGTTGAGATTCCTTACACTGAAAGAGTCCAAGGAAGTGACTCTGTCTTGCAAGGCAGCTTGTTTGCAGCCCAACCCCCTGAATCAAGTTTCTGAATGGGTTGAACATGTTCCCTTCGGGTATTTCTACATTGCAGTCCTCCTTCGAGAGAGGAATGCAAATGTAGACAAGCAAAATTGCAAAGGAAGCGCGGATTTGGATTTCCCGTGCTTCATTTGCATAATTGTGGACAGCCGCTTTTCTGAAATAGCATATTTTGAGAAAACAAACATGGTCCACACAGTGTTATTTCAAGAAAAAACCCTTCCTTCAAAATAAACATTAAATCTCATTTTTTAAGAACATGTGGACATATCTTGAAAATCATTTCAGGGTCTTTGAAGGAGGTAGTTAGACTTTAAGGTCAGAAGGGACCATTATGATCATCTAGTCTGACCCCCTGTACAGTGCAGGCCACAGAATCTCACCCACCCCTCCTAGAATAATCCTCTCACCTATATCTCAGATATTGAAGCCTTCAAATAGTTTGAAGACCCCAAGATGCAGAGAATTCTCCAGCTGTGATCTGTACCCCATGCTACAGAGGAAGGCGAAAAACCTCTAGGGTCTCTGCCAATCTACCCTGGAGGAAAATTCCTTCCCAACCCCAAATATGGCGATCAGCTAAAACCTGAGCATGTGGGCAAGACTCACCAGCCAGACACACAAAAAGTTCTCTATAGTAACTCCTATCATCCCTCCATTGACCTATTTCCCACTGATAATGAATGGTCAATTAGTTACCAAGATCATGTTATCTCATCAAACCATCCCCTTCATAAACCCATCGGCTACATCTACACTGGCCCCTCTTCCGGAAGGGGCATGTAAATTTCACGAGTCGTCGTAGGGAAATCCGCGGGGGATTTAAATATCCCCCGCGGCATTTAAATAAAAATGTCCGCCGCTTTTTTCCGGCTTTTAAAAAAGCCGGAAAAGAGCGTCTAGACTGGCCCCGATCCTCCGGAAAAAGTGCCCTTTTCCGGAGGGTCTTATTCCTACTTCAAAGTAGGAATAAGAGCCTCCGGAAAAGGGCACTTTTTCCGGAGGATCGGGGCCAGTCTAGACGCTCTTTTCCGGCTTTTTTAAAAGCCGGAAAAAAGCGGCGGACATTTTTATTTAAATGCCGCGGGGGATATTTAAATCCCCCGCGGATTTCCCTACGACGACTAGTGAAATTTACATGCCCCTTCCGGAAAAGGGGCCAGTGTAGACGTAGCCATCTAGTTTAATCTTGAAACCAGATAGATCTTTTGCCCCCACTACTTCCCTTGGTAGACTGTTCCAGAACTTTACTCCTCTAATGGTTAGAAACCTTCGTCTAATCTCAAGTCTAAACTTCCTACTAGTCAGTTTATATCCATTTGTTCTTGTGTCCACATTGGTATTAAACTGAAATAATTCCTCTCCCTCCCTGATATTTATCCCTCTAATATATTTAAAGAGTGCAATCATGTCCCCCCTCAGCCTTCTTTTGGTTAAGGTAAACAAGCCAAGCTCCTTGAGTCTCCTTTCATAAGACAGGTTTTCCATTCCTTGGATCATCCTAGTGGCCCTTCTTTGTACCTGTTCCAGTTTGAATTCATCCTTTTTAAACATGGGAGACCAGAACTGCACACAGTATTCCAAAGGAGGTAGTTAGGCAATCAGGGTATGTCTACACTACCCCCCTAGTTCGAACTAGGGGGGCAAAGTATGCATACCGAACTTGCTAATGAAGCCCGGGATTTGAATTTCCCTGGCTTCATTAGCATAAAGCCGGCGCCGCCATTTTTAAAAGCCGGCTAGTGCGAACCCCGTGCCGCGTGTAGCCGTGGAACTATCTGTACGCCTAGTTCGGAATGGCTTGCTAGTCCGAACTATCTAGCCCGTGCCGCGTGTAGCCGCGCGGCACGGGGTTCGCACTAGCCTGCTTTTAAAAATGGCGGCGCCGGCTTTATGCTAATGAAGCCCGGGAAATTCAAATCCCGGGCTTCATTAGCAAGTTCGGTATGCATACATTACCCCCCTAGTTCGAACTAGGGGGGTAGTGTAGACATACCCTCATTTACAGCTAAACTGACCTTTCACCTCACCGTCTCATCCTGACTAATATGGCAATAGAAGTAAAAGAGGAATTTCTGTTTTTCCATCCATTATCAACATGAGGAAGCGGCAAGACATTTTAAAGCTTTAAATTGTGTCCAAGACGCAGGCCTTCATGGTGCAAATTGGATTGGCATTTGTAGTAATGGAGTGGTCTACAATAGAGAAATACAGATCATAAACTGTATAAAGTTGCACTAACTTAATTGAAGGGGTTTTGCATTTTAACCAAAAACAGGATGTCAGCATTCACACACTCAGTGGTTGTTTGAGGCAGAGGTTGGTTGAGTGTCCAAGGCAAGATTCAAACAAAAGTGAGAATTGCACTTTTTTTTCTTAGGTGCATATTTTTCTTGCTGAAAGTATGAACAGAGTCAGCCTGATATGAAATCAGTGGACTCCAGTGAGTGTCATGGAAATGCGGTACAAGTTGAGAGCGACTGAATTCTCTAAGGGAACATCTACACTGCACCCTAAACGTGAAATCAGATATGCAATTTGTGCTACGCTAATTGCATATCTTATTTCAATTCTATTTCAAATTACATTATTTCAAAATTTGGCAGGTCTACATGTCTATTTCGAGACATCCACTTCAAAGGAGGAACACCAGGATACCGAAATAACGCACTCGTTATTTCGAAAAGTATTTCAGAATATTGGGAGGCTTGTTACGACGCAGGGTAGCTATTTTGGGATATGTCCGGTACGCCGAAATAGTCGTGCAGGTAGAACTGGCCTATTGGTCTGGGAGCACCCTATGGACTCGGCACAAGGACAGCTGGCCTGTCTGGAACAAACTAACTGTGCAAACACATCCCAGCTGGCCAACACAAGACACCCCCCCCCCCCAACCTCGCATCAGTCTTCACTGCAGAGTGAATGGAGCAGCCCCTTGGTACTAGGGCTAGTAGAGGATGGTCCAGCCTATTTCTATGGAACTGTCTAAACTGCCGGACAGGTATCTGCTTTCGAGATGACAAAGGGACACTGGCAAATGCCTTTGGTGCCAGAATCCTGGGAGCAGAAAGCCTTTTCCATACCCTTCTGCATCCATCACTCCAGGACGGAAGGCCAATGGACGTGAGACGACTGCATGGGCCACATGCAGCAGTGCATGGCTACCATCCACTGAACTGATTGGTGGGCCAGTATCATGTGGCAGCCTCCCCACCGCTAGTGCCAATGGCAGGGCAGTGCCCACAGAACAGATAGCCAGATTGAGTATTGGGAAAGTCCAGGTTGCCTAGACAACCTGAGCTCCTTTTAGTATCCAATTACTGCACTCCCAGGGTAGGCTCTCAAGCTGTAGGTCTCCAGGGTCTAATTTCTGCTCATCCCACCACTCACAGAGCTGCGGGAATTGTCTGGGAATCCCGGCCCACTTGGGAGCCTGCAGGGACTGAACAGGGGAATCATAAATGTGGCTGTTTAGCTGGCCGAGTGTCAGACCTGTGAGATTCACACGCTGAGTCTCTTATCTCTGCCTCACTGCCACAGGAAGGAGATTTCCTCTCTCTGCTGAGGAGATTGTGGTGAGTTGCCTCTTTCTGCCTTCACGTTAATGCTAATGGTTCAGGAAATGTTTCAGGGTCCAACTCTAGAACCATCTGGGCACGAATTCAGCAGCACAGTCAAGTGAACTGTTCAGGTTTTGTTTTTTCCCAGACACACCAGAGAATTACCAGGTTAGATTGTACTGGAAAAAATTGACATAATTATCTGCCCTTAAAATCAGTCCCGAATATCTTACTGTTTCCTTCTGTCTCAGTAGCTTTTTTTAAGTCCTCAACTTCACTGCATGTTAGACAGAGCAGGCAAAGCCTCAGCAGTGGGGGTCTGTGTTATGAGGGGGCGCACCAAAAAAATGGGGTGCACGCTGGCATCAATTTGCTCCCACATTCTGCCCTCAGTGCATTACTCCAGACTGACACTGGCTTCCCGGAGAGCAAAATTGGGGCTCATGTGTTATAAAATCCCTAAGGGTATGTCTACACTACCACTACCAGTAGTTCAGATTAGAAAGCCTAATTCGAACTACCTACTCTGTGCCGCGTGTAGCCGCGGGCACGGAGTCCGCACTAACAGGGATTTAAAAATGGCGGCGCCCGGCAAGATGCAAATGAAGCCTGGGATATTTAAATCCTGGGCTTCATTTGCAACTTTGAATGCCTACATTAACCACCCTAGTTCAAACTAGGGTGGTAGTGTAGACATACCCTAACTTTCACACCCGGTCTGAGATTGCCTCAGGCATGGGGGATTCCCGTCAGACTTTGAGCTCTGGAGCAGAACAGCACTATCTATTGGCCAGAAGTTAAACACAAGGCGGAAGCTTGGTCCCTTTCAGATTACCCTAAATCCACGTGTAGCCCCTCCTGGTCACTAACCCACTGTGAGGTTATTCAACATGGGGGAAGCCTCGTGACTTTGTGCGTAACTCTGGGAGAGTAGGTGTGAGGCTCGTTTGTGTGCTCTGCCTTGTGTGTTGATGTGTGCGCACCTCAGAGCAGACCCACTCGACAAACCACCAGGAACAGGATTTCTTCTGTAAAGGACACAGAACAGGCTTCCAGTCCAGCCTCCTCTCTGCCTGCAGCCTGTGAGCTGCTCCCAGCTCAGTGCCTGCGGAGACGCTTCCGGGGGCAGAGGGCACATCCCGGCTGGAACCAGGAAGTTCTCCCGACATCTAAGTTGTCATCTACATCTTGAAGATCCCAGGGTCAGGTCCAGGATACACGGTGTGTCGGGGAGGGGAAGGGGGAAGTAGCCAGATCATGTCCTTGGCCTTTGTTTGCTTTTGGCCTGCCTTGGGGGTGCTGCAGGGCTGCTGTCTGGGAGATACTTAGGTAAGTGCCACCCAACCAGAGCCGGCCTCTGGCACCCCTGCCCCTCATGCCCCCCAACTCCCTCCCTGACCCCAATCTCCTGAAGGAGATCACATCTCCTTCCTTTGGTGTCCTTGGCCTCTGTTTGTCAGAGGCTGGAGAGGGATGATAGGAGAGAAATCGCTTGATCATTGTCTTCGGTCCACCCTCTCTGGGGCACCTAGTGCTGGCCACTGTTGGCAGACAGGATACTGGGCTAGAAGGTCCTTTGGTCTGACCCAGTACGGCCGTTCTTATGTTCTTATGTTATGGTGACATGGAGTCCAGAACACAGGTGACTAGGGAAGGGGCAGCCGGCCTCATGCACAGACCAAAGGCGTAGTGAGGACAGGGGGTGTCTCAGACTGTAATGTACTACGGACCACGCTGTAGCCCAGACTTCACCCCCAGACAGGCAGTTCAGGCTGGTCTCCCCCTTTTTGCCAGTGCAGGCAGACATTGAGTTGACCCGGGTCTGAGGAGCTATTTCTCTGAGCTGTCGAGGTGGAGCCTGGGACTGGCTTTGGCGCTGGGTGAGGAGTGTCAATGAGTGTCAGGGGTGGGGTTGTGAGACCTGGGGACATGAAGGGACAGGTGAGGTAGAGGCAGCAGGTCCCTTTGCCAGTGAAAGTAACTCTTCATCTTTGCTCCTCATGTGGTTCCATCTCCTACCATCCTACCATGATGACCTCTGGTCGCCATTTCCCTGTCCCAAGCTGCCCTGATACCAACAGCCCACTGGTCACCACTGTCTTCTCTGTGCCACCATGTCATCCCTGGCCCCCACAGCGTCCGAGACCCCCACACTCCACACAGCTTTTCCTTGGCCGGGGCAAGGGGCCTCCTATCCCAGCAGCTCCCTGGGCTGAGGTATAATTAGTGACTGTGTCTCACTGGTCAGAAATCTCACAAGGAGGGGGCAAATACCCCAGCTACTGTGCTTGGTGCCCCCTGCAGAGGGTCACACTGGGAGCTCATGATTCGATAATTCTCTCTTCACGTCCCAGATCTTGCAAAGAGTCACTGCTTCCAACTGCAGTTGCCTATGGTATAAGCTGTAGTGGGCAAGATAAATCTCCTGGGCCAGATGTGGCCCAGCAAGCCACAGGATCTGGCCTGCGGGCCCCTCTGTGGAGACCCTCAGGCATGCAGCAGTCACAGTTTTAAGTGCAGGGCTGCTCCATGTGCCTCTCTGCTCTGGAGGAAGGGGGAGGCTTTGTGTGATCTCCCCTCTCCCAGCCCAACCCTCAACTCCTATTGTCCGGCCTCTGGCACTCCTGCCCCTCATGCCACCCAACTCCCTCCCTGAACCCCAATCTCCTGAAGGCGGTCACATCTCCTTCCTTCACCCAAATTTCCTCTCGGACCTCATAGCGTCTCCTGCATCCCAGTCTCTTACCCTAACCCTAACCTCCATCCTAGATCCTGCAACTCCTCCACAGAAAAGTGCCACTCTTAATCACTTTCCAAAATCTGGCATTGGCCCCCCACCAGAAATTATTGCCCACCCCGATGTAAGCAATGCTACATTCTTTGACCTTAGAAGTCACCAGAGGTGCAGGCCTGTACCACTAAATAATGAGAGACTGCTGCCCCCTTCACAGGAAACTTGGCTCCATCCCAAGGTAGGAATTGCATTGTGCATCAGACTTACGGTCCATCTAGCCCCGTGTCCTTCCTCTGACAGTGACAGCTGTGAGGCTGCATGACAACACATAAGAAAATAGGGACATGGGGGGGGGGGGGGAGTTGACTGACTGGAGAGTGTGACCCTCATTCCGAACAGCTAGAAATTGGCTAGTGCCATGAAACATGCTTCTGTTGGGGCTCCCACATTTATTCCTGTAACTGTTAATGTTGGGATTGGATAGTCTTTCTCTCTCTCCCCATTTAAAAATCAAAACCCTTCCTGATTCTTAGAATCATAGAATCATAGAGCTGGAGAAGACCTCAGAAGGTCAAGTTCAGCCCCCTGCTCTAGGCAGGACCAATCCCAACTAAATCAACCCGGCCAGGACTTTGTTCTGCCATCTGTCACTACTGAGAACAGCCTCTCTCCATCCTCTTTGGAACCTCCCTTCAGGAAGTTAAGGCTGCTATAAAATCCCCCCTCACTCTTCTCTACCGCAGACTAAACAGACCCAACTCCCTCAGCCTCTCCTCATAGGTCATATGCTCCAACCCCTAATCATCTTGCTTAGGTCATCGCCTCAACTACCTCCTGTGGCAATGAGTGCCTCACACTAATTGGACATTGAGTGAAGAACAGGTTCTTTTGTATCTGTTTTGGTTATACTGTTTTATTGAATGTGCCCTGGTCCATTTCTTAGTAGACGGTGAGAACACACTCTCCACCAGTTGGTATTATGTCATCGGTTCTAATGTCTTCACTTATTCCTTTCAGGTATGTCTACACAGCAAAGTAACTTTCCTAGCATCTACACAGCCAAGCCGCTATTTCAAAATTTATTCAAAATAGTGGCGCGCTTATTTCAAATTTGGTAAACCTCATTTCACAAGGAATAATGCCAAATTCGAAATTGCTATTTCAAAATAAGTGCTGTGTAGACACTTATATCGAAATAGAGGGCCTCCAGCCTTCCCAGGGTGCCCTGGTGGCCACTCCAGCATCAATCGAGAACACTCCTCTCCCTCCCCCATCTCCAGAGCCCTTAAAGGGATAGATTCTGGCCACAGTGCCTGTGCCAGCTCCAAGCCTGCCAGCCCAGAGCCAGCAGTCACTGCCCCTGATCCAGTGGCCCCAAAACATGAGCCAGGAAGCCACTGGCAGCCAGCCCTCCACTGCTCCCCAGGAGCAGTCTGCCAGCTCCCAGGAGCCTGACAGGGGCTGGAGAAGGCGGGCGACTTCCTGATCCAGGGTGGAGATTGTGGACCTTATTCAGGTTGGGGAGGATGCCCCCAATGTCCATGATCTCCTCACTAGATGAAGGAAAGCAGCCGTCTATGGCAGGATAGCTGCCAGCCTGGCCACCAAAGACCACATGTGAACCCAGGAGCAGGTTTGCATGAAAATCAAGTTGGTCCGGTGAGACCCCCAACCCTGAGCCCTGAGATTCCCCTCCCACTTCTTTCCCCTGGCTTCCCCCTTCCAGCTCCCTCCTCCCAGGTTTCCTCCTCCCCTTTCCCACCCTCTCTTCTCCCCTCTCCCACCTCCTTTCCCCAGTATCACCAGAGTTTCATTCCCTCTCCCCCCAGTTTTGTTAAATAAAGAGAGTTTGTGTTAATGAAAATACGTTTATTTTATTTGACATCAGGAATAGGGGTTAGGAAGGCATAAGTGGAAGGATGTGAGGGAGGAATGAGGCACAAGCCCCCAGTGAGGCAGACCAGAGAGGCTCTTAGTGCTCCTCAGGGTGGAAGCTCTCCCGTAGGGCCTCCTGGATACTGACAGCCCCCGGTGGACCTCCTGGATGGCAGCCTGCAGAAAGTTCAGCCAGTCTCACAGCAACACGTCCAGCTTCATATTGCAGAGTGCTGAGGTGTCCCGAGTGAGGGCAACCAGAGCACGCAGAGGCAGAATGCTTTGCTGTCCCTCATCGAGGTAGAGAAGCAAGCACGGAAACATGAAAACTGGCTGTCTGGGAGGGGGAGTGTCCCTTTAAGCACAGACCTCAGATAACCTCAGGCAGCAGCCTCACACAGTAAGTCCTGGCCTGGTGCCCTGCTGGAACTGGTTCTGGTTGGCCTTAAATGCGATTCAGAGGCCACTCAGAATGGAGGCACTATTTCAAAATAGCAAAATGCTATTTCAAATTGCATTTTGTGTGTGGATGCGTTATTTCAAAATAAGCTATTTCGAAATAATTATTTTGAAATAAGATATTTTGAAATAACACTGTTGTGTAGTCATACCCTTAAAGACTAACAGATTTATCTTGCCTGGGGCACTCATTAATGGGTCTCAAAGTCACTGTGTTGTTTCAGGCCAATTCCACAAGCCAGCTCCACAAGGAAGCCTTAGAACTTAACTTAATTTACAAGTTTGATTCCTATCACAGAGGTATGGATAAAGACATTGGCTGTAAGTGTGATTGTGAACAGTGAGAGAGCCTCCCCTTCCCCCTCCTTCCAGAGTCAGTTAAAGCAATTAAAGCCATTTGTGTGCATTACCCCGTGGTCCCAATCCTTGTTAGGCCAAGGTTAGTTGCATGCTTGCAACGGGGGTGACATTCCAGGGCCTGTGTCATTCAGCAGCTCAAACTGTGCTCCCGTCTGGTCTTACGTCTATGAATCTCTGGGTTTGCTGCAGGGGCGCGGGAGGGAAGGAGGAGTCTGTGCTGCCCCAGCTACATCCTGTTAGGGTGGGTGTTTGTAGGTGATGTTCGTCCATCGTGTTTGAAGAGGACCTTGACATCTAACGAGTTGTGGGCTGTCCATGGTGTGTCTGCAGATGGCTAATAAGGCCAATGCAGGCATGAAATGTTCTGCCACATGTCGGGCAGACATGTGTAGGCACCACTGTTGCAGCGTTTGCAACTCTGGCTTTATGGAGTGCTCGCTTCTCTTGTGCTATGGTTGTCCTTCTGGCTTCAGATGTTTGACAGCCTTCGTGGATCAGCATGTGCCTGTAGGTAATAATTTCTTGGACACACTGGGTGCAGGTGAAAACAAGCAGAGAATTTATTGGTTCACACAGCTGGTGGAATACCCATCAGGAGTTAACCTGGTGAGCACTAACTTAACCAAAACATACATTAGATTATATAGGTAGCAGATGGGCGGAGGAGAAGTGATTTGATAGGTCTAGCAGCGGAAGTGAGATATGCACATAAGCCAATGGTCTACGACAGTTACACAGTATCTCCGCCCATCGCCAATTAAACATGTTATCACTAATACAGGTTGTTATTCCTAACAAGCTAAATAAGCCCACATAAACAAAGACATGTTGATGGTCATTTTGTCGTCCGGAAATAAAATGAATCTCCTGCGGGTATTGCCTTGGCGCAATCTTTGGGAACCAAGATTATTTTCTAGGAACAAAGCAGACAATGAAAAACAATCCCGCGCGGTTGTTTGGTTGTTTGGTACCGGCCTTATCAAAGTGAGGCCATTTTGGAATGTGGTTGCCAGGGGAACCAGGGTCACAGTAACTGCTGTACTGTATGCTTCTCAGACTTGGTCTGATACTTTCAGATTTGAGTTTGTCAGTTCTCAGCAAGATACCATGAGCTGCCTCAATTTACCCTACAGTGTTCAGGTCCAGGAGGCCTGTGATGGCAGAGTCAAACTCACTTCCTGTTCTGGTGCTAGGGTGCGGGGAGAAGGGCCATGCAGTCCTTGTGCTGTCCCCTGAGGAGACATACTTAGGCCCTCTATGTTGGCTCCAAATGGTGCTCACTTTGCCAGTCAGGAAATTGAGGAGGAAAGGAACTGACCTAAGGGGTTCGTCTAGATTACATGCCTCTGCCAACAGAGGGACGTAAAACAGGCTACCCAACATAGTCAATGAAGCCGGCTCAATAGGCATAAAGGAGTGGTCGACAATGTCTTCCCTTGTCAACCTATACACATCTTAAATGCCGTGCTGGGTCGACGATCAGCTGAGCCGGCACAGCGTGGTGGCCATTTTTATTTTAATGTAGCCAGGGATATTTAAATCCCCGCTTCATTGACTATGTCAGGTAGCCTATTTTACATGCCTCTGTCGGCAGAGGCACGTAGTCTAGACATATCCTCTGATTCTATGATTTCCTCTCAGATTTCACGTTTTCAGGCTAAACAAACCTAACCCTTTCAATCTTCCCTCGTAGGTCAGGTTTACTAGAACTTAAATTCTTTTGTTGCTCTTCTCTGGAACGTCTCCAATTTCTCCACATCTTTTCTGAAATATGATGCCAAGAGCTGGACATAGTACTCCAGCTGATGCCTAAGCAGTTCAGAGTAGAGTGGAATGGTTACAACTTGTGTCTTGCTTGCAACATTCATATTACTTCATCCCAGAATTATGTTTGCTTTTATTTTTGCAACAGTGTCACTTTTTAGATCAGCAATACCAATAAAATATTTATAGAAATGTAGCCGTGTCTGTCTGGTGTAGCTGAAACAAAATACAGGACTATGTAGCACTTTAAAGACTAACAAGATGGTTTATTAGGTGATTAAAGATGTCATCGATGTAGTGTAAGTAAAGAAGAGGTAAAAGGGGACAGGAGTTGAGGAAACGTTGTTCTAGGTCAGCCATAAAGATATTAGCATACTGTGGGGCCATGCGTGTACCCATGGCTGTGCCGCTGATCTGGAGGTATAAGTTGTACCCAAACTGGAAATAATTGTGGGTGAGAACAAAGTTACATAGTAAACCATCTTGTTAGTCTTTAAAGTGCTACATAGTCCTGTATTTTGTTTCAATAAAATATTTACTGTGAGTATAATCCCCTCTCACTGTTCTTCTCTTTATTCACAGACTCCCCATGCATTCCTGAACCTTGTTGTCTCATCCACCACCTCATGGCAGCTTTCAACCTCACCCCCTCTGACACATCAACATTCACCCTAACAGGCATCCCTGGTCTGGAAGATGCTCATGTCTGGATTTCCATTCCATTCACTACTTGCTACATAATCTGCCTCTTGGGAAATGTCTCCATTCCACTTGTTGTATTCAAAGAGCAGACCCTGCACCAGCCGATATACCTGCTGCTCTGCATGCTGGCGCTCACCGACATCAGCATGTCTACTTGCATTGTGCCAAAAGCCCTGTGTATATTTTGGTTCAATTTGAAAGGAATCACTCTGAGCGGCTGTATCACCCAAATTACGTTCCTCACCACGGCGTCTGCAATGCACTCAGCCGTCCTGGTGACAATGGCCTTCGATCGCTACGTTGCCATTTGTAACCCTCTGAGATACACCAGCATCCTAACCCAACCACGGATAGCTGTGCTAGGGCTGGTCAGTTTAATAAGAGGGATTGTCTGTGCGCTGCCCGTGCCCCCAATGCTAAGCAGACTACAAATATGTGCCAACCGCATCATCCCTCATACATATTGTGAGGGTATCGCTCTGGCAAAGATCTCATGTGGGGACCTCACATTCTATAGGCTCTATGGCTTGGTGGTGACGCTTATAATTGATGGGCTAGACCTTACGCTCATCGCTCTGTCCTACTGTCTGATCATCAGGGCCGTTCTTAGAATCTCTTCCAAGAAAGCCTACCAGAAAGCCCTCAACACCTGCTCCACCCACATCTGTGTGATTCTGATGTCTTATACTTCCTACCTCTTCTCCACTGTGGCACACCGGTTCGGTCAGGGAATCGCTCCCCACGTTCATGTCATCTTGGCCAACATCTATGTCCTGGTCCCCCCCATGCTCAACCCAATCGTATATGGAATCAAAACCAAAGAGCTTCGTGAAAAAATGAGGAAAAACATACTCAGAAGGTGATCACAGAATCATATAACACTAGGACTGGAAGGAACCTCGAAAGGTCATTGAGTCCAGTCCCCTGCCCTCATGGCAGGACCAAATACTGTCTAGACCATCCCCGAGAGATATTTATCTAACCTACTCTTAAATATCTCCACAGATGGAGATTCCACAACATCCCTGGTCAATTTATTCCAGTGTTTGACTACCCTGACAGTTAGGAACATTTTCCTAATGTCCAACCTAAACCTCCCTTGCTGAATTTTAAGCCCATTGCTTCTTGTCCTATCCTCAGAGGCTAAGATGAACAAGTTTTCTCCCTCCTCCTTATGACACCCTTTTAGATATCTGAAAACTGCTATCATGTCCCCCCTCAATCTTCTTTTTTCTAAACTAAACAAACCCAGTTCTTTCAGCCTTTCTTCATAGGTCATGTTCTCAAGACCTTTAACCATTCTCGTTGCTCTTCTCTGGACCCTCTCCAATTTCTCCACATCTTTCTTGAAATGTGGTGCCCAGAACTGGACACAATACTCCAACGGAGGCCTAACTAGTGCAGAGTAGAGCAGAAGAATGACTTCGTGTGTCTTGCTCACAACACACCTGTTAATGCATCTCAGAATCATGTTTGCTTTCTTTGCAACAGCATCACACTGTTGACTCATATTCAGCTTGTGGTCCACTATGACCCCTAGATCCCTTTCTGCTGTACTCCTTCCTAGACAGTCGCTTCCCACTGTGTATGTGTGAAACAGATTGTTCTTTCCTAAATGGAGCACTTTGCATTTGTCTTTATTAAACTTCATCCTGTTTATTCAGACCATTTCTCCAATTTCTCCAGATCATTTTGAATTATGATCCTATCCTCCACATCTAGTAGCAACCCCTCCCAGCTTGGTATCATCTGCAAACTTAATAAGCGTACTTTCTATACCAATATCTAAATCATTGATGAAGATATTGAAGGGAGCCAGTCCCAAAACAGAACCCTGCAGAACCCCACTTGTTATACCTTTCCAGCAGGACTGTGAACTATTAATAACTACTCTCTGAGTACGGTTATCCAGCCAGTTATGCAGCCACTGTATAGTAGCCCCATCTAAGTTGTATTTACCCAGTTTATTGATAAGAATATCATTCGAGACCTTATCAAACACCTTACTGAAGTCTAGGTATACAACGGGGCGTCTGAATGTGAATTGTGTCCCAAGAAGGGAACAGTTACTTTGTTGTTAACGGTTCTAAATCCTGCTGGAAAGGGATAACAAGTGGAGTTCCTCAAGGGTCTGTTTTGGGACCCGTACTGTTCAATATCTTCATCAATGATGTAGATATTGGGATAGAGAGTACGCTTATTAAGTTTGCAGATGATACCAAACTGGGTGGGGTTGCGACTTCTTTGGGGGATAGGGACATAATTCAAAATGACCTTAGCAAGTTAGAGAAATGGTCAGAGGTAAACAGGATGAGGTTTAATAAAGAGAAATGCAAAGTGCTCCACTTAGGAAGGAACAATCAGTTCCATACACACAAGATGGGAAGCAACTGTCTAGGAAGGAGCATGGCGGAAAGGGATCTAGGGGTCATAGTGGACCACAAGTTGAATATGAGTCAACAGTGTGATGCTGTTGCAAAAAAAGCAAATATGATTCTCGGTTGTATCAACAGGTGTGTTGTAAGCAAAACTCGTGAAGTCATTCTGCCGCTCTACTCTGCACTAGTTAGGCCTCAGCTGGAGTACTGTGTCCAGTTCTGGGCGCCACATTTCAAGAAAGATGTGGAGAAATTGGAAAGGGTACAGAGAAGAGCGACAAGAATGATTAAAGGTCTAGAGAACATGACCTATGAAGCCAGGCTTCATGAACTGGGTTTGTTTAGTTTGGAAAAAAGAAGATTAAGGGGGGACATGATAGCGGTTTTCAAATATCTAAAAGGGTGTCACAAGGAGGAAGGAGAAAATTTGTTCCTCTTGGTTTCTGAGGACAGGACAAGGAGTAATGGGCTTAAAGTGCAGCAGGGGAGGTTTAGATTGGACATTAGGAAAAAATTCCTAATTGTCAGGGTGGTCAAATATTGGAATAAATTGCCAAGGAAGGTGGTGGAATCTCCCTCTCTGGAGATATTTAAGAACAGGTTAGATAGACATCTGTCAGGGATGGTGTAGGTGGAGCTTGGTCCTGCCTTGAGGACGGGGGGCTGGACTCGATGACCTCTCGAGGTCCCTTCCAGTCCTATGATTCTATGATTCTATGATTCCTCATTAGCCAAGATTGCTCATCTTAGCCTTGTGGAAGTTCACAGTCTCAGCATCTCCTCACATATAAGCTCTTATCACTCCATCCCCATGCACTGCTTTCTCCAGTGCTGAATTCCCCCTCTCTGACCACCATGTGGCCTATTTCATCAATGAAAGAAATGCTTGCACCAGGCCAGCTGATCTGTCTGTACAGTAGCAGAAGAACTCCTGAGAAAGATAGCAAGGATGGAATGTTGACTTATGGAGTGTACCAGCAAGAAACGGATTCAAACCCAAGTACAGACATTGGGACCTGTCACTGAATGCAAATCTTTTGCACAAAGGCAAATGCCAGTATAGACGCTCTCTTGCGCAAAAACTTTTAAAGGGAAAAACTTTTCCGTTAACAGTATTTGCGCAAAATCATGCCAGTCTAGACGCAGCCTAGGGGAAGGGTGACGTAAGATACTTAACTCTGGAGGGTATGTCTACACTACAGCGCTAATTCGAACTAACTTAGTTCAAATTAGTTAATTCGAACTAAGCTAATTCGAACTAACGCATCTAGAACTAAAAACTAGTTCGAATTAGCGTTTTGCTAATTCGAACTAGCGCGTCCACATTAAGTGGACCCTGAAGCGGGGTTAAGGATGGCTGGAAGCAGTGCTGGCAGGGCATCAGATGAGGACTTAGAGCGTGGAGCTGCTGTCTCAGGCTAGCCGAGGGCTGTGCTTAAAGGGTCCTGACCCCCACCCCGGACAGACCGTTCTCAGGGGTGCCCCACTTGCAAAGCAGTCCTGGCTTGGAGTGCCCTGAGTACCCACACTGGGCACATCACAGCACTCGCCCATCAGCCTGGCTGCACTTGCTGCAGGCTGCCATCTTGGGAGAGGGGGCAACTGGGGGGCTGCAGGAGAGCTTCCACCCCCAGAAGCCCGCAGAGCCAGCCCAGTCCTCCACATCGGGGGCGCGTACCCCATTCCTCCCTCACCTCCTTCCACTTACCCTTCCCTAGCCCCTCTTCTTGATGTACAAAATAAAGATAACGTGTCTTCCAAAATGGCATCTGTCTTTATTGAACAAAACTGGGGGAGACTGGGAAAAGGAGGTGGGAGAGGGGAAGAGAGAGGGTGGGAGAGGGCAACTAAAATGATCAGGGGTTGGGAACAGGTCCCATATGAAGAGAGGCTAAAGAGACTGGGACTTTTCAGCTTAGAAAAGAGGAGACGGAGGGGGGACAGGATAGAGGACTCTAAAAGCAGGAGTTGGGTGCAGAGGGTGCATACAGAAAAGTTCTTCATTAGTTCCCATAAAGAAGGACTAGAGGACACCAAAGGAAAGGAATGGGTAGCAGGCTTCAAACTAGTAACAGAAAGTTCTGCTTCACAAAGCAAAGAGTCAGCCTGTGGAACTCCTTGCTGCAGGAGGCTGTGAAGGCTAGAACTGGAACAGAGTTTAAAGGGAAGTGAGATCAAGTCATGGAGGTTTGGTCCATGTGGTATTAGCCAGGGGGTAGGAGTGGTGTCCCTGCCCAAGGTTTGTGGAAGGCTGGAGAGGGATGGCACGAGACAAATGGCTTGGTCACTGTCTTTGGTCCATCCCCTCCAGGGTCCCTAGGGTTGGCCGCTGTCGGCAGACAGGCTACTGGACTAGATGGACCTTTGGTCTGACCCAGGGCGGCCATTGTAAGCTCAGGGCTCAGGGTCGGGGGTCCCAGTGGACCCCCTTGATTCTCTTGCACACCTGCTCCTGGGTGGCCAGGCTGGCAGCTATCCTGCCCAAGCCGGCCACTTTCCTGTGCCTAGTGCGGAGATCGTGGACGAGGTCCACGATGTCCGCACTATCCCAGGCGGGTGCCCGCCTCTTGCGGTCCCGGGCAAGCTCCCGGGAACCGCCAGCCTGGTCCCGGGAAGAGGGGGAGGGCTGGAGGGCATCGGGTGGGTGGCTCGATCTGTGCCAGGTGCAGGGTCTGCTGGCTGGGTGCTGGCAGGCTTTCACCTGGCACAGGCACCGTAGCCAGCCCATGCCCCTTTAACGGGTCCGGGGCCGGGAGGGGGGCAGACGAGTTTCCCTGGTGTTGGCCAACCAGGGAAACCTGGGGAGGGCTAGCCTCCCACTAGTTCGAATTAAGGGGCTACACACCCCTTAATTGGAACTAGTAAGTTTGAACTAGGCTTAATCCTCGTAAAATGAGGATTACCTAGTTCGAACTAAGCGCTCCGTTAGTTCGAATTAAATTCAAACTAACGGAGCGCTAGTGTAGCGCCTATCAAAGTTAGTTTGAACTAAAGTCCGTTAGTTCGAACTAACTTTGTAGTGTAGACATACCCGGAGATGTTAATTATGTAGTTGGAGTTGACATATCTTAAATCCCACCCCACAATGGGAGGTTGGTGAGAGCAAATGCCCATCAGTCTCTCTTACTCCTCCTGAGGCGCCAGAGTCCCAACACCAATGGAGGCACCCTCTCAGTTCAAATTAGCACGACTTCACTAGACCCAATAAATCAAACCCTGCAAGATTGATCGTGATAGCATTAATCTCTTGCCAAGTGTAGACCTGACCTGAGCGTGTGTGTAAAAGAAAGAAGGGGGCTGAAGGATGGGCCTGGGGCAAGGCCTGAGACCTGATCCAGAGTCAGAAAAATTATCTGACGAGCAGCAGCCATGGCCTCTCAAAGGCAGAAATGGCCTATTGGTCAGGAAGCAGCCCAAGGACTCGGCACAGAGACGGCTGGCCTGGCTGGAACACACTGACTGTGTAAACACACCCCAGCCGGCCAGCACAGAGACCCCCCCCAACCCTGCATCAGTCTTCACTGCAGAGTGAGTGGAGCAGCCCTCTGTTACTAGGGCTGGGGCAGGATGGTCCAGCCTGTTTCTATGAACCAGTCTGACATACCGAACATGTATCCACTCTAGACATGACAAAGGGACACTGGCAAATCTTTTTCTGCCAGAATCCTGGGAGCAGAAAGCCTTTTCCATCCTCCTTGGCTTCCATCACTCCAGCCCCACGTCACTGAGTCTCCACAGGGCGGCAGTGACTTTTTGGAAGCCAATGGACTGGATACGACCGCACGGGCCGCATGCAGCAGTGCACTGCTACCATGCACTGAACTGATTTGTGGGCTTGTATCATGTGGCAGCCTCCCCACCCGTAGTACATATTGCAAGGCCGTGTGCACAGACAGCCAGGCTGAGCATGGGGAAGGTCCAGCTTGGCCAGACAAACTGAGCCACCGTTAGCATCAAATTACTTCACTCCTGGGGGAGGCTTTCAAGCTGTGTCTCTCCAGGGTCTAATTTCTGCTCATGCCACCGTGCGCAGAGCTGAGGGAATTGTCTGGGAATCCTGGTCCACCTGGGAGCTCGCAGGGACTGAACAGGGGAGTCATAAATGTGATGGTTCAACTCACCAAGTGTCAGACCTGTGAGATTCACACACTGAGTCTCTTATCTCTGCCTCACTGCCACAGGAAGGAGATTTCCTCTCTCTGCTGAGCAGGATTGTGGTGAGTTGCTGCTTTCTGCATTAATGTTAGTGCTGAGATTTCAGAAGGGGTCCAGCATTCAAATCTAGAACCATCAGGGCAGGAATTCACCAGCACAGTGACTTGAGCTGTTTCAGGTTTTTTTTCCAGACACACCAGGGATTTGCCAGGTTAAGTTGTATGGTAAACAGTGATAGAAATGTTGCCGTGTTAGTCTGGGGTAGTTGAAGCAAAATGCAGGACAATGTAGCACTTTAAAGACTAACAAGATGGTTTATTAGGTGATGAGCTTTCGTGGGCCAGACCCACTATTGTAAACAGTTTCTATCATTATCTGTCCTTAAAATCGGTCCCCAATATTTTACTGTGTCCTTCAGCCTCAGTAGCTTTTTACGAATCCCTCAACTTCACTACACAGTTAGCCCATGCAGCCAAAGCCTCGGCACTGGGGGTCTGTGTTATCTGGGGGTTCACCACAAACATGGATCACACTCTGGCCACAATCTGCACTCACAGTCTGCCCTCAGTGCATTGCTCCCGATTGACACTGGCTTCCCTGAAAGCAAATTTGCCAGACATGTTTCAAAATCACCCATGTGCACACCCAGGCTGAGAAGGCCCCAGACACTAGGCATTTCCAAATTTCCAAAACTATACCTGGCATTTTCTGGGACCGGCTCCAGTGAGAGAGGGATTTTGCAGCTGGCTGCTCAGCTTCGACTGACACACACAGACCCTTCCCAGCACTGTCCCCAGTCCCACTGCAGCCTTCAAGTGCGCCCACACCAGAAAGTGTCTGGGACGCCGAATCAAGAGCAGGGCACATTCTGGGGTGTGTTAAATGGTGGCACGGTAAATGCAGATAAATAATAACATATATATGGAGATATACTTATCTCATAGAGATGGACAGGACCTGGAGAGGTCATTGAGTCCAGCCTCCTGCCCTCACGGCAGGCCCAAGTACCATCCCTGACAGGTTTGCCCCAGATCCCTAAATCACGCCCCCCCAAGGACCAAAGTCACAGCCCTGGGATCAGCAAACCAATGTTCAAACCACTGAGCTATCCCATGTTGTTGGGCCTATTTTGAAGGATGTTTCCTTTCCTTCTGTGTACTTTGTTAATTGATTTTATTCACTTTTAATCTGTTCAACCCGATTTCCTAAAATTGGTAAGTAACAGTGTGTTCATTCTAATGTAATCAATAAGCTGTATCTTATTTAGAATTGATTTTTAGACTTAAAGCCAGATTATAGCTGGAGTAATTTTATTCCAGGAGGCTCCCAAGGCACACCATTGAGTATGTCCAGGGCCAGCCAGGTGGAGGCACCACCATTGTATATGCTTTAAGAGCGAAGGACTGCAGCAAGAGGGTGGATGTGGAATCCCCAACTAACCACATCACCACTGGGGTACTCAGGATCTCCTTTTATATTAAAACAACTCAGCGTGACCTGCTCCTGAGTAACCCAGGGAGTAAAAGGGGGGTTATTGGAAAAAAAGTCAATTTAAGTGTCTGTGCTAAATGAGGCTAATAAAATGGGCTACAAGGGTGCGATATTTAGCCTTTGGTGTCATTTGGGCGATGACTATAAGGGGCAATCCAAGCAATGTCTCCATTCAAACCCTGACTAAATGTGTGAAATTTACCTATGAAAGCCAGATGCACATTTTTTCTTCCTAGCTGGTTCCTGAAATTGCTTTGTAAGAGGATGGCCACTTTTAAATCCATTAATGCGTGCCTAGGCAGGTTAAAAAGTTCCTCTGCAGGGTTCTGTGTGTTAGCATTTCTGATGTCTGACTCATGTCCATTTACTTTTGTTGCAGAGACTGTTCAGTTTGGCCAATATCCGTGGCAGAGGGGCATTGACGTTACTTGCTGGCATAGATCACATGTGGTTAGGTCCTGTGATGGTGTCACTTGTGTAAATGTGTGGACAGAGTCAGCAGCGAGGTTCGTTGCAGGGGTGAGTTGCTGGGTGAGTCTGATGGAGTTGTGCTATGTGGTTGCTGGAAATAATTTGTTTCAGGTTGCGGGGTTATCTGTAGGGGTACGTCTAGACTACAAAGTTTTGTCGACAGAAGTTTTGTCGACAGATACTGTCGACAAAGCTTCTGTCGACAAAGAGCGTCTACACTACATTCAGTTCTGTCGAAAAAGCAAGCCGCTTTGTCGACATGGCAGTGTAGACGCAAGGACAGTTTACAGGCAATAACACCTTCTGTCGACAGAACTCTGTCGACAGAAGGCGTTATGCCTCGTAAAACGAGGTTTACCAGCGTCGACAAAACTGCTGAGTTCTGTCAACGTTATGTTGACAGAACTCAGCGGTAGTGTAGATGCAGGTATAGTTTTGTCGACAAAAGTCCACTGTTGTCGACAAAACTCTGTAGTCTAGACACACCCTAGGTGAGGACTTGCCTGTCCTCTCAGGCCTGTGGGAGTGAGGGACCAACTTCCAGGATATCTTGTACATTGTCCGAGGTGCTCTGGAGGGGTTTAAGTTGGCGGCTGTAGGTGATGCACAGTGGTGTTCCATTAATTTGTTTGTTGGGCCTGTCTTGAAGAAGCAGATGCCTCGTTTCACACTGTCGATGTGTTTTTTCACTTCCCCGGTGGGTATTTCTGTTTTGGGAATGCCCGACAGAGTTCCTGTCGGTGTTTGTGTCTGCCAGTGGGACTGGAGCAAATATGGTTTCTCTTAGGGCCTGTCTGTAAACAATTGATTGGCTGATGTGTGGTGGATGGAAGCCAGAGGCATGTAGGTAAGTGGAAAGATTCATAGGTTCCAGGAATAAGGTGGTGGAAAAGTTGCCATCACTTAATACTACTGACGTGTCCAGGAAGTAGATCTCTTGAGTGGAGTGGTCCAGGATGAGAATTATGGTGGATTATTTCACTAGGAGGGTGGGGAAGCACTGGAATGGGTTCCCTAGGGAGGTGGTGGAATCTCCATCCCTAGAAGTTTTAAAGTCCTGGCTTGACAAAGCCCAGGCTGGGATGATTGAGTTGGGATTAGTCCTCCTTTGAGCAGAGGGCTGGACTCGATGACCCATGAGGTCTCTTCCAGCCATAGGATTCTACAGTTCTATGAGAAATCTGTCTCAGCTGGGTCCTGTGGAAAACATTTCATATTTAGCTAGAAGCCATTCTGTATAACAAAAGCCATTTCAGTTTCTTGTGTCTGCACGTATACTGGAGGGAGTGAACTGGCCTTCATCGAGGTGGGGAGAAGCCAGAAGAATGCGCTGTTGGAATGTGTTTATGAACTATTTTAAAGTGAAGCCCTTACTCCCTAAAACGTGTTTCTTTCTTTGCTGATAATAATTCCTCTTTGAAGTTGACTTTCGTTTCTTGCCCTGACGTCAGACTTGTTTGGTTAAGGGTATAAAATACTAGGATTGATTGTGCTGAACAGCCTTACTGGGCCCGGCTCTAATGGGGTCACGTTTGGCTCACTTTGTGCTTTATTGATCAAAAAAGCTGTTTGTTAGCTGCCAAAACAGAGGGAAGCCTTTGCTTCAACAGGTCCCTACCTTGGACTCCGGGTGAAACGTGCTCTTGGGACTGCGTTTTCTGTATGATTCCCCCTCCCACTGCTCAAGTTTTTGCTTAGAATATGTCATGACAAAACCTGTGAGCAGGGTTTCCTAGAGCGGTGGGTCATAATGCCCAGATCTCTGTCCTGAGTCAACACCATTCAATGAAAACCTTGCTGGGCCTTTGAGGGTTTCAAGCTTTTCTATCTAAAGGGCTGTCACACTGCAGCTGTAAATATGAAATTTCATCTGCCATCATGTTGCCGATTAACCTGCCTAGGTTACCTTCTCTTTCTTATGTACCAGAATTTGATCTGAAAAATCTGGTGCCACCTGTAAATGTTGCCACTTCACTACTCACTTCTTGTAATATTGGTAATGCCGATAAAATATTTACTGTCTATTTGTAAAAAAAAGATAACACCCTCCCTCCACTGTGCTTCTGTTTCCTGACAGGCACCTTGTGCATTTCTCAGCTCTACTGACACATTGAGTACCTGATGGCAGGTTTCAACCTCACCCCCTCTGACATGTCAACATTCGTGCTAACAGGCATCCCTGGCCTGGAAGATGCTCATGCCTGGATTTCCATCCCTTTCGCTACTTGCTACATCATCAGCCTCTTCGGAAATTTCTCTGTTCTGTTTGTTGTAGGCAAAGAGCAGACCCTGCACCAGCCGATGTACCTGCTGCTCTGCATGCTGGTGCTCACAGACCTCGGCATCTCTACCTGCGTTGTGCCAAAGGCCCTATGTATATTTTGGTTCAATTTGAAAGGTATCACTCTGAGTGGCTGCCTCACACAAACTGCCTTCCTTGGCGTGGTTTCTGCGACGCACTCAGCCGTCCTGGTGGCAATGGCCTTCGATCGCTACGTTGCCATATGTAACCCTCTGAGATACGCCACCATCCTCAGCAATGCACGGATAGCTAAGCTAGGGCTGGTCAGTTTAATAAGAGGGATTGTCTATGTGCTGCCTGTGCCCCTGGTGCTGAGCCGGCTGCCGTTCTGTGACAACCGTATCATCCCTCACACGTACTGTGAGGGTATGGCTGTGGCAAAGATTTCATGTGGGGACCTCACATTCCTCAGGCTCTATGGCTTGGTGATGGGGCTTGTCCTTACTGGGATAGACCTGTTGCTCATTGCCCTGTCCTACTGTCTGATCATCAGGGTCATTTTTGGTATCTCTTCCAGGAAAGCCCACCTGAAAGCCCTCAACACCTGCACAGCCCACATTGGTGTTATGCTGATGTCTTATACTCCCTACCTCTTCTCCAACCTGACACATCGGTTTGGTCAGGACATCGCTCCCCACGTTCACATCATCTTGGTCAACGTCTATGTCCTTGTCCCTCCCATGCTCAACCCCATCATTTATGGGGTCAAAGCCCAAGAGCTCCGTGACAAAATGAGGAAAAACATCTGCAGAATGTGATCCCATTGGGCCTTTGGATTCAAATTATGTCGAAAGAGGGGAACAGTTACCTCCTCATTACTCCAGATTGCTCTGTCCCAGTTTGACAGGGTATTTCTACACTACCCTCCTAGTTCAAACTAGGAGGGTAATGTAGGCATACCACACTTGCAAATGAAGCCCGGGATTTGAATTTCCCGGGCTTCATTTGCATAAGCGGGGAGCCGCCATTTTTAAAACCCCGCTGGTTCGAACCCCGTGCAGTGCGGCTACACGGGGCTCGAACTAGGTAGTTCGGACTAGGCTTCCTATTCTGAACTACCGGTACACCTCGTCGAATAGAAACGTTCCTTTTTGGAGACACACAGCCACAAACTAATTCCAAACCAAACTGATACACGGAGTAATGTCTGTGAATGCATTCTTATACAAAATAGCACAATTCTATTATTGTTGTTCAACCTACATTTTGGCTGTGTCTACACTGGGCCACTTATTCCGGAAAATCAGCCGCTTTTCCGAAATAAGCTGTGAGCTGTCTACACTGGCCCCTTGAATTTCCAGAAAAGCACTGACGAAATCAGTAAGAAATTACTGTAAGAAATCAGCTGCTTTTCCGGAAAAACTATGCTGCTCCCACTCGGGCAAAAGTCCTTTTTCCGGAAAATTGTTCTGGAAAAGGGCCAGTGTAGACAGCACAGTAGTCTTTTCCGCAAAAAAGCCCCGATCGCGAAAATGGCGATCGGGGCTTTTTTCCGGAAAAGCGCGTCTACACTGGCCACGGATGCTTTTCCGGAAAAAGGGCTTTTCCGGAAAAGCATCCTGCCAATATAGACGCTCTTTTTCTGGAAATACTTATAACAGAAAACTGTTTCGTTTTAAGCATTTCCGGAAAATCATGCCAGTGTAGACGTAGCCAGTGTTCCAATTTAAAATTTTTTTAATGGTGTTAATCACCATTTTGTTTACAACATCTCCCAAGCATCATTCATGTAACAAGTACCACCCACGGGATTTTTTTCACTTTGTTGCTACTGTGCACAAGCTCCTGCTGGGAATTGTCACATTTAAAAAAAAAACCCTTCACTAGGTGTGTAACACAAGCTCTCATTGGGTACCTGATCTATACACCAATGTGTTATTTTTAAAAAGTGTGTTTCACTCACTAGGCCAGTGGTCCGCAATCTTTTTACACCCAAGATCACTTTTAAATGTCAGGGCAAGCCAAAATCTACCCCATCCCTTCCCCAAGACCCCACCCCTTCCTTGAGACCCCATCCTCTCTGTTCCTCTCCTCTCCATCTCTTGTTGTCCCCAGCCTTTACTCACTCTGGGTATGTCCACACTATAGCGCTAATTCGAACTAACTTAGTTAATTCGAACTAAGCTAATTCAAACTAACGCATCCAGACTTAAAAACTAGTTCGAATTAGCATGTTGCTAATTCGAACTAGCATGTCCACACTGAATGGACCCTGAACCGGGGTTAAGGATGGCCGGAAGCAGTGCCGGCAGGGCATCAGATTAGGACTTAGAGCATGGAGCTGCTGCCTCAGGCTAGCCAAGGGCTGTGTTTAAAGAGACCCGACCCCCATCCCGGACAGTCAGTTCTCAGGGGTTTCCCGCTTGCAAAGCAGTCCTGTCTTGGAGTGCCCACACTCGGCACATCACAGCACTCGGCCATCAGCCCGGCTGCACTTGCCGCAGGCTACCATCTGGGGAGGAGGATCATTCAGGGGGCTGCAGGAGAGCTTCCACCCCAAGGAGCCTGCAGAGCCACCCCAGGCCTCCCCATTGGGGGCTCGTACCCCAATCCTCCCTCACCTCCTTGCACTTACCCCACCCTAGGCCCCCTTCCTAATGTACAAATTAAGGGACACATGTGTTCAAAAATAGAAACTCTCTTTATTGAACAGAACTCGGGGAGACTGGGAAAAGGAGGTGGGAGAGGGGAAGAGAGAGTGGGAAAGGGGAGGGCAACTAAAATGATAAGGATGTGGTTTGGAACAGGTTCCATATGAAAACAGGCTAAAGAGACTGGGACTTTTCAGCTTAGAAAAGAGGAGATGGAGGGGGGATATGTTAGAGGTCTACAAAAGCATGAGTGGTGTGGAGAGGGTGAATAAAGAAATGTTCTTCATTAGTTCCCATAATAGTAGGACTAGAGGACACCAAAGGAAAGGAATGGGTAGCAGGCTTCAAACTTCAAAAGTTCTTCTTCACAATGCAAATAGTCAACCTGTGGAACTCCTCGCTGCAGGAGGCTGTGAAGGCTAGAACTAGAACAGAGTTTAAAGAGAAGTTAGATCAATTCATGGAGGTTAGCCAGGGGGTAGAAATGGTGTCCCTGGCCTCTGTTTGTGGAAGGCTGGAGATGGATGGCACGAGACAAATGGCTTGGTCATTGTCTTCGGTCCATCCCCTCCAGGGTACCTAGTGTTGGCCGCTGTTGGCAGACATTCTTCTGGGCTAGATGGACATTTGGTCTAACCCAGTACGGCCATTCTAAGCTCAGGACTCAGGGTCAGGGGTCTCACTGGATCACCCTGATTTTCATGCAAACCTGCTCCTGAGTGGCCAGGCTGGGAGCTCTCCTGCCCTAGCCGGCCATGTTCCTGTGCCTAGTGCGGAGGTTGTGGATGAGGTCCACGATGTCCGCACTAGACCAGTTGGGCGCCTGCCTCTTGCGGACCTGGGCAGGCTCCCGGGAGCCACCAGCCTGGTCCCGGGAAGAGGCAGAGGGCTGGGTGGCAGCGGGTGGCTGGCTCGTGCCGTGCCAGGTGCAGGGTCTGCTGGCTGGGTGCTGGCAGGTGTGCACCTGGCAAGGGCACCATAGCCAGCCTGTGCTCCTTTAAGGGGTCCGGGGCCGGGAGGGGGCCAATAGAGTTTCCCTGGTGTTGGCCAGAGTGGCCACCAGGGAAAGCTGGAAAGGGCTAGCCTCCCACTAGTTCGAATTAAGTGGCTACACACCCCTTAATTCGAACTAGTTAATTCGAACTAGGCATTAGTCCTTGTGGAATGAGGTTTACCTAGTTCGAATTAAGCGCTCCGCTAGCTCGAATTAAGTTCGAACTAGTGGTTTGTCTGTGTAGCGTCTATCAAAGTTAATTCAAACTAACAGCTGCTAGTTCGAATGAACTTTGTAGTGTTATCATACCCTTTCATTGCACTGAGGTAGGAGGTGTGGGCTCTGGGGTGGGAATGAGCAATTTGGGTGTGGGAGGGGTGAGATGTGCAAGCTCTGGGACTTCCCCTCTCTCCTTCCCTCACACCACCAGCATAGTAAGGCAGGCAACAGAGGGAAGGAAGTCTGTGGTTGTGCACAAGACCTGGCAGTTCAGGAAGTGTGATGGCTGTTTGTGGAAGCGGGGACCAGCCCACGTTTCCTGAGATGCTAGCTCTGGCGTGCAGCTGTAGGACTTCTCTCCCCATACTGTAGGAGGCTGGTGCTACCTCCATTTTCACAGGAGGGAGTGATAGTGCGGTTTACTTCTTGGAGAGGGAATAGTTGCGGGGGCGGCCTGGAATGTCTCGTTATCGACTGGTCATGCCCCCAAATCAACCAGTTCATCGCGATCGACAGGTTGGTGACCACGGCCCTAGACTGATCTACCTTTGGGCTAGTGCGTAAGGGGCTGTGGGCTGTTGGCGCAGTAGAAATCTCACAACTTTACAAGCGGGGAGGGAGGCAGAGGAGCAGCAGCCAGAACCGCAGGGACCAGAGAGACAGCCCAGAGGGCAAAGCTGGGCCGGAAACAGAGCAGCAGGGTTGAGGCAGAGCTGGTGCAGGACCTGACCCGCTGTGCCCACGGGGAGCCAGATCTGAGCAACATCAGGGAGCTGCGGGGTCAAACCCATGGAAAGGGATGTCAGCCCTGCAGGATGTAACATGGCAGCTGAGCACAATGAGCAGCTGGGGAGAGTAGGGTGGGTCACTGGGCACATGGCACAACACAGGGACATGACAAAGGGACACTGGCAAATCTTTTTCTGCCAGAATCCTGGGAGCAGAAAGCCTTTTCCATCCTCCTTGGCATCCATCACTCCAGCCCCACGTCACTGAGCCTCCACAGGGCGGCAGTGACTTTTTGGAAGCCAATGGACTGGATACGACTGCACAGGCCACATGCAGCAGTGCGCTGCTACCATGCACTGAACTGATTTGTGGGCTTGTATCATGTGGCAGCCTCCCCACCCGTAGTACATATTGCAAGGCCGTGTCCAGCTTGGCCAGACAAACTGAGCCACCGTTAGCATCAAATTACTTCCCTCCTGGGGGAGGCTCTCAAGCTGTGTCTCTCCAGGGTCTAATTTCTGCTCATGCCACCGTGCGCAGAGCTGAGAGAATTGTCTGGGAATCCCGGCCCACCTGGGAGCTCGCAGGGACTGAACAGGGGAGTCATAAATGTGACGGCTCAACTCACCAAGTGTCAGACCTGTGAGATTCACACACTGAGTCTCTTATCTCTGCCTCACTGCCACAGGAAGGAGATTTCCTCTCTCTGCTGAGCAGGATTGTGGTGAGTTGCTGCTTTCTGCATTAATGTTAGTGCTGAGATTTCAGAAGGGGTCCAGCATTCAAATCTAGAACCTTCAGGGCAGGAATTCACCAGCACAGTGACTTGAGCTGTTTAAGTTTTTTTTTTCCAGACACACCAGGGATTTTCCAGGTTAAGTTGTATTGTAAACAGTTTCTATCATTATCTGTCCTTAAAATCGGTCCCCAATATTTTACTGTGTCCTTCAGTCTCAGTAGCTTTTTACGAATTCCTCAACTTCACTACACAGTTAGCCCATGCAGCCAAAGCCTCGGCACTGGGGGTCTGTGTTATCTGGGGGTTCACCACAAACACGGGTCACACTCTGGCCACAATCTGCACTCACAGTCTGCCCTCAGTGCATTGCTCCCAATTGACACTGGCTTCCCTGAAAGCAAATTTGCGAGACATGTTTCAAAATCACCCATGTGCACACCCAGGCTGAGAAGGCCCCAGACACTAGGCATTTCCAAATTTCCAAAGCTATACCTTCGTCTACACTCCCACCGTGTTCTGTCAACATAACGTCAACAGAACTCAGCAGTTTTGTCGATGGCGGTAAACCTCATTCTACGAGCAATAATGCCTTTTATTGACAGAGTTCTGTCAACAGAAGGTGTTGTTGCTTCTACACTGTCCTTTGCATCCACACTCTCATGTCGACAAAGTGGCTTGTTTTGTCGACAGAACTGGATGTAATCTAGACGTTCTTTGTTGACAGAAGCTTTGTCAACAGTATCTGTCGACAAAGCTTCTGTCGACAATAGCCTGTAGTCTAGATGTACCCTCAGCGTAAACTTTGGGACCCTTTCAAATTCACCTACAAGCACTTGTAGGAACTTAAATACCTGGTCTGATTTGCACCGACCACGAGCCTCCAGTGACTTCAGCTGGAGTCGTCCCGTGTCCTTGAAGGGCGGGTGAGCTCCTTTGGATCAAAGAAGAGTGGAGAGGAGAGTTCCTGAAATCTCCAACTCACGGGTTTAGAGGTGGACAGAAGTCAGGATAGATATTTGTTTCAGAGAGGGCAAGGGGGTGGCTAGTGCTGTGCCCCTGCACCTCTGGCTTGGGAGAGGAAAAAAACCAGCAAAAAAAAAATCATGTTTCTTGTTCCAGCTTAGAGGAAAGCAGGAGTTTCTGGCAATCGCACCGGAACACACGGTGTATGTGGGCATGGAGTCATTGGCAGTCGTGCAGTATCCAGATCACAGTGCCACGGAGTCCTGTACCCAGGTGACTAGGGAATGGGGAGCCGGTCTCATGCACAGACCAAAAGTGCAATGAGAACAAGGGGCATCTTAGACTGAAATGTACCGTGGACCACACTATAGCCCATTGTCTCTCACACCATTTGCACTGCAGAGCATTCCTGTTCCCATGAGCAACCCCCCTGCAGCCTCCTGGCAATGTGAGCAAATGTCAGCACTGAGAAGCCACCTCAGCAGGGTCGGAGTTTCCAATGGGTTACAAGACAGTGACGCTGGGGACATGGAGGGAGAGATGAGGTTGAGGGAGCAGGCAGGATGTGTACATGTGGGAGCAAGTGGCTGTGGGGGTTGCGAGGGCAGGCAGGGAGAGCACACAGCAGTGGGCAGTGCTGGGAGTCGTGGGCACAGGGAGTGGGGTGTAAGTGGACAGATGGGAAAAGCTGCTGAAATTCAATTTTGTTTGTTATTGTTGGCAGCTTGCTGTAGTAAGTTGAGGGTCAGTAACATGGAGTCAGCAGGCCTAAATAGAGGCCTGTAACTTGAAAACAGCAACAGGCCTGCAATCTAGTGAGCAAGACTTTGGTTCAGTAACAGGAGCCAAGAAAGAGGCCCTACTGATAACTGTGTGATTGTGTAAGTTAGGTCGATCATGGAAGGACACAGGGAGGCACTGGGTACAGACTGTGAGCCAAAGGGGAGTAATGGAACATCTTAATAAGAAATGTCTTGGTACAAAAACTCCCTAAAAACTAATGCACATACCAACCTAGGTTCAGGACCCGGTCGGAATTGAGAGCATGAAGGCTAGTAAGTAAGCCCCCTTCCGTAAGGTGAGGGGTGGTAACTAGGCAACAGAGGGTGGTAACTTGGTACGTAAAGAAATGGTGTAAGTTGTTTGTACCCGTCTATAAAAGGACACCGCAGAGGGTGCTCTCCGGCCGACCTTGGGGAGGGGGGGGGCGCACTAGGCGCCTGAACGGCAGGTGTCATTGCCTAAACTTACAGAGTGCACAGTAGCTTAACTTTGACTAACTGCTGTTAATATCTGATATATGGCAATAGGCCTGCCCGGTGTTGGTACCTTGTCAACGTGGGCCATAGTGCCCAGTGGTGTAACATTGTACTGATCTCGGTTACCAACCGGTAGAGCTTCGCATTTGACAATAAACCTGCTCGACTGATTTCAAACCTTGCCTTCATCTGTCGTTTCCAGGGCCTCTCAGAGATCTCTTGTGTTGACCCAAGTGCACGGAGTCTAACACTCTAGATAAAGGGAGTACCGATTGTTACGCACGCAGCCGAAAGTTTATCAACAGAGTAGAGGTCCTGTCAGGAGCGCGCCAGGACAACCCTGACCAGACAACACTAACACTGACAGTCCAGACCACCGAAGGTACCGAAGTACGAAAACACCGAGGTACGACACTTGCCAATGAAATTACTCCATCTTACTCCTCGTGTGGCTCCATCCCCCACCATAATACTCTGAATCCCTTGGTGCAACCTTTCCCCATCCCAGGCTGCCCTGATTCCAACAGCATCCTGGCCACCACTATCTTCTCCATGCTCCGTGTTCACACTGGCCCCGCATGCTCCACATGGCTGTTCCTAGGCAGGGATGAGGTACCTCCCATCACAGAAACTCCCTTGCCTGGGGTGTAATCAGTGACTGTGTCTCACTGGTCAGAAATCTCAAACAGGGAGAGGCAAACACTCCAGACCTTGTGCTACTGCTCTAGGTGCCCTCCACACACCATGTGCGGCTTCAGGCACTGCTAATGCAGGAACAGCTCACAGGCTGGGAAGTGCGCACATTGCACAGTGAGGGGGGGGCACTTCTGAGACATGTGGGGCCTAGAGAAATCCAGCTGCCACAGGGCGGAGCCTGGCACAATGGGCCCCTGGGACCTAAAAGTTAACCCCAGCATATTCTGGGACCATGGACTAGCCAGGATGGGATTCCAAGACCAGAGGTGCCCACTGTGCGCCTTTTCTACTTCCCACATAGCACCAGCCAGATAATTTTCACAGTCATGTTCCTAACATTGATCTTTTAGAGGAAGAAGAACACCCAACCCTACATTTAAATAGGGTTACCATACATACAGATTTTCCCTGACATGTCCTCCTTTTCACTTGTTAAATCTCTGTCCGGCTGAGTTTTTTAAATGGCTAAAACTGTCAACCTCAGCCTGGGACAATCCACTCAAGAGATCCACTTCCTGTTTACTATAATACATATAAATGGTGGTTGCACAAACACCACCCTATACTGTAGACCTACTGAAAGCTGAAAAAGATTAAACAACGAATGGTACTGCAGCACCTTAGAGATAAACAAAATTATAGATAGTATCAAGAGCTTTTGTGGGCACAACCCACTTCTTCATATGACAAATATGGAGCAAGAGGCACACAGGTTCATATATAAAGTGGGGAAAGGGGGAAGAGAACTGTAGTCCCCTTACTAAAGGAGTTTCTAACTTTTATTGGGAGGATCCTTTGTGCGGCAATATAGTCCAAGAGACTACAACTCCCAGGAGCCTTTGGGAAAAAGGAGGGAACGGTGGCTCTTCCTGGCATAGAGATAGAGAGAGTTAGTGGTCTCTATTTTGGAGAGAGGAGCCAGGCTGCTGGTGGGGAGTCTTTTGCAGGCCAGGAGCTATTGATCGCAACTAGAGGCTGTGGCTGGAAACCTGTCAGGGCTTGGATCTAGCAGGCCACTTCAGGGGTTATCCTGGAGGGGAGAGATCTTGGCTGTGCCTGTGGCTGAGAGGAGTCTCAATAAACCTGCACAGGAGGTAACTGTGAGTAATTGGGCTGCTTGGGAAAGTGCTGCCAAGATCGAGCACATAGAATAGACTGACTCTGGGTCCAGTGAGAGCTGGTGTGACCAGCCCAGGGAACCAGAGCCACTGGCATTTGCTGGGACCGGCTCCAGTGAGAGAGGGATTTTGCAGCTGGCTGCTCAGCTTCGACTGACACACACAGACCCTTCCCAGCACTGTCCCCAGTCCCACTGCAGCCTTCAAGTGTGCCCACACCAGCAGTTGTCCAGGATGCTGAATCCAGAGCAGGGCACATTCTGGGGAGATCCCTAAATCACGCCCCCCCCCCCCAAGGACTAAACTCACAGCCCTGGGATCAGCAAACCAATGTTCAAACTACTGAGCTATCCCATGTTATTGGGCCTATTTTGAAGGATGTTTCCTTTCCTTCTGTGTACTTTGTTAATTGATTTTGTTCACTTTTAATCTGTTCAACCCGATTTCCTAAAATTGGTAAGTAACAGTGTGTTCATTCTAATGTAATCAATAAGCTGTATCTTATTTAGAATTGTTTTTTAGAGTTAAAGCCAGATTATAGCTGGAGTAATTTTATTCCGAGAGGCTCCCAAGGCACACCATTGAGTATGTCCAGGGCCAGCCAGGTGGAGGCACCACCATTGTATATGCTTTAAGAGCGAAGGACTGCAGCAAGAGGGTGGATGTGGAATCCCCAACTAACAACATCACCACTGGGGTACTCAGGATCTCCTTTTATATTAAAACAACTCAGCGTGACCTGCTCCTGAGTAACCCAGGGAGTAAAAGGGGGTGTCACGTTGCTGAATTGGAGGGAAGCAGCCAGATCGCTGCTGCACCCCTAGGTGGGGATGTTGGCCCCAGAAATTGGTATGGGGGGAGCCATGTGGGGTATTGAATGGGAGATTATTGTTTGTTGATCTTATGTACGCTATTTATGTGAGTGTATAATGTCTGTGTGTGTAGGTAGGAATCTGTAATCTGTGTGGAAGCTGAATATTTCTGTGAATGTGGTTAAGCATGGCTATGGACAGGCTGAGTAGCAAAGCCCTGTGGAACAATGACTCTCAATAGGCTATGGACACACCCAAAGAATGGGATTTGTCACCTGAGGGCAGCCAGCAGGAAATATAGAGATTGGCCTCTGACCAGGTGACTTGCTGCATACAAGAAGAGGCCAGGAAGGAGTATAAAGAGGCCATGTGGTCGATGCCATTTTGTTCTCAGCTCAGCCCTTCATCCCAGAGGCAGCACTGCAGGGATTGAAGAGCCCGGAAGACCTGGGAACCCATCCTGATCTCAGGATGTGCAATAAGGACTTTTAACCAGCAGCTGCAACATCTCTGCTAGAGCCTGCATCGAGAACTGGGAGATTCGGTGCATGTAATGTACTGTACTTTAATAACCTTACTCTCATGCTTTTCTCTCCTGTAATAATAAACCTTTAGATATAGATTCTAAAGGATTGGCCCAGCGTGATTTGTGGGTAAGGTCCAGAGGGTAAATTGACCAGGGATCTGTGGCTGGTTTCTTGGAACCGGACAGAACTTGTTCGGGGTAGGTGGGATTGGGTGCTAGGACCCCCCACCTGTGTATAGGCCCGGGGCCATCTGGGGCACGGATATTGCTGGGGTGTCGGAGGGGTTTTGCTCGGGAGGCTTCAGGCAGGTTGCTGAAGCGCTCTGTGGGACTGGTTTGTGGCCTGTTTGGAGAGGTCGCCAGTCAGGGGGACTGTAAGGAGCCCCGGATTTGAGCAACTCGCCCTGAGCGGACGCCCTTAGTTGTGCCCAGACACGGCCCGGTCCGTCACAGGGGGGTTATTGGGAAAAAAGTCAATTTAAGTGTCTGTGCTAAATGAGGCTATTAAAATGGGCTACAAGGGTGCGATATTTAGCCTTTGGTGTCATTTGGGCGATGATTATAAGGGGCAATCCAAGCAATGTCTCCATTCAAACCCTGACTAAATGTGTGAAATTTACCTATGAAAGCCAGATGCACATTTTTTCTTCCTAGCTGGTTCCTGAAATTGCTTTGTAAGAGGATGGCCACTTTTAAATCCATTAATGCGTGCCTAGGCAGGTTAAAAAGTTCCCCTGCAGGGTTCTGTGTGTTAGCATTTCTGATGTCTGACTCATGTCCATTTACTTTTGTTGCAGAGACTGTTCAGTTTGGCCCATATCTGTGGTAGAGGGGCATTGATGTTACTTGCTGGCATAGATCACATTACAGGATGTGCTGCTGTATGAGCCCCTGATGTGGTGGTTTATGTGGTTAGGTCCTGTGATGGTGTCACTTGTGTAAATGTGTGGACAGAGTCAGCAATGATGTTTGTTGTAGGGGTGAGTTGCTGGGTGAGTCTGATGGAGGTGTGCTGTGTGGTTGCTGGAAATAATTTGTTTCAGCTTGTGGGGTTGTCTGTAGGTGAGGACTTGCCTGTCCTCCCAGGCCTGTGGGAGCGAGGGACAAATTTCCAGGATATCTTGTACATTGTCCAAGGTGCTCTGGAGGGGTTTAAGTTGGCGGCTGTAGGTGATGCACTGTGGTGTTCCATTAATTTGTTTGTTGGGCCTGTCTTGAAGAAGCAGATGCCTCGTTTTACACTGTCAATGTGTTTTTTCACTTCCCCGGTGGGTATTTCTGTTTTGGGAATGCCTGACAGAGTTCCTGTCGGTGTTTGTGTCTGCCAGTGGGACTGGAGCAAATATGGTTTCTCTTAGGGCCTGTCTGTAAACAATTGATTGGCTGATGTGTGGTGGATGGAAGCCAGAGGCATGTAGGTAAGTGGAAAGATTCATAGGTTCCAGGAATAAGGTGGTGGAAAAGTTGCCATCACTTAATACTACTGACGTGTCCAGGAAGTAGATCTCTTGAGTGGAGTGGTCCAGGATGAGAATTATGGTGGATTATTTCACTAAGAGGGTGGGGAAGCACTGGCATGGATTCCCTAGGGAGGTGGTGGAATCTCCATCCCTAGAAGTTTTAAAGTCCTGGCTTGACAAAGCCCAGGCTGGGATGATTGAGTTGGGATTAGTCCTCCTTTGGGCAGAGGGCTGGACTCGATGACCCATGAGGTCTCTTCCAGCCATAGGATTCTACAGTTCTATGAGAAATCTGTCTCAGCTGGGTCCTGTGGAAAACATTTCATATTTATATAGAAGCCATTCTGTATAACAAAAGCCATTTCAGTTTCTTGTGTCTGCACGTATACTGGAGGGAGTAAACTGGCCTTCACCGAGGTGGGGAGAGGCCAGAAGAATGCGCTGTTGGAATGTGTTTATGAACTATTTTAAGGTGAAGCCCTTACTCCCTAAAATTTGTTTCTTTCTTTGCTGATAATAATTCCTCTTTGAAGTTGACTTTCGTGTCTTGCCCTGATGTCAGACTTGTTTGGTAAAGGGTATTTACCTGCCTCGGTTAGCTTCTCTCTCCTATGTACCAGAATTTGATCTAAATAATCTGGTGCCACCTGTAAATGTTGCTACTTCACTACTCACCTCTTGTAATATTGATAATGCTGATAAAATATTTACTGTCTATTTGTAAAAAAAAAAAAAAGATAACACCCTCCCTCCACTGTGCTTCTGTTTCCTGACAGGCACCTTGTGCATTTCTCAGCTCTACTGACACATTGAGTACCTGATGGCAGGTTTCAACCTCACCCCCTCTGACATGTCAACATTCGTGCTAACAGGCATCCCTGGCCTGGAAGATGCTCATGCCTGGATTTCCATCCCTTTCGCTACTTGCTACATCATCGGCCTCTTCGGAAATTTCTCTGTTCTGTTTGTTGTAGGCAAAGAGCAGACCCTGCACCAGCCGATGTACCTGCTGCTCTGCATGCTGGTGCTCACAGACCTTGGCATCTCTACCTGCGTTGTGCCAAAGGCCCTGTGTATATTTTGGTTCAATTTGAAAGGTATCACTCTGAGTGGCTGCCTCACACAAACTGCCTTCCTTGGCATGGTTTCTGCGATGCACTCAGCCATCCTGGTGGCAATGGCCTTCGATCGCTACGTTTCCATATGTAACCCTCTGAGATACGCCACCATCCTCAGCAATGCACGGATAGCTAAGCTAGGGCTGGTCAGTTTAATAAGAGGGATTGTCTATGTGCTGCCTGTGCCCCTGGTGCTGAGCCGGCTGCCGTTCTGTGACAACCGTATCATCCCTCACACGTACTGTGAGGGTATCACTGTGGCAAAGATTTCATGTGGGGACCTCACATTCCTCAGGCTCTATGGCTTGGTGATGGGGCTTGTCCTTACTGGGATAGACCTGATGCTCATCGCCCTGTCCTACTGTCTCATCATCAGGGTGATTCTTGGTATCTCTTCCAGGAAAGCCCACCTGAAAGCCCTCGACACCTGCACAGCTCACATCAGTGTTATGCTGATGTCTTATACTCAATACCTCTTCTCCAACCTGACACATCGATTCGGTCAGGGCATCGCTCCCCACGTTCACATCATCTTGGTCAACGTCTATGTCCTTGTCCCTCCCATGCTCAACCCCATCATTTATGGGGTCAAAACCCAAGAGCTCCGTGACAAAATGAGGAAAAACATCTGCAGAATGTGATCCCATTGGGTCTTTGGATTCAAATTATGTCGAAAGAGGGGAACAGTTACCTCCTCATTACTCCAGATTGCTCTGTCCCAGTTTGACAGCTATTATTTTGGAGGTTGGGAAAGTAGGAAGCCTTTCTACTGTGATCAGCCCATTGTGACATAAATGGTCTGATATCTCACTTCTGCCATTGTTTTGTGGAACCACAGACAATTGGAGAAGGAAAGAAATATTTTTCCTGTAGTTCCCTGCCCTCAGCCTGAGAGCAAACCTGGAGCTCGGTTTTAGGTTGTAATTCTTTCACATGCAGATGCTGTAGAAGACAAATCTTTCATAAACTTGGTCATTTCCTGTCACGGGTGTCACGACATTGATGCAACGTTGAAGCTCAGAGAGTTTTCTCAGGTGAACCTGAGAAAATTAAAGTGTAGACCAAGATGCAAGAGGAACTCTGGGAAAATCTTCTTCTCAGGATATGTATGAGACAACTCAAATTCTGTTCTGATCTGTTTACACCAAAGAAAGAAACTGGTTCTGCTCATCTGTTTGTACAGTAGCAGAAGAACCCTGCTTCTGACAAACACAGCAAATAGAAATGTTCCTTTTTGGAGACACACAGCCACAAACTAATTCCAAACCAAACTGATACACGGAGTAATGTCTGTCAATGCATTTTTAAACAAAATAGCACAATTCTATTATTGTTGTTCTACCTACATTTTGGCTGTGTCTACACTGGGCCACTTATTTCGGAAAATCAGCCGCTTTTCCGGAATAAGCTGTGAGCTGTCTACACTGGCCCTTGAATTTCCGGAAAAGCACTGACAATTTACTGTAAGAAATCAGCTGCTTTTCTGGAAAAACTATGCTGCTCCCGCTCGGGCAAAAGTCCTTTTTCCGGAAAATTGTTCTGGAAAAGGGCCAGTGTAGACAGCACAGTAGTCTTTTCCGCAAAAAAGCCCCGATCACGAAAATGGCGATCGGGGCTTTTTTCCGGAAAAGCGCGTCTACATTGGCCACGGACGCTTTTCCGGAAAAAGGGCTTTTCTGGAAAAGCATCCTGCCAATGTAGACGCTCTTTTTCTGGAAATACTTATAACGGAAAACTGTTTCGTTTTAAGCATTTCCGGAAAATCATGCCAGTGTAGACGTAGCCAGTGTTCCAATTTAAAAATTTTTTAATGGTGTTAATCACCATTTTGTTTACAACATCTCCCAAGCATCATTCATGTAACAAGTACCACCCACGGGATTTTTTTCACTTTCTTGATACTATGCACAGACTCCTGCTGGGAATTGTCACATTTAAAAAAAAACCCTTCAAGAGGTGTATAACACAAGCTCTCATTGGGTACCTGATCTATACACCAATGTGTTATTTTTAAAAAGTGTGTTTCACTCACTAGGCCAGTGGTCCCCAATCTTTTTACACCCAAGATCACTTTTAAATGTCAGGGCAAGCCAAAATCTACCCCATCCCTTCCCCGAGACCCCACCCCTTCCTTGAGACCCCAACCTCTCTGTTCCTCTCCTCTCCATCTCTTGTTGTCCCCAGCCTTTACTCACTCTGGGTATGTCCACACTACAGCTATAATTTGAACTAACTTAGTTAATTCGAACTAAGCTAATTCGAATTAGCGCATCCAGACTTAAAAACTAGTTTGAATTAGCATTTTGCTAATTCGAACTAGCATGTCCACACTGAGTGGACCCTGAACCGAGGTTAAGGCTGGCCGGAAGCAGTGCTGGCAGGGCATCAGATTAGGACTTAGAGCGTGGAGCTGCTGCCTCAGGCTAACCGAGGGCTGTGCTTAAAGGGTCCCAACCCCCACCCCAGACAGACAGTTCTCAGGGGTGCCCTGCTTGCAAAGCAGTCCTGGCTTGGAGTGCCCTGAGTGCCCACACTGGGCACATCACACCACTCGACCATCAGCCCGGCTGCACTTGCTGCAGGCTGCCATCTGGGGGGGGGGGTCAATCAGGGGGCTGCAGGAGAGCTTCCACCCCGAGGAGCCTGCAGAGCCACCCCAGGCCTCCCCACTGGGGGCTCGTACCCCAATCCTCCCTCACCTCCTTCCACTTACCCCACCCTACCCCCCCTTCCTGATGTACAAAATAAAGGACACGTGTGTTCAAAAATAGAAACTCTCTTTATTGAACAGAACTCGGGGAGACTGGGAAAAGGAGGTGGGAGAGGGGAAGAGAGAGGGTGGGAGAGGGGAGGGCAACTAAAATGATGAGGGGTTTGGAACAGGTCCCATATGAAGAGAGACTAAAGAGACTGGGACTTTTCAGCTTAGTAAAGAGGAGACTGAGGGGGGATATGATAGAGGTCTATAAAAGCATGAGTGGTGTGGAGAGGGTGAATAAAGAAAAGTTCTTCATTAGTTCCCATAATAGAAGGACTAGAGGACACCAAATGAAATGAATGGGTAGCAGGCTTCAAACTAATAACGGAAAGTTCTTCTTCACAATGCAAATAGTCAACCTGTGGAACTCTTCACTGCAGGAGGCTGTGAAGGCTAGAACTAGAAGGGTATGTCTACACTACCCTCCTAGTTCGAACTAGGAGGGTAATGTAGGCATACTGCACTTGCAAATGAACGAGGTGTACCGGTAGTTTGGAATAGGAAGCCTTGTCCGAACTACCTAGTTCAAGCCCCGTGTAGCCGCACTGCACGGGGTTCGAACCAGCGGGGTTTTAAAAATGGCGGCTCCCCGCTTATGCAAATGAAGCCCGGGAAATTCAAATCCCGGGCTTCATTTGCAAGTGCGGTATGCCTACATTACCCCGCTAGTTCCCAATCCCGATCCCTCCCCCCCCCCAAGTGCTACTAGACTATTTGTTGTTTTTTTAGTGTAACCCCCTTTTTCCTCCCCGGGGTTACTCAGGAGCAGGTCACACTAGCGGGGTAGTGTAGACACACCCGAACAGAGTTTAAAGAGAAGTTAGATCAATTCATGGAGGTTAGGTCCATGAAGTGCTATTAGCCAGGGGGTAGGAACGGTGTCCCTGGCCTCTGTTTGTGGAAGGCTGGAGATGGATGGCTCGAGACAAATGGCTTGGTCATTGTCTTTGGTTCATCCCCTCCAGGGTACCTAGTGTTGGCCGCTGTTGGCAGACAGGCTTCTGGGCTAGATGGACATTTGGTCTGACCCAGTACGGCCATTGTAAGCTCAGGGCTCAGGGTCGGGGGTCTCAGTGGACCACCCTGATTTTCATGCAAACCTGCTCCTGAGTGGCCAGGCTGGCAGCTCTCCTGCCCTAGATGGCCACTTTCCTGTGCCTAGTGTGGAGGTCGTGGATGAGGTCCACGATGTCCGCACTAGACCAGGTGGGCGCCCGCCTTTTGTGGACCTGGGAGGGCTCCCGGGAGCCGCCAGCCTGGTCCTGGGAAGAGGCGGAGGGCTGGGTGGCAGCGGGTGGCTGGCTCGTGCCGTGCCAGGAGCAGGGTCTACTGGCTGGGTGCTAGCAGGCTTGCACCTGGCACGGGCACCATAGCCAGCCTGTGCCCCTTTAAGGGGTCCGGGAACGGGAGGGGCGCAGAAGAGTTTCCCTGGTGGAGCCCAGAGTGGTCACCAGGGAAAGCTGGGGAGGGCTAGCCCTTAATTTGAACTAGTTAATTTGAACTAGGCGTTAGTCCTTGTGGAATGAGGTTTACCTAGTTCGAATTAAGCGCTCTGCTAGCTCGAATTAAGTTCGAAGTAGTGGTTTGTATGTGTAGCGCCTATCAAAGTTAATTCAAACTAACGTCTGTTAGTTCGGATTAACTTTGTAGTGTAGATATACCCTCTCACTGCACTGAGGTAGGAGGTGTGGGCTCTGGGGTGGGAATGAGCAATTTCGGTGTGGGAGGGGTGAGAGGTGCAAGCTCTGAGAGGGTATGTCTACACTACCCTCCTAGTTCGAACTAGCGGGGTAATGTAGGCATACCGCACTTGCAAATGAAGCCCGGGATTTGAATTTCCCAGGCTTCATTTGCATAAGCCGGGCGCCGCCATTTTTAAATCCCAGCTCGTTCGAACCCCGTGCCGCGCGGCTACACGCAGCACGGACTAGGTAGTTCGGACTAGGCTTCCTAGTCTGAACTACCGTTACTCCTCGTGGCACGGGGTTCGAATGAGCCTGGATTTAAAAATGGCGGCGCGCGGCTTATGCAAATGAAGCCCGGGAAATTCAAATCCCGGGCTTCATTTGCAAGTGCGGTATGCCTATCTTACCCTCCTAGTTCGAACTAGGAGGGTAGTGTAGACATACCCGGAGGGAATTTGGGTGCAGGAGGAGGTGGAGAAGGGGATGCTGGTTCATGGTGGTGGGTCCAGGCTGGAGAGTGTTGGGGTGAGGTGAAAGGTTGGGGTGCTGAGCAAAGTGCTTGTGGATGTGGGGTGCAGGAGTTTGGGATGGAGCGTGTGAGGGGCTCAGGACAGGGAGGTTGGGAGTATGATGGGCTCAGGGCGCAGGTTTGCAGTATGTGGATGGTGCAGGAGTGTTGTGGCAGAAGACTTGTGGATGTGGGGGACTCAGAACAGGGGGTTCAAGTGTAAGATGGGCTCAGGGTTGGGGACTGTGTGCATATAGGAGTGTTATGATGTTGCAGAGGGATAGGGAGTTGGCTCCAATTGGGGGATAGTTGGCCAGGCTTCATTTTTAAATAAAATATGTCCAATTCAAAATGTTTCAGCCTTGTCTTTATTTATGGCATGGGAGGGGAAAGTGTTTTGGGTCAGGGGCCACTGACCAAAAGAAAAATCAGTCGAGACCACATAAGTGAGATGCAAAAAGCCAACCCCTCCAATCTCCCCGTGAGCTCCAGCTCCATGTGAGGGGAGGGGAGGTAGAACTGAGGTTCAAGGCCTCAGGCCAGATTAACTCTTCTTGGGTTTCAGTGGACTTTTGGGCCCCTCTACACTCTGGAGTGGAGCAAAAAAGGAGGGATTTAGTGTGCAGTGAGTGGGACAGGGATGAGGGGCAGAATCGGGGTTGAAAGTAGGGTACAGGAGCAAGCTGGTGGTAGGTGTCTGGACAGGAGGGAGGGAGCAGGAACAGGTTGCTGATGTGTGTCTGGCCGGGGGTTAGGGGCTGGAGGCTGGTGGGTGTCTGGCCAGGGGTCAGAGGTGGGTTTCTGGATGGGGTCTGGGCAGGGGCAGAGGCAGGGTGCTTGGTGGGGGTCTGGCCAAGGGGAAGGGTGCTGGTGGGGGTAGACACAAGGTACTTGTGGTGGTTTAGGTAGGGAGAGGGGGCAGGGTGCTGTTGTGAGGCACTTGCTGGGGGCAGGGACAGGAACAGCTCAGCCGGTACCTGGGGAACCTGCATCGTGAACCTCTCCTCCTCCCTCCCCAAACTTCCAGCGTGCTTCCTGAGAAGATGGATCTGATGTGCAGCCAGGGACTTCCTTCCCTATGTTGCCTTCCTGTGCAGGGGAGGGGATACCGCAGCCTGGGACTTCCCCTCTCTCCTTCCCTCACACCACCAGCATAGTAAGGCAGGCAACAGAGGGAAGGAAGTCTGTGGTTGTGCACAAGACCCGGCAGTTCAGGAAGTGGGATGGCTGTTTGTGGAAGCGGAGACCAGCCCACATTTCCTGAGATGCTAGCTCTGGCGCGCAGCTGTAGGACTTCTCTCTCCATACTGTAGGAGGCTGGTGCTACCTCCATTTTCACAGGAGGGAGTGACAGTGCGGTTTACTTCTTGGAGAGGGAATAGTTGCGGGGGAGGCCTGGAATGCCTCGTGATCGACTGGTTATGCCCCCAAAATCAACCAGTTCATCGCGATCAACAGGTTGGTGACCACGGCCCTAGACTGATCTACTTTTGGGCTAGTGCGTAAGGGGCTGTGGGCTTTTGGTGCAGTAGAAATCTCACAGCTTTACAAGCAGGGAGAGAGGCAGAGGAGCAGCAGCCAGAACCGCAGGGACCAGAGAGATAGCCCAGAGGGCAAAGCTGGGCCGGAAACAGAGCAGCAGGGCTGAGGCAGAGCTGGTGCAGGACCTGACCCGCTGTGTCTATGGGGAGCCAGGTCCGAGCAACATCAGGGAGCTGCGGGGTCAAACCCACGGAAGGGGATGCCAGCCCTGCAGGATGTAACATGGCAGCTGAGCACAATGAGCAGCTGGGGAGAGTAGGGTGGGTCACTGGGCACATGGCACAACACAGGGACATGACAAAGGGACACTGGCAAATGCCTTTGCTGCCAGAATCCTGGGAGCAGAAAGTCTTCCATGCCCCTCGTCTTCCATCACTCCAGCCCCACGTCATTGAGCCTCCACAGAGAAGCAGTGACTTTTCGGAGGCCAATGAACTTGAGACAAAAGCTTGGGCCACATGCAGCAGTGCGCTGCTACCATCCACTGAACAGATTTGTGGTCCCATATAGTGTGGCAGCCTCCTCTCCTGTAGTGCTGATGGAAGGGCAGTTCCCACAGAACAGCCAGGCTGAGCATTGGGAAGGTCCAATTTGCCCAGACAAGATGAGCCCCTATTAGCATCAAATTACTTCTCTCCTGGGGGAGGCTCTCAAGCTGTAGGTCTCCAGGAGCTAATTTCTGCTCATCCCCTCACTCACAGAGCGGAGGAAATTGTCTGTGAATCCCGGCCCACCTGGGAGCCCGCAGGGACTGAACAGAGGAATCATAAATGTGACGGTTCAGCACAGAGAGAGTCAGACAGATGAGGTTCACACGCTGAGTCTCTCATCTCTGTGTTACTGGTCCTCGATGGAGATTTCCTTTCTTTGCTGAGGTGGACTATGGTGAGTTGCCTCTTTCTGAATTATCATTTGTGCCTAGGACTTGGGAAAGGTTTCGTGGTTCAAATCTAGAACCATCTGGGCAGGAATTCACCAGCACAGTCAAGTGACTGTTTTTGTTTTTTCAGAAACTCGAGAGATTCAATTGTATTGGCAAAATTTTACATAATTATCTGTCTGTAAATTCAGTCCCTAATATCGTACTGTGTCCTGTCTGAGTGGCTTCCTGTTTTGGTGGGGTGTGATTTTTGAATTCCTCAACTTCACTACACAACTACCTATAGGCAAGCAGCCAACACCTCGTCAATGGTTGTCTGTGTGACCAGGTGGTTCACCACAAACGTAGGTCGCGTGCTGTCCACAATCTGTTCTCACATTCTGCCCTCGGTGCATCGCTCCAGATTGACACTGGCTTCCCTGAGAAAAAAATTTGTGAAACATAATATAAAATCCCCAACGTTCACACCAGGGCTGAGCACCCGAACAGCACAGCATCCACCAGTCACTGAAAGTTCAACACTGAGCGTAAAATCTGAGATACTTGTAAATTAACCTACGTACACTTATAGGAACTTAAATACCTGGTCTGATTTGAACTGACCACGAGCCTCCAGTGACTTCAGCTGGAGTCATCCCATGTCCTCGAAGGACGGGTGAGCTCCTTTGGATCAAAGAAGAGCGGAGAGGAGAGTTACTGAAATCTTCAACTCAGAGGTATACAGGTGGAAAGAAGTCAGGATAGATTCTTGTTTCAGAGAGGGCGAGGGGGCGGCTAGTGCTGTGCCCCTGCATCTCTGGCTCTGGAGAGGATAAAAATCAGGAAAAAAGAAAATCCTGATTCTGGTTCCAGCTTAGAGGAAAACAGGTGTTTCTGGCAATCTCACAGGAACGCACCGTGTGTGTGGAAGGAGTGAATCATTGGCAGTCATGCAGTATCCAGATCACAGAGACATGGAGTCCTGCACCCAGGTGACTAGGGAAGGGGCAGATGGCCTCATGCAGGCTATGTCTAGACTGCAAGCCTCTTTCGAAAGAGAGCGTCTAGACTGCATGCGGAACTTTCGAAAGAGCAAGCCACTTTTTCGAAAGAAAGCACCCAGTGAGTCTGGATGCTCTCTTTCGAAGAAGCCCTATTTACATTCAAGAACGCCTTCTTTCGAAAGAAGCACTTTCGAAAGAAGGCGTTCTTCCTCGTGAAATGAGGTTTACCGCCGTCAAAAGAAAAGCCGCGTTCTTTCGATTTAATTTCGAAAGAACGCGGCTGCAGTCTAGACGCAGGTGAAGTTTTTTTTGGAAAAAGGCTACTTTTCCCGAAAAAACCCCTGAGTCTGGACACAGCCGCACAGACCAAAGGTGCAATAAGGACAGGGTGTATCTCAGACTGTAATGTACCAGGGACCATGCTGTACCGATTGTCTCTAACACCATCTGCCCTATGAGTCGCCCCACTGCAGTCTCCTGGCAATTTAAGCAAATGTCAGCACCAAAAAGCCACCTCAGGAGAGTCAGAGTTTCCAATGGGCTGCAAGACAGTGAAGCTGAGGACATGAAGGGACAGATGAGGTTGAGAAAGCAGACAGGTTGTGTGTGTGTGAGAGGAGGCGGCTGTGGGGTTGTGGGAGCAGGCAAGGGGTGCACACAGAGCAGTGGGCGGTGCTGGGAGTTGCAGGCGCAGGGACAGAGCCCCCGTCACATCCATCTTGCTTGCCCCTCTAAGATGCCTCAGAGCACAAAGGGCACAGAGAGCAATAAAATCAGCATAGTCTTTGAAGCCTTGACATAAGGCCTGGATATGCTGGCTCATCGTGACCCTGGACAACTGTAAACATAGGTAGGAGGGTGGCCAAGCTAGCTGTTGACCAAGAGGCTGCAGAAACTGCCCTTGGCTAGCACTGATATTGAAACAATCACACAACTGTCCTGGGAGAGGAATCTCCCGCTGAGTAAAGAATGTCCAGTCCTGCCAATTTAGTTCTCTCTCTCTTACAAGTGTAAATTACGTTGAAACTCCCTTGTAAGCACTGGCATCATAAAAACGAACCAGCACAATTTGGCACCATAGGGTATGTCTACACTAGCTCATTAGTTTGAGCTAGGTAGGCAAATGAGGGCAACTGAAGTTGCAAATGAAGCCCAGGATTTAAATATTCCGGGCTTCATTTGCATGTTCCTGGGCGCCGCCATTTTTAAATTCCCCTTAGTCTGAAATCCGTGCCCGCGGCTACACACGTCACGGAGTAGGTAGTTCGAATTAGGATCTCTAATTCAAACTACCTACTCCATGCCACGTGTAGCCGCGGGCACGGAGTTTGGACTAAGGGGGATTTAAAAATGGCGGCGCCCAGGAACATGCAAATGAAGCCCAGGATATTTAAATCCCGGACTTCATTTGCAACTCCGGTTGACCTCATTTGCCTACCTAGCTTGAACTAATGAGCTAGTGTAGACATACCCATAGATAAGAAAGAGAATACATGACCCCACGGGTATAAAGATGGGCCCAGCAGCACACTCACTTTGAGCATCAATCTACCATGTACCTGCTGGTCGGGTTAGGTGATTGCATACAGGGGTCCACACGGGGATGCCCAGCCTCGTATTCATCTTTCCCGGGGAACCGAGTGACCAATCCTGGCCTGACATGCTGGAATCGAGACACGCAGAAGGGGGTAAAAATTGTACCTGTATGCGTCTTTTTGTCTTAGTGCATGCATAGAATTAGAGCTCTTTAAAGATTAAGCTGTCACTTGGTACCGTTATTTCTATCTTCCTTTTCATTTGTAACCACTTTAAGATCTGTATTTGCTAGCAGTTAAGAAGTAGAGCAATAGCCATTGTAACCGTATGATTATAAGTTTCTCTAATAAACCTGTAACTGTGTAACCTGACTCCTTCTGTTGTTGTAACAGAACCAGACACAATTAAAAGAACTGGCTGGTCAGGGGTAGACTCAGTAAGAGCTGAGCATTGGGGTTCTGCCGCCTCCACGGGGCAGACCCTTGGGGCACCAGTCAGCCTCCCCTGGCTACCCGCTGCGAAGGGACTCTTGTCCTAGCAGCTAAAGACTCAGGTGTAATAAGCTCTCTCTGCACCAACTTGGGGCACCCTTCAGCTTTCCCGGCTGCCAGCTGTGAAGGGACCCTGTCCTACCAGTTAAAGACTCGGATGTTTAATAGGGCTCACAAACCACACACACTACCCCGGCCACTGACTGACAGGCAGGGCTGCTGAAATTCAATTTTTCTTTGTGATTGTCAGCACTTAGCCAGTGAAGTGAACACTTTGTCTTTGCTCCTCGGGTGGCTCAATCCTCCACCATCATCCTCTGATCCCCTCTGTGTACCCTTTCCCCATCCCAGGCTGCCCTGATTCCAACAGAACCCTGGCCACCACTGTCTTCTCCATACTCCGGGGTCACACCGGCCCCCCAAAGCCACTCAGCTCTTCCTCAGCAGGGGTGAGGTGCCTCCCGTCACAGTAGTTCCTTTGGCTGTGGTGTAATCAGTGACTGAGTCTCACTGGTCAGAAATCTCACACGGAGAGGGGCAAATACCCCAGCACCCACGCTACTGTGCTTGGTGTGCATTAGTTTGGGCCGGCTCCAGTGGCAGAGGGATTTTGCAGCTGGCTGCTCAGCTTGGACTGACACACACAGACCCTGCCCAGTACTGTCTCCAGTCCCACTGCAGCCTTCCAGCGTGCCCAAGCCGGCATGTGTCTGGGACTCTGAATGCAGAGGCGGGCACATTCTGGGGCGGGATGAATGGTGGCAGGACAAAGGCAGATAGATACGTTTCTTTTCTTTCTGTGTACTTTGTTAATTGGTTTTATTCACTCTTAATCTGTTCAGTCTAATTTCTTTAAGTTGGTAAGTAACAGTGTGTTAATTCTAATGTAATCAGTGAGCTGTCTCTTCTTTAGAATTGTTGTTTGGAGTTAGAGCCAGATTATTACTGGAGTAATTCTATTCTTGGAGGCTCCCAAGGCACACCAGAAGTGTGTACAGGGCCAGCTAGGTGAAGGAATGACCATTGTATATGCTTTAGGAGCAAGGGACTGTAGCAAGAGGGTGGATAGGGAATCCCCAACTAAGAACATCACCAGTGGGGTATTCAGGATATCCTTTTATATTAAAACAAATCAGGTGACCTGTGAGTGTGACCCGCTCCTGAGTAATCCAGGGAGGAAAAAGGGGGTTACAGCAAAAACCTGTCCATTTTACTGTCCGTGCTATATGATGCTAATACTATTGGCTGCAACGGCCCGATATTTAGCCTTTGGTGTTATTCGGGCGATGACTATAAGGGCCAGTCCAAGCAATGTGTTTGTTCAGTCCCTGACTAAATGTGTCAAATTTGCCTATGAAAGCCAGATGCACATTTTTTCATGCTAGCTGGTTCCTGAAATTGCTTTGTAAGAGCATAGCCGCTTTTGAATCCAGTAATGAGTGCTCGGTCAGGTTAAAAAGTTCCCCTGCAGGGTTCAGTGTGTTAGCATTTCTGATCTCTGACTTGTATCCATTTGCCGTTGTTGAAGAGATTACCCAGTTTGGCAAAGATACAAGGCAGAGGGGCATTGCTGGCACTTGCTGGCATAGATCACATTACAGGATGTGCCGCTGCATGAGCCCCTGATGTGGGTAGGTCCTGTGATGGAGTCGCTTGTGTAGACGCGTGAACAGAGTCGGCAGTGGGGTTTGTTGCAGGAGTAGGCTGCTGGGTGAGTCTGATGGAGGTGTGCTGTGTGGTTGCTGGAAATAATTTGTTTCAGGTTCTGGGGTTGTCTGTAGGCGAAGACTTGCCTGTCCCCCAAAGCCTGTGGGAGTGAGGGACAGATCGCATTTGATGTAAATGCTTGTAGACTGATCGCATTTGATGTAAATAATCTGGTGCCACTTGTAAATGTTCCCATTTCATTACTCACCTTCTTTTTAGATTGTTAATGCCTATAAATATTTACTGTGCATTTGTAAAAAAGGATAACACCCTCCCTCCACTGTGCTTCTGTCTCCTCACAGGCACCTTGTGCATTTCTCAGCTCTACTGACACCTTGAGTACCTCATGGCAGCTCTTAACCTCACCCCCTCCGACATGTCAACATTCATGCTAACAGGCATCCCTGGCCTGGAAGATGCTCACATCTGGATTTCCATCCCTTTCGCTACTTGCTACATTATCGGCCTCTTCGGAAATTTCTCTGTTCTGTTTGTTGTAGGCAAAGAGCAGACCCTGCACCAGCCTATGTACCTGCTGCTCTGCATGCTGGTGCTCACAGACCTCGGCATGTCGACCTGCGTTGTGCCAAAGGCCCTGTGTATATTTTGGTTCAATCTGGAAGTCATCACATTGAGTGGCTGCCTCACCCAAAATGCCTTCCTTGCCACAATTTCAGCCATACACTCAGCCATCCTGGTAGCAATGTCCTTCGATCGCTACGTTGCCATATGTAACCCACTCAGATACAGCACCATCCTCAGCAATGTACGGGTAGCTAAGCTAGGGCTGGTCAGTTTAATAAGAGGGATTGTCTGTGTGCTGCCTGTGCCCCTGGTGCTGAGCAGGCTTCCGTTCTGTGACAACCACATGATTCCTCACACGTACTGTGACAGTATCGCTGTGGCAAAGATCTCATGTGGGGACCTCACATTCTTCAGGCTCTATGGCTTCATGATGGGGATTGTTCTTACTGGGCTAGACCTGATGCTCATCGCCCTGTCCTACTGTCTGATCATCAGGGTCATTGTTAGTATCTCTTCCAAGAAAGCCCACCTGAAAGCCCTCAACACCTGCACAGCCCACATCGGTGTTATACTGACGTCTTATACTCCCTACCTCTTCTCCAACCTGACCCATCGGTTTGGTCAGGGCATCGCTCCCCATATTCATATCATCTTGTCCAACGTCTATGTCCTTGTCCCTCCCATGCTCAACCCCATCATTTATGGGGTCAAAACCCAAGAGCTCCGTGACAAAATGAGGAAGAACATCTGCAGAAGATGATCCCATTGGGCCTCTGGATTTAAATTATGTCGAAAGAGGGGAACAGTTACCTCCTCATTAATGCAGATTGCTCTGTCCCAGTATGACTGAGCTCTGCATTGTGGGGGTTCACAGTATTCGGAAGTAGGAAACCCTTCTACTGCGATCAGCCCATTGTGACATCAATGGTTTGACACCTCACTTCTGCCATTGACTTGTGGAACCATGGACAACTGGAGAAGGAGGGAAATGTTTTGCCTGTGGTTCACTGCCCTCAGCCTGAGGGCAAACATGTTGATCTGTTTTCAGCTGAAATTCTTTCACACATGAATGCCACAGAGGAAAAAGCTTTTGTGAACTCGGTCATTTGCCCTTTCATGACTATCACTACATTTATGCAACATTGACATTGACAGAGTTTCTCAGACGAACCTGATAAAAGACAACTGTAAAGCAAGATGCAAGAGTAACTCTGGGAAAATCCTCTTCCTCTCTGGGTAGATAAGAGACTACTCCAAATCTGTGCTGAACAGTTTACACAAAGGGTACGTCTAAACTACATGCCTCCGTCGACGGAGGCATGTAGATTAGTATATTCGAAAAAGGGAAATGAAGCCGCGATTAAAATAATCGCGGCTTCATTTAAATTTAAATGGCTGCCCCGCTCTGCCAACAAACAGCTGATCAGCTGTTTGTCGGCTGATCGGGGCAGTCTGGATGCGCCGCGGTCACAAGAAAGCCTTTCTTGATCGGCGCAGGTAAACCTGGTTTCATGAGGCATAAAATAATTAAAATAATCGCGGCTTCATTTCCCTTTGCCGATCTGTCTAATCTACATGCCTCCATCGACGGAGGCATGTAGTCTAGACACACCCCAAGGAAAGAAACATTTGCACTGATTCTGCTGATCTGTTTGTAGAGTAGCAGAAGAACCCTGCTTCTAATAGACACAGCAAGGGAGAAATGTTCCTTTTTGGAGACTCTCAGCCACAAACTAATTCAGAATCAAATTGATACACTGAGTAATGTTTGTGAATGCATTCTTAAACAAAATAGCACAATAATATTATTGTTGTTCTACCTACATTTTGGGTTCCATTTTGATTTTTTTAAATGGTGTGAATCACTATTTTGTTCACATCGGCCAGTCGAATTCCAAGTACCAGCCATGGAGGTTTTTTCACTTTCTTGCTACTATGCACAAACTCCTGCTGGGAGTTGTCATGTTTAAAAAAATAATCTGCGCTAAGAGTGTAACACGAGCTCTCATTGGGTACCTGATCTATACACCAATATGCTACTTTTAAAATGTTTGTTTCACTCACTAGACCAGTGGTCTCTAACCTTTTTACACCCACAATCACTTCTAAACTGTCAGGGTAAGCCAAGATTTACCCCACCTCTTCCCCAAGACTCCACCCCATCCTTGAGGCCTCGCCTTCTCTGTTCCCCTCCTCTCCATCACTTGCTGTCCCCAGCCCTTACTCACTCTGGGTATGTCTACACTACCCCGCTAGTTCGAACTAGCGGGGTAATGTATGCATACCGAACTTGCTAATGAAGCCTGGGATTTGAATTTCCCGGGCTTCATTAGCATAAAGCCGGCGCTGCCATTTTTAAAAGCCAGCTAGTGCGAACCCCGTGCCGCGCGGCTACACGCGGCACGGGCTAGATAGTTCGAACTACGTAGCCATTCCGAACTATCTGTACTCCTCGTGTAGCCGCGCGGCACGGGGTTCGCACTAGCCGGCTTTTAAAAATGGCGGCGCCGGCTTTATGCTAATGAAGCCCGGGAAATTCAAATCCCGGGCTTCATTAGCAAGTTCGGTATGCATACATTACCCCGCTAGTTCGAACTAGCGGGGTAGTGTAGACATACCCTCTCTCTTCATTGAGACAGGAGGTGCGGGCTCTTTGGTGGGAATGAGAGATTTCAGTGTGGAAAGGGTGAGAGGTGCAAACTGTGGGAGGGAATTTGGGTGCAGGAGGAGATGGAGAAGGGGATGCTGGTTCATGGTGTGGGGTCCAGGTTGGAGAGTGTTGGGGTCAGGTGTAAAGTTGAGGTGTTGAGCAAGGTGCAGGCTTGCGGATGTGGGGGTGCAGCAGTTTGGGATGGAGCGTGTGAGGGGCTCAGGGCAGGGGAGTTGGAAGTATGATGGGCTCAGGGCACAGGTTTGCAGTGTGTGGATGGTGCAGGGTTATTGTGGCAGAAGATTTGTGGATATGGGGGTGCAGGAGTTTGGGGAAGTGAGGGACACAGAACAGGGGGTTCAGGTGTAAGTTGAGCTCAGAGTTGAGGTCTGTGCATATGCAGGAGTGTTATGATGCCGCAGCAAGCTGGGGGCTTGACCTCAATTGAGGGTAGTTGTCCAGGCTTCATTTTTAAATAAAATATGTCCAATACAAAATGTTTCAGCCTTGTCTTTATTTATGGCACCTATTTATTTATGGAACCTATTTTGGGGGAGAGTAGTTAGGATTGAGGTTCAAAGGCTCAGACCAGATTAACTCGTCTGGGGTTCCAGGGTTAGTGGATTTTTGGACCCCCCTACGCTCTGGGGTGGGGCTAAAAGGGAGGAATCCAGTGTGCATGACAGGGCTGCCAGTGAATGGGATATGTATGGGGGGGCAGAACTGGGGTTGAAAATAGGGTGGTAGGTGTCTTGCCATAAGGGAGGGAGCATTACCAGGGTGCTGATGGGTGTCTGGCCAGGGGGTAGGGGCTGGAGGCTGGTGGGTGTCTGGCCAGGGGGCAGAGGTGGGTTGCTGGATGAGTTCTGGGCAGGGGGCAGGAGCAGGGTGCTTGGTGGGGGTCTGGACAGGGTCTGGCCTGGGGCAGAGTGCTATTGGGGGCCTGGGTTGGGTGTTGGTGGACACAGGGACAGGTTGTTGGTGAGGGCAGGAACAGGGTGCTGGTGGGGGCAGGTGCAGGGTACTTGTGGGGGTCCGGGGCAGGAGGAGACGGCAGGGTGCTGTGAGGCTCTTGCTGGGGGCCGGGACACAAACAGCTCAGATGGTACCTGGGGATCCCGCGTCGTGCGCTGTTCCTCCCCTCCCCCAAACAGCCGGTGTGCTTCCTGAGAAATTGGATCTGGGGCAGACAGGGATTTTCTTTCCTGAGCCGCCTTCCTGTGTGGGGGAGGGGGAATCCCTCAGTCTGGAACTTCCCTTCCCTCTCTCACTCCCTTCCCTCCTATCGTCGGCGGAGGAAGGCAGGCAGCTTGGGGAAGGAAATCCCGGGCCGTGCACCACACCTGGCATTTTAGGAAGAGGGATGGCTGTTTGAGGGAGGGGGGAGCAGCTCACACTTCCTGAGATGCTAGCTCTTGGGCGCAGCTGAGGGACTTCTCTCCTCACATTGCAGGAAGCTGGCACTACCTCCATTTTTACAGGAGGTAGTGACAGTCCGGGCTACTTCTTGGAGAGGGAATAGTGGGGGGAGGCCTGGAATGCCTCGCGATTGACTGGTCATGGCCCCAAAATTGACCAGTTGATCATGAACGACAGGTTGGTGGCCACGACACTCGTCTGATCTACCTTTCGGCTAGTGCATAAGGGGCTGTGGGATGTTGGTGCAGTAGAAATCTCACAGGTTTACAAGCGGGGAGGGAGACAGAGGAGCAGCAGCCAGAACCCCAAGGAACCAGAGACACAGCCCAGACAGCAGAGCTGGAATGGTGGCAGGGTTGAGGCAGAACTGGTGCAGGACCTGACCGGCTGTGTCTACGGGGAGCCAGGTCCAAGCAACAGCAGGGAGCTGCGGGGTCAGAGCCATGGAAGGGGATGCCAGCCCTGCAGGAAGTAACATGGAAGCTGAGCACAATGAGCAGCTGGGGAGAGTAAGGTGGGTCACTGGGCACATGGCACAACACAGGGACATGACAAAGGGACACTGGCAAATGCCTTTGCTGCCAGAATCCTGGGAGCAGAAAGCCTTTTCCATGCCCCTCGTCTTCCATCACTCCAGGACCACGTCACCGAGCCTCCACAGGGTGGCAGTGACTTTTGGGGGCCAATGGACTTGAGACATCAGCATGGGCCGCATGCAGCAGTGCGCTGCTACCATCCACTGAACTGATTATTGGTCCTGTATCGTCTGGCAGCCTCCCCACCCACAGTGCCGATGGCAGGGCAGTGCCCACAGAACAGCCAGCCAGGCTGAGCATTGGGAAGGTCCAGTTAGGCCAGACAAGCTGAGCCCCTATTAGAATCAAATTACTTCTCATCAAGGGGAGGCTCTCAGGCTGTAGGTCTCCAGGGTCTAATTTCTGTTCCTTTCACCGCTCACAGAGCTGCAGGAATTATCTGGGAATCCCGGCCCACCTGGGAGCCCACGGGGACCGAACAGGGAAATCATAAAAGGGACGGTTCAGCACAGAGAGAGTGAGACAGGCGAGGTTCCCACGCTGAGTCTCTTATCTCTGTGTTACCGGCCTCGGAAGGAGATTTCCTCTCTCTGCTGAGCTAGACTATGGTGAGTTGCCTCTTTCTCAATTAACGTTAGTGCCTAGGACTTGGGAAAGGTTCCGTGGTTCAAATCTAGAACCATCTGGGCAGGAATTCACCAACGCAACTGGTGGATGCTGTGCTGCTCGGGTTCTCAGCCCTGGTGTGAACGTGGGGGGTTTTAAAACACATCTTGCAAATTTTCTCTCAGGGAAGCCAGTGTGAATCTGGAGCGATGCACCGAGGGCAGAATGTGAGAGCAGAATGTGGCCAGTATGTGACCCATGTTTGTGGTGAACTGCCTGGTCACACTGAGAACCACTGACGAGGCTTTGACTGCTCTATGTACTTCTGTAGTGAAGTTAGTTGAGGAATTCAAAAATTGCACCCCACAAAGAGAGGAAGCGCCTGAGACACAAGGACACAGTACAATATTAGGGACTGAATTTAAGGACAGATAATTATGTAAAATTTTGCCAATTCAACTGAACTTGGTAAATCCCTGGAGTTTCTGAAAAAACAACTAAACAACTGAACAGTTTTGCTGAAAGTTAAACACTGAGGGTAAAATCTGAGATCCCTGTAAATTAACCTACATGCACCTGTAGGAAGTTAAATACCTGGTCTGATTTGAACTGACCACGAGCCTCCAGTGACTTCCACTGGAGTTGTCCTTGAAGGACAGGAGAGCTTGTTTGGATAAAAGAAGAGCTGAGAGGAGAGTTACTGAAATCTCCAACTCACAGTTTTAGAGGTATATACAAGTCAGGAGAGAGATTTGTTTTAAGGAGTGCGAGGGGGTGGCTCGCTCTGTGCCCCTGCATCTCTGGCTCTAGAGAGGACAAAACCCAGGAAAAAGGAATTCATGTTTCTGGTTCCAGGTTAGAGGAAAGCAGGTGTTTCTGGCAATCTCGCAGGAACACACGGTGTGTGTGGGAGGAGTGAGTTATTGGCAGTCGTGCTGTATCCAGATAACAGTGCTATGGAGTCCTGCACCCAGGTGACTAGGGAAGGGGCAGCCGGCTTCATGCCCAGACCAAAGAGGCACAATGCAGACAGGAGGTGTCTCAAATTCTAGTGTATCATGGACCACGCTGTAGCCGATTCTCTCTGACACCATCTACCCTCCAGACCTGCTCCCATGAACAACCCCACTGCAGCTGAACAAATGTCACCACCCAAAAGCCACCTCAGGGTGGTAGGAGTTTCCAATAAGTTTCAAGACAGTGACGCTGGGGATGTGGAGGGACAGGTGAGGTTGAGGGAGCAGGCAGGTTGTGTGTGTGTGGGAGGAGGCAGCTGTGGGGATTGTGGGGACAGGCAGGGGGGCTAACACAGAGCAGTGGGCAGTGCTGGGAGTTGCGGGCGCAGGGAGTGGGATCTAAACGGACGGTTGGGCAGACCTGCTGAGATTCGATTTTTCTTTGTGATTGTTGGCACTTTGCCAGCGAAGTGAACCCTTCATCTTTGCTCCTTGTGCGGCTCCATCCCCCACCATCCTTCTCTGGCCCCCTCTGTGTAACCCTTCCCCATCCCAGGCTGCCCTGATTCCAACAGCACCCTTGTCACCACTGTCTTCTCCATACTCTGTGATCACCCCGGCCCCTCATGCTCCGCACGGCTCTTCCTCGGGAGGGGTGAGGTACCTCCCGTCACAGCTGCTCCCTTGGCTGGGGCGTAATCAGCGACTGTCTCACTGGTCAGAAATCTGACACGGGGAGGGGCAAATACAATGGCAGCCTCATGACTGAACTTTGTGCCACTTACACACCGGGTGCGGTTTCAGGTGCTGCAAACACAAGAACAGCTCACAGGCTGGGAAGTGCGCACATTACACAGTGAGGGGGGCACCTCTGGGACACGTGGGGCCTAGAGAAATCCAGCTGACACAGGGCAGAGCCTGGAACAATGGGCCCCTGGGACCTAAAAGTTAACCCCTGGATGTTCTGGGACCATTGACAACCAGGATGGGATTCCAAGACCAGAAGTGACCATGGTGATCGCCTGTTCTACGTGCTGCATAGCACCAGGCAGACAATTTTCACTGTCCTATTCCTAGCATTGCTCTTTTGGAGGGAGAAAAACACCCAACCCTACAGTTAAATGGGGTTTCCACATGTACAGGTTTTCCCGGGCATGTCCTGCTTTTCACTTAAATCTCTCTCTGGCTGGGTTTTGTAAATCGCTAAGTGTCCAGGATTTTGCCCTGCAATGGGTATTGGGGAGGGGTCCGGGACATGTGCCTGTCAAATTGAACATTTGGAGCCGCACACCTGGACCATTAACAGCCACTCAGCACCCGCTTCCCAGCGCATGGTGGGAAAAACGCCTGGCCGCAGCAGTGGCAACCCCAGTAAGACCCAGAATAGGTCCTAAGTAGGGGTCAGGCTTATCTCCTCCCATGGAGTCACTGTGTTACCCTCCATCCCACTAGGTTCTGTGCCCTGCTCTGTGGGATGGGAGGGGTATAGGGTTAAAGTAGGAGGGGGGGCTGGGTTAGAGTGCAGGGGAAGGGGGTGCCTGGCTCTGAGGGAGGGGTAGGTGCACTGAGTTAGTGCAGGGGAGCTGGGGGGTGCCTATTTGTGGGGGAGGGGTGGGCGCAATGGGTTAGAACAGGGGGTGGGAAGGTGGCTGGTTTTGGGGGAGGGTAGAGGCGCTGGGTTAGAGCAGAGAACTGGGCATTAGGACTCCTGTCTTCTTTCCTTCCCTGCAGGTGGTCGGTGAGTCTGTTGTCTGTTGGTTAGATCTGGGGGTCCCAGTCTCAGCTCTGGAAGGACTGTGGGAGCTGGTGCTTGGTAGGGTGCGCAGGGGAAAGGAGAGGATTCTGGGAAGCAGGATTCCTGGGTTCCTTTTCAAGCCAGGCCACTTCTCCCCTCAGTGCCTTTAACTTCATGCCCCAGGACAGGCCCCAGGCAACAGCCTTCCTGGCCTCCCTCTCTCTCCTCCTGGCCCCACAGGAGCCAGGGCTACCAGATGGCTGGCAGCAGTGCGGGAGCCCGTGCTGCTGTGCGTGTTAGGGCGGTGCGGTGGGGAAGCAGGAGCCCGGCATGCGGCATCCCCTCGTACCATTTGAGCCAGTGGGGGCAGCGGCTGCCCTGGCAGCAGCAAGGCGGCAGCCAGAGCATGTGCAGGGATGAGTTTGCCGGCTCCAGAGCCCGGCCACCAGTGTGAGTGGAACAGCGGCCGCCGTAGCAGCACCTGCAGACACCAGGTGTCCCCTTGTTTGAGAGTTCAAGTACTTGACAAATACTCAGAGATGAAGACTCCGCCAAGACGCTTGGTCTGTTGTTCCAGCGGTTACTAACTCTCTCCAGGGTTTTTAATGTACATTTCTGTGTGCTAGGCCCTATTTTTACATTTGTCCCTGTGCACATACTTATAGGTGTAACTCAGGTCGCTCCTGAACGACCTTTCTTAAATTCAATCAATTGAGCTCATTGAGTGTACGCTACAAAGCAGCTTTCCTAATCATTTTGCGATTCTTCTCTTCAGTGTTATCAACATTCCTCTTTTATCGTGCATCTCAGACCTGGACACAGGATTCCAGCCACAGTTGCACCAATGCCAAATGCTGAGGTAAAATAACTCCCCTAGGGTTCCTTGAAATTTCCCTGGGGAAAATCCCAGGGTCCCCTTGGATCTTTCGGCCACAAGGTTACACTGGGAGCTTGTGTTTAGCTAATTTTACCTTTGTGCTCCTAAATCTTGCAGAGCATCACTGCTTCCAGCTGCCGTTGCCTATGATATAAGCACTGCTACAGTCTTTTACTCTGAAAGTAACCAGAGGCCTTTAGGCCTATAGCACTACATAGTGAATCTACTGTCCCCTTCATGCCCCTGATGTTGAGTACAAAGTCACAGTCCAGCAGAGAAATGATCATGGGAAAAAGTTGGTTCTTTCCCAGTGTAGGAATTACATCATACATCAGACGTACGGTCCATCTAACCCAGTGTCCTTCCTCTGACAGGGACAGTGGCTAAGTTTGCACCACAACACGTAAGACCCTAGGAACGTGTGAGGGGGTGAGTTGAGTGACTGGAAAGCGTGACCCTGATTCTGAACAGACAGAGATTGGCTTCTTCCATGAAATGTGTTAGGGTTGGGCTCTGACATTTATTCATGTAGCTGTTAAAGTTGGGATTGGATAGTATCTCTCTCTGTCTCTCTTTCCCTTCCTGATTCTTGCTTAGCTCATGCCCTCAACTATCTCCTATGGCCATGAGTTCCTCAGTCTAATTGGACACTGAGTGAAGAACAGGTTCTTTTCTATCTTTTTCTGATGTGGGTAGGTCCTGTGATGGTGTCACTTGTGTAGATGCGTGGAGAGAGTTGGCCGTGGGGTTTGTTGCAGTGGTAGGTTGCTGGGAGAGTCGGATGGAGGAGAACTGTGTGATTGCTGAAAATAATTTGTTTCAGGTTGTGGGGTTGTCTGTAGGCGAGGACTTTCCTGTCCCCCAAAACCTGTGGGAGTGAGGGACCATTTTGCAGGACGGCTTGCAGATTGTCCAAGGTGCTGTGGAGGGGTTTAAGTTGGGGGCTGTAGGTGATGATCTGTGGTGTTCTGTTATTTTGTTTGTTGAGCTTATCTTGAAGAAGCTGATGCCTGGGTACTCGTCTGGTTCTGTCAATCTGTTTTTTTCTCTTCCCTGGGTAGGTATTTCTGTTTTAAGAATGCCTGATAGATCCTGTAGGTGTTTGTCTCTGTCTGTGGGGCTGGAGCAAATATGGTTTATCTTAGGGCCTGGCTGTAAGCAATGGATTGGCTGATATGTGGTAGATGGAAGCCAGAGACATTAGGTAAGTAGAATGATTCATAGGTTCCTGGAGTAAGGTGGTGGAAAAGTTGCCATCATTCAATATACTATAGTGTCCAGGAAGTGGATCTCTTGTGTGGAGTGGTCCAGAAGAAGATTGATGGTGGATCATTATACTAAAAGGGTAGTGAAGCGCTGGGATGGGTTCCCTAGCGAGGTGGTGGAATCTCCATCCCTAGAGGTTTTTAAGTCTTGGCTTGACAAAGCCCTGGCTGGGATGATTAAGTTGGGGTTGGTCCTGCTTTGGGCAGGGACAGGACTCGATGAGCGTTGCGGTCTCTTCCAGCCATAGGATTCTACAATTCTATTCCATGTATATGTCTTAGCTGGGTCCCTACCCTGGACTCCAGGTTAAATGTGGTGTCTTGGGATTGCTCTTTCTGTATGATTCCCCCTCCCACTGCTCATGGATCCCAAGTGTTTCCTTAGATTCTGTCATGGCGAGCACAGTGAGCAGGGTTTCCTAGAGTGGTGGGTCATGATGCCCAGATCTCTGTCCTGAGTCCACACCACTCAGTTAGAGCATGGTTAGGTCTTTGAGGGGTTCAAGCTTTTCCCTCCAAAGGGCAGTCACATTGCAGCTGTAAATATCAAATTTCATCTGCTGTCATGTTGCTGATTAACCTGCCTCAGTTGGCTTATCTGAATTCTCGCGCGGACCTGAATTTGATATAAATCATCTGGACACTTCACTAGTCTCCTTCTTGATAATGAGGATAAAATATTTACTCTCTATTGTAAAAAAACAATATAACACCCTTCCCCCACTGTGCTTCTGTCTCTTCACAGGTGCCTTGTGAATTTCTTAGCCCTAGTGACACATTGAGTACCTGATGGCAGCTTTCAACCGCACCCCCTCTGACATGTCAACATTTATGCTAACAGGCATCCCTGGCCTGGAAGATGCTCACGCCTGGATTTCCATCCCTTTCGCTACTTGCTACATCATCGGTCTCTTGGGAAATTTCTCTGTTCTGTTTGTTGTAGGCAAAGAGCAGACCCTGCACCAGCCGATGTACCTGCTGCTTTGCATGCTGGCGCTCACAGACATCGGTATGTCTACCTCTGTTGTACCAAAGGCCCTGTGTATATTTTGGTTCAATTTGGAAGTCATCACATTGAGTGGCTGCCTCACCCAAATAGCCTTCCTTGCCACGGTTTCTGCGACACACTCAGCCATCCTAGTGGTAATGTCCTTCGATCGCTATATTGCCATTTGTAGCCCTCTGAGATACGCCACCATCCTCAGCAACGCACGGGTAGCTAAGCTAGGGCTGGTCAGTTTAATAAGAGGAATTGTCTGTGTGCTGCCTGTGCCCCTGGTGGTGAGCAGTCTGCCATTCTGTGACAACCACATGATCCCTCATACGTACTGTGACGGTATCGCGGTGGCAAAGATTTCATGTGGGGACCTCACATTCTTCAGGCTCTATGGCTTGATGATGGGGATTGTCTTTACTGGGCTAGACCTGATGGTCATCGCCCTGTCCTACTGTCTGATCATCAGGGCCGTTCTCAGAATATCCTCTAAGAAAGCCCACCAGAAAGCCCTCAACACCTGCACAACCCACATCTGTGTGATGCTGACGTCTTATACTCCCTCCATCTTCTCCAACCTGACACATCGGTTTGGTCAGGGCATCGCTCCCCATATTCATATCATCTTGGCCAACGTCAATGTCCTGGTCCCCCCCATGCTGAACCCCATCATCTATGGGGTCAAAACCAAAGAGCTCCGTGACAAAATGAGGAAAACCATCTGTGGAATATGATTCTATTGGGCCTCTGGATTCCAATGATGTCCAAGGAGGGGAACAGTTACCTCCTCATTACTCCAGATTGCTGAGTCCCAGTTTGATTGTGGGTGTTCATAGTATGAAGAAGTAGGAAGCCCTTCTACTGTGATCAGCCTATTGTGATGTAAATGGGCTGATTCCTCACTTATGCCATCGTTTTGTGGAACCGTGGAGAGCTGGAGAAGGAGGGGAGTGTTTACTCTGTGGTTCCCTGCCCTCAGCCTGAGGACAAACATGTTGCTTTGTTTTACATTGAAATTCTTTCACATGTGACTGCTGCCGCGGACTAAGTCTTTCATAACCTTGGTTATTTGCTGTCATGGCTGTCACTACATTGATGTAACGTTGAAGTTGACAGAGTGTTTTCCCAGGTGAACCTGATAAAAGTAAATTGTAGAGCAAGATGCAAGAGGATAGCTAAGCTAGGGTTGGTCAGTTTAATCAGAGGGATTGTCTATGTGCTGCCTGTGCCCCTTATGCTGAGCCAGCTGCCGTTCTGTGCCAACCGTATCATCCCTCACACGTACTGTGAGACTATGGCTGTGGCAAAGATTTCATGTGGGGACCTCACATTCTACAGGCTCTATGGGTTGGTGATGGGAATTGTACTTACCAGGTTAGACTTGATGCTCATTCTCCTGTCCTACTGTCTGATCCTCAGGGCCGTCCTCAGAATCTCCTCCAAGAAAGCCCACCAGAAAGCCCTCAACACCTGCACTGCCCACATCTGTGTGATGCTGACGGCTTATACTCCCTCCTTCTTCTCCAACCTGACACATCGGTTCAGTCAGGGCATTGCTCCCCGTGTTCACATCATCTTGGCCAATGTCTATCTCCTTCTCCCCCCCATGCTCAATCCCATCATTTATGGGGTCAAAACCAAAGAGCTGCGTGACAAAATGAAGAAAAACATCTGCAGAATCGGCGGGGAGTCCTGCGGCACCTTATAGACTAACTGACGTGTTGGAGCATAAGCTTTCGTGGGCAAAGACCCACTACATCAGATGCATCTGATGAAGTGGGTCTTTGTCCACGAAAGCTTATGCTCCAACACTTCAGTTAGTCTATAAGGTGCCACAGGACTCCTCGCCACTTTTGCAGATTCACACTAACACGGCTACCCCTCTGATATCTGCAGAATGTGATCCCAATGGGCCTCTGGTTTTGAACTGAGTCCCAAAAGCGGAACAGTTTCTTCCTCGTTAATCTAGATTGCTCTATCCCAGTTTGACTGAGCTCTGCATTGTGGGAGTTCACAGTATGAGGAAGTAGGAAGCCCTTCTACTGCAATCAGCCCATTGTGACATCAATGAGCCAATGTCTCACTTCTGCCATTGTTTTGTCGACGGCTGTAAACCTCATTCTACGAGGAATAATGTCTTCTGTCAACAGAGTTCTGTCGACAGAAGGCGTTATTGCATCTACACTGTCCTTTGCGTCTACACTGTCATGTCAACAAAGCGGCTTGCTTTGTCTACAGAACTGCATGTAATCTAGACGCTCTTTGTCTACAGAAAGCTTCTGTCGACAAAAGCCTGTAGCCTGTAGCCTAGATGTACCCTAATTGTGTAGCTGGGGCTGATGTATCTTTGCTTCCTTTACTTCCTGTGAGGAGCAGGAGTCCCGGTACCAAAGGGGACACCCTCTCACTTTGAATTAGCACGTTTTCAGTAGGCCTAGTAAATCAAACCCAGGAAGATCATCAGTGTTGATCTCCTGCCTAGTGTAGATGTGACCTAAGTGTGTCTGTGGCAGAGAGAAGGAGGTTGAGGAATGGGTCTGAGGCAAGCAAAATTATCTGATGAGCAGCAGCCATGGCCTGTCAAAAAAAGATGTTAAACACACCCCAGCCGGCCAACACAAGAACCCTCCAACCCCGCATCAGTCTTCACTGCACAGTGAGTGGAGCAGCCCTCTGGTACTAGGGCTGGTGCAGGATGGTGTGGCCTGTTTCCTAGGAAGAGTCTGAGCTTCCAAACACATATCCACTGTAGACATGGCAAAGAGACACCGGTAAAGAACTTTGGTGCCAGAATCCTGGGAGCAGAAAGCCTTTTCTATGCCCCTTGACTTCCATCACACCAGCCCCACGTCACTGAGCCTCCACAGAGCGGCAGTGACTTTTTGGAGGCCAATGGATTTGATACGCCTGCATGGGCCTCATGCAGCTGTGTGCTGCTACGATGCACCGAACTGATTGTTGGTCCTGTATCATGTGGCAGCCTCCCCACCCATAGTGCCGATGGCAGGGCAGTGCCCACAGAACAGACAGCCAGGCTGAGCATTGGGAAGGTCCAGTTTGCCCAGACAAACCGAGCCTATTTGTATCGAATTACTTCTCTCCTGGAGGAGGCTCTCAAGCTGTAGGTCTCCAGGGTCTAATTTCTGCTCATCCTCCTGCTCACAAAGCTCAGGGAATTGTCTGGGAATCCCGGCCCAGCTGGGACCCCACAGGGACTGAAGAAAGGAATCATAAAGGGGATCGTTCAGCTCGCCGAGTGTCAGACAGGTGCGATTCACACGCTGAGTTTCTTATCTGTGTGTCACTGGCCACGGAAGGAGAGTTCATCTCTCTGCTGAGTGGGATTGTGGTGAGTTGCTTCTTTGCATTAGTGTTTAATGCTAAGGACTGAGGAATGGTTCCAGGGTACAAAATTAGAACCATCTGTGCAGGAATTTAACAGCACCGCGAAGGGAACTGTTTAGTTGGGGGTTTTTTCACTCTAAAGATTTACCAGGTTAAATTTTATTGGGAAAAGTTTACATAATTATCTGTGTTTAAATTCAGTCCTTCTTTCTCAGTGGCTTCCTGGTTTTGTGCAGTGTGGTTTTTGAATTCCTCAACTTCACTGCATGGGTAGATAGAGCAGCCAAAGCCTCAGCAATGGGGGGGGGGAGTCTGTATTACTGGGGGTTTACTACAAATATGGGTCGCACGCTGGCCACAGGGATGGCCCATGAGCCTAGGCAGACTAGGCAGTTGCCTAGGGCGCCGGCCCGACATGATGACTTCATGGCCATTGACGGCCAAGTAGGTGGGGGCGCCGATCGCGCTGGCTACCCATGATCCGCTCCTGGCAGCCTCAGTCCGCTCCTGGCTGCCCACGATCTGCTCTCACATTCTGCCCTCAGTGCAGTGGTCCAGATTGACACTGGCTTCCCTGAGAGCAAATTTTCAAGATGTGTTTTTAAATCCCCAACTTTCACACCCGAGCTGAGAATTCCCAAGACTCTGGCGGTTTGCATCAGTGTCTGAGCACCTGAGCAGTGCAGTGCTCACCAGTCACCGAACGTTAAACACTGGGGCTACGTCTAGACTGGCATGATTTTCCGCAAATGCTTTTAACAGAAAAGTTTTTCCGTTAAAAGCATTTGCGGAAAAGAGCGTCTAGATTGGCACTTTTTGCGGAAAAGCGTCCGTGCCAATCTAAATGCGGTTTTGCGCAAGAATGCCCCGATCGCCATTTTCGCCATTGGGGCTTTTTTGCACAAAGCAGTTTTCAGCTGTCTACACTGGCCCTTTTGCGCAAAAGCATTTGCGCAAGAGGGCTTTTGCCCGAATGGGAGCGGCATAGCATTTCCACAAGAACACTGATTTCTTACATGAGATCGTCAGTGTTCTTGCGGAAATTCAAGCGGCCAGTGTAGACAGCTGGCATGTTTACACGCAGCAGGGACCCAGTAGTTTGAAATAAAGCCCTACATCGAACTACCTGTTAAACCTCATTCCAGGAGGAATAACAGGTAGTTCGAAGTAGGGCTTTAATTCGAACTACCGGGTCCCTGCTGCGTGTAGATGCGGGCAGTTAGTCTGGACTTGTACATTTCAAAAATGGCGACCGTCCGGGAAGATGCAAATCAAGTGCGGGATATTTAAATCCCGGGCTTGATTTGCAATTTCAAATGCCTACATTAGCCTCCCTAGTTCGAACTAGGGGGTTAGTGTAGACATATCCTTAATTCACATGTTTATCACTACTTTTCCTAAAGCCTTATTTAGTAATGTTAACTCCCATAAAATGAATATTAATAAGCAAATAATGAATACATTTATACCCACCCATAATTACTATTTACAGAATTTCTGATTAAATCAACCATTTCTAAATCAGAGATTACAAGACATTTAATTCTGACAATAGTTTATACAGAGCCAATGAGGATAAGCAAAAGTCACAACAAAGTGGAGCAGCTCCATGCTTATCTATTTTTCATGGGTAATGCCTGCTGTGGCTGAACTCTTTACCACCATCCCAGGCCCGTATTCATTATACATAGCCCAACACAAATGTGCAGTATCCAGATCACAATGACATGGAGTCCTCTACCCAGGTGACAAGGGAAGGAGCAGCCGGGCTCATTGCACAGACCAAAGAGGTGCCTTTGGTCTGTGTCTTTGGAGGTGTCTCAGACTGTAATGTACTATGGGCCACGCTGTAGCCAATTATCTCTGACACCTTCTGCCCTCCAGACCATCCCTGTTCCATGAGCAACCCCACTGCAGCGTCTTGGCAATGTGAGCAAATGTCAACACTGAAAAGCTGCCTCAGGAAGCTCGGAGTTTCCAACAGGCTGCAAGACAGCAAATTTGGGGACATGGAGGGACAGGTGAGGCTGAGGAAGCAGGCAGGGTGTGTACATATGGGAAGAGGCTGCTGTGGGGGTTGTAGGGCCTGGAAGGGGGGTGCACACAGAGCAGTGGGAGGTGCTGGGAGTCGTGGGCACTGGGGGTGTGTCTAGACTACAGGTTTGTTTTTTAAAAAAGTGACCTTTTTTCGAAAAAACTTCCCCTGCATCTAGACTGCTGCTGCATTCTGTCGAAAGTAAATCAAAGGAACACGGCAGTTTTTGGACCGTGGAAAAAACTCATTTTATTAGGAAGAATGCCTTTTTTTGAAAGTGCTCTTTCAAAAAAAGGCACTATGTAACACAAACTGCTTTTTTGAAAGAGAGCATCCAGTGGCTTGCTATTTCGAAATTACTGGTTGTAGTCTAGACGCTCTTTTCGAAAGAAGCTTTTTCGAAAGTATCTTTTGAAAAAGCCTCTTTTGAAAGAGGTTTGCAGTCTAGACATAGCCTGGGAGTGGGATGTAAACAGAGAGGTGGGCAGAGCTGCAGAAATTCAATTTTATTTGTGATTCTCTGCACTTTGCCAGTGAAATGACTTCTTCATCTTTGCTCCTCATGTGACTCCAACTCTCACCATCCTATTCTATGACCCCCTCTATGCACCCTTGTCCATCCCAGGATGCCCTGATACCATCTGCACCCTGGTTGCCAGAGTCTTCTCCATGCTCCCCAGTCGTCTCTGGCCCCCACAGCCTCTGAGCTGCCCACTCTCCACACGGCTCTTCCTCGGCAGGGGTGGGGTGCCTCCTGTCCCAGCAACACCCTTGGCTGGGACATAATCACTGACTGTGTCTCACTGATCAGAAATCTCAAAAAGGAAGAGACAAAACACCGCGGCGCCGTTTCTGCTGCTCTTGGTGCCTCCTACACACTGTGTGCAGCTTCAGGAACTGCTAACACAGAAACAGCTCATGGGCTGGGAAGTGTGTGCATTGCACAGTGAGGGGGACATCTCTGGGACATGTGGGGCCTAGAAAAATCCAGCTGACACAGGATGGAGCCTGGCAGAAGGGGCCTCTGGGACCTAAATGTGAACCCCAGGATGTTCTGGGACCCTTGACTAGCCAGGCCAGGATTCCAAGACCAGACCCACTGTGATCACCTGTTCTACTTCTGGCATAACACCAGCCAGACAATTTTCACAGTCCTATTCCTAGCATTGATCTTCTAGAGGGAGAAAAACACCCAAACACCCTACGTTCAAAAATATTCAGAGATGAAGAATCCGCCAAGACTCTTGGTCTATTGTTCTAGTGGTTAACGACTCTCTCCGTTTTTTTAAAATGTACATTTCTGTGTGCTAGGCCGAAAAGCCTATTTTTAAATTTGTCTCTGTGTACGTCTCTCATGTCGCTCCTTAACGGCCTATCTTAAACTGTACCAATTAAGCTCATTGAGTGCACACTACAAAGCAGGTGTCCTAATCGTTTTGTGATTCTTCCCTTCAGTGTTATCAACATTCCCCTTTTATCCTGGACCTCAGACCTGGACACAGGATTCCAGCAGCAGTTGTACCAGTGCCAAATGCTGAGGTAAAATAATGTCTCTAGGACTCCTTGAATGTCCCTCATTAGTATCCTGAGGTCCCTTTGGCACTTTCAGCCACAGGGTTGCACTAGGAGCTCGTGTTTAGCGAATTATCTCTTCAAGCCCCCGAATCTTGTACAGAGTCACTGCTTCCAAGCGCAGTTACCTCTCATATAAGCCCTGCTACAGTTTTTGACCCTCAAAGTAACCAGCGGTGCAGGCCTGTACGACGACATAGTGAGAGTCTGCTGCCTCTTTCATGCCCATTATGCTGAGCACAAAGTCACAGGCCAGCGCAGAAATTGTCATGGGGGAAACTTGGTTCTTTCCCAGTGTAGGAATTACATCGTACATCAGGCCTAAGGCCCAGACAGCCCAGTGTCCTTTCTCTGACAGGAACAGCTGGTGACACTGCACAACAGCACATAAGAATCTAGGAACGTGTGAAGGGGTGAGTTGACAGAATGGAGACCATGACCCTGATTCCACCTTGTGCCATGAAACACGCTGGTGTGTGGGCTCTCACATTTATTCCTGTAACTGTTCATGTTGGGATTGGATAGTCTCTCTATCTCCCCATGTAAACATGGAAACCCTTCCTGATTCTTGCTTAGCTTGTGGCCTCAACTACCTTTTGTGGCAATGAGTTCCTCAATCTAATTGGACACTGAGTGAAGAACAGGTTCCTTTTTATCTGTTTTGTTCATACCATGTTTCACTGAATGTGCCCTGATACTTGTCTTAGTAGACAGGGAGAACATACCCTCAGTGTACTCTCTACCAGTCAGTAATGTATGGTCTGCTCTCGTTTCCCCCCCCCCTCTTTTTTTAATTAACAAGCCCAGTCTTTACAAAATCTCTGATATGATATGCTGGAGGGATTTAAGCCGCTCAAAAGTGACTTCTGGGTATTCGTCTGGCTTTGTCAATCTGTTTTTTTTCACTCCCCCTGGTGGGTATGTAAGTTTTCAGAATGTCTGACAAACTTCCTCGAGGTGTTTGTCTTTGTGGGACTGGAGCAACTATGGTTGCATCTTAGGACCTGGCAGTAAACAATTGATTGGCTTATGTATGTTGGATGGAAGCTAGAGGCATGTACGTGAGTAAAACAGTTGATAGGCTCCCAATGTAAGATGCTGGGAAAGTATTTAATTGTACTATAGTGTCCAGGATGTGGATCACCTGTGTGGAGTGGTCCAAGCTAAGGTTCATGTTGGAGTGAAAGTTGTTGAAATGCTGTTCTTACCTATGTGCCTCTAGGTCCCATGCAGGACACATAACACAATCCATTGTCTATAGCTAAGCCCAAAGATACAATTGAATCTGCTCCAAACTATCAGACAGAGACAAACGCCTACAATATCTTTACCAGGCATTCTTAAAACTTAAATATGTACCTGGGGAATGAGGAAACAGATTTAAAGAGCATGTTGAGTACCCATAAGTCACCTACACGAAGACAGGCCCAACACAGAAAGAAACAGAACATCAGAGATTCTCATCCCCGCAGAATGTATCTATCTCAGTTGGGTCCCTACCCTGGACTCCAGGTGAAACGTGGCGTCTTGGGATTTCATTTTCTGTATGATTCCCCCTCCCACTGTTCATGGATGCCAAGTGTTTGCTTAAGCAAAATGCAGGACTATGTAGCACTTTAAAGACTAACAAGATGGTTTATTAGATGATGAGCTTTCGTGGGCCAGACCCACTTCCTCAGATCAAATAGTGGAAGAAAATAGTCACAGCCATATATACCAAAGGATACAATTTAAAAAAATGAACACATATGAAAAGGACAAATCACATTTCAGAACAGAAGGAGGAGGGAGGGGTGGGGAGGTGAATGTCTGTGGGCTGAGTCTAAACAAAGGATCTAGTTATCTTACTAGTTATCTTAATATCATTAGCCCACAGACATTCACCTCTCCATCCCCCCCATCCCCCTTCTGTTCTGAAACCTGATTTGTCCCCTTCATATGTGCTCACCCCTTCAAACTGTATCCTTTGGCATACATGGTTGCGACCATCCTCTTCCACCACCTGATCTGAGGAAGTGGGTCTGGCCCACGAAAGCTCATCATCTAATAAACCATCTTGTTAGTCTTTAAAGTGCTACACAGTCCTGTATTTTGCTTCAGCTACACCAGACTAACACGGCTACATTTCTATTACTATTCTAAGTGTTTGCTTAGATTCTGTCATGATGAGCCCTGTGAGCAGGGTTTCCTAGAGCGGCGGGCCATGATGCCCAGGTCCCTGGCCTGAGTCCACACAGTTCAATTAGAACCTTCTTCAGTGTTTGAGGGGTTCAAGCTTTTCCATCAAGGGGCCAAAACATCACAGCTGTGAACATCAAATTTCATCTGCCGTCATGCTGCCGATTAACCTACCTCAGTTAGCTCCTCTGAATTCTCATGAGGACCTGAATTTGATCTAAATAATCTAGTGCCATCTCTAAAAGTTTCCAGTTCATTATTCACCTTCTGTTTAGATTGGTAATAGTGATAAAGTATTTACTGTCTATTTGTACAAAAGCGTATCCTCCCTTTGCCCCCGCACATACTATTCTTCCGTCTCTTCACAGGTATCTCTTGCATTTCTAAGCTCTGTCCTTTCATCATCCACCTCATGGCAGCTTTCAACCTCACCCACTCTGACACATCAACATTCATCCTAACAGGCATCCCTGGTCTGGAAGATGCCCATGTCTGGATTTCCCTCCCATTCGCTACTTGCTACATTGTTGGCCTATTGGGAAATTTCATGGTTCTGTTTGTAGTAGGCAAAGAACAGACCCTGCACCAGCCGATGTACCTGCTGCTCTGCCTGCTGGCGCTCACCGACATCACTATGTCTACCTCCGTCATGCCAAAGGCCCTGGGTATATTTTGGTTCAATTTGGAAGTCATCACAGTGAGTGGCTGCCTCACCCAGCTTACCTTCCTTGGCACGGTTTCTGCAATGCAATCAGCCATCCTTGTGACAATGGCCTTTGATCGCTACATGGCCATATGTAACCCTCTGAGATACACCACCATCCTAAGCAATGAACGGATAGCTGTGCTAGGGCTGGTCAGTTTCATCAGAGGGATTGTCTATGCACTGCCTCTGCCCCTGATGCTGAGCCGGCTGCCGTTCTGTGCCAACCGCATCATCCCTCACACGTATTGTGAAGGTATCGCTGTGGCAAAGATTTCATGTGGGGACCTCACATTCTACAGGCTCTATGGCTTGGTGATGGGCCTTGTACTTTCTGGATTAGACATGACGCTCATCGCCCTGTCCTACAGTTTGATCATCAAGGCCCTCCTCAGAATCTCCTCCAAGAAAGCCCATCGGAAAGCACTCAACACTTGCACAGCCCACGTCTGTGTGATTCTGATGTCTTATACCCCCTACCTCTTCTCCAACCTGACACACCGGTTTGGTCAAGGCATTGCTCCTTACATTCACATAATCTTGGCCAACATCTATGTCCTTGTCCCCCCCATGCTCAATCCCATCATTTATGGGGTCAAAACCCAAGACCTCCGTGACAAAATGAAGAAAAACATCTGCAGAATGTGATGCCAATGGGCCTCTGGATTTGGAGTGAGTCCCAAAAAGGGGAACAGTTTCCTCCTCATTGCTCCAGATTGCTCTGTCCCAGTTTGACTGAGCTCTGCATTGTGGGGGTTCACAGTATCCGGAAGTAGGAAACCCTTCTACTGGGATCAGCCCATTGTGACATAAATGGTCTGATATCTCACTTCTGCCATTGTTTTGTGGAACCGTGGACAGCTGGAAAAGGAGAGGAGTGTTTAGCCTGTGGTTCCCTGCCCTCAGCCTGAAGGCAAACATATTGCTCTGTTTAACAGTGAAATTATTTCACACATGGATGCCACAGGGGACTAAGGCTTTTTTAAGGTTGGTCATTTTCCCTTTCAAGGCTGTCACTACATTGATGCAACTTTGGAGCTAACAGAGTTTTCTCAGATGAAACTGGTAAAAGAAAACTGTAGAGCAAGAGGCTAGTGGAACTCTGGGAACGTCTTTTTCTCAGGGGATATACAAGACAACTCAAAATCTGTTCTGAACCATTTGCACTAAGGGAAGAAACATTTGCAACGGTACTGCTGATCTGTTTGTACAGTAGCAGAAGAACCCTACTTCTGACAAACACAGCAAGGAAGAAATGTTGCCTTTTGGAGACAACAAACTTACTCAGAACCAATTTGATACACTCAGTAATGTCAGTGAACACATTTTAAACAAAATAGCACAATCATATTATTGTTCTATCTACATTTCAGGCTTCATTTTGATTTCTTTATGGTGTGAATCACCATTTGGTTCGCCTCTTCTGCCAAGCATCAGTCATGTTACGTGTACCAGCCATGGGGAATTTTTCATTTTCTTGCTAGCATGGATAAGATCCTGCTAGGACTTGTCCCATTTAATTAAAAATAAATCTACACTAGGTAAGCTCTCATTGGGTGCCTGATCTACATATCAATGTGTTATTTTTAAAATGTTTGTTTCACTCACTAGGCCAGTGGTATCCAACCTTTTTACACCCAAGATCACTTTTTAAATGTCAGGGCAAGCCAAAATCTACCCCATCCCTTCCCCAAGACCCCACCTCTTTCCTGAGGCCCCGCCCTCTCCGTTCCCCTCCTTTCCATCAGTTGCTGTCCCCAGCCCTTACTCACTCTCACTGCATTGAGGTAGGAGGTGTGGGCTCTGGGGTGGGAATGAGCAATTTGGGTGTGGGAAGGGTGAGAGGTGCAAGCTCTGGGAGGGAATTTGGGTGCAGGAGGAGGCGGAGAAGGGGATGCTGGTTCATGGTGGTGGGTCCAGGCTGGAGAGTGTTGGGGTGAGGTGAAAGGTTGGGGTGCTGAGCAAGGTGCAGGATTGTGGATGTGGGGGTTCTGGAGTTTGGGATGGAGCATGTGAGGGGCTCAGGACAGGGAGGTTGGGAGTATGATGGGCTCAGGGCGCAGGTTTGCAGTATCTGGATGGTGCAGGTGTGTTGTGGCAGATGACTTGTGGATGTGGGGGTGCAGGAGTTTGGAGATGTGAGGGGCTCAGGACATGGGGTTCAGGTGTATGATGGATGCAGGCGTGTTATGATGGTACAGTCAGATGTGGGCTTGGCTCCAGCTGGGGGCTATTTGGCCAGGCTTCATTTTTAAATAAAGTATGTCCATTATAAAATGTTTCAGAATTGTCTTTATTCATGGGAGGGGTGGGGAACTTGTTTTGGGTCAGGAGCCACTGACCCACAGAAAAATCAGTTAGGACCACACAAGTGAGATGCAAAAAAACCCCCAACCCCTCCAACCTCCCCCCAGGCCTCACTGATGCGATCCCATCTGAGACACCTCTCTCTCCGGGCACTCCAGCCCCATGTGGGGGGAGGGTAGGTAGGACTGAAGTTCAAGGTCTCATGTCTGTTTAACTCCTCTGGGGTTCCAGGGTTAGTGGATTTTGTGGGCCCCTCTACAATCTGGATTGGGGCCGAAGAGGAGGGATCCAGTGTGCGGAACAGGGCTGCTAGTGAGTGGGATAGGGACGGGGGTCAGAATCTATGTGGAAAATAGGGTACAGGAGCAAGCTGGTGGTAAATGTCTGACCAGGAGGGAGGGGCCAGGAACAGGGTGCTGGTGAGTGTCTGGCCTGGGGCAGGGCCTGGAGTCTGGTGGGTGTAGGGGTGGGGTGCTGGATGGGGTCTGGCCAGGGGGCAGGACTGGGGTGCTTGTTGGGGGTCTGTCCAGGTTCTGGTCAGGGGGTAGGGTGCTAGTGTGGGTACAGGCATGGTCAGTGTGCTTGTGGGGGTGGGGCAAGGGCAGGGTGCTAGTGGGGTTAGGCGCAGGGTACTCATGGGGGCTAGGGAGGGAGTGGGTGGGGGGCATGGGCAGCATGCTGGTGAGGGCCAGGGCCAGGGCAGGGTGCTCATGGGGATCTGGGCAGAGGGAAGGGGGCAAGGTGCTGTTGTGAGGGTCTTGCCGGGGGAAAAGGACAGGAACAGCTCAGTTGGTACCTGGGGATCCTGCATCACGTGCTGCTCCTCCCCTCCCCCAAAGAGTGAGCATGCTTCCTGAGAAGATGCATCTGGTGTGCAGCCAGGGACTTCCTTCCCTGTGCTGCTTTCCTGTGCGGGGGATGGTATCCAGCAGCCAGGGACTTCCCTTCTCTCCCTGCCTCCTTTCCTTTCCTCCCACCACTGGCCCAGGTAGGCAGGCAGCAGGGGGAAGGAAGTCCCTGGTTATGCACCAGACTCAGCATTTCAGGAAGCGTAATGGCTTTTTGAGGGAGGGGGGAGCAGCCTGTGCTTCCTGAGATGCTGGGTCTGTTGCACAGCTGTGCAGGTAGTGAGGGCTACTTTTTGGAGAAGGGAAGGGGGCAGGAATGCTTCGCAAGCCACTGGTCATGACCCCAAAATTGACCACTCAGTCGTGATTGACAGGTTAGTTACCACAGCACAAAACTGATCTACCTTTGGGTTAGGGCGTAGGGGGTTGTAGGATGTTGGGGCAGTAGAAATCTCACAGTTTTACAAGCCTGGGTGGAGGCAAAGAAGCAGCAGCCAGAACCCCAGGGACCAGATGTCACATTACTGGATTTTGAGGGGAGCAGACAGATCACTGATGCACCCATAGGTGGGGGTGTTGGCCCCCCAAACAGTATAAAAGGAGGCCATGTGGGGTGTTGAATAGAAGCTCACTGTCTGATAATCCTGTCTACGCTAGTCATGTGGTTGTATAATGTCTGTGTGTGTAGTTAGGAATCTGTAATCTGTGTAGATACTGAATATTTCTCTGCATGTGGTTGAGCATTGGGCAGTGCCCTGCCTATGGACATGCTAATCAGTGAGGCCCTGTGGGACAATGACACTCAATGGGCCAATGACACACCTAAAGAATGAGTGGTGACTCATAGCTAAGGGCTACCAGCAGGGGACATAGGAATAAACCGTGGGCCAGGTGACCTGCGGTAGCCAAGAAGAGACCAGGAAGGAGGGATAAAGAGGCCATGTGGTGGACTCCATCTTGGTCTTCAGCTCAGCACTTCATCCCAGAGGCAGCAATGCAGGGATCGAAGAGCCAGAAAGACCTGTGGACCCATCCTGATCCTAGGATGTGCAACAAGGACTTTTAAACCAGCAGCTGCAACATCTCTGCTAGAGCCTGCATCGAGAACTGGGAGATTCGGTGCATGTAACGTACTGTACTTTAATAACCTTACTCTCATGCTTTTCTTTATTGTAATAATAAACCTTTAGATGTTAGATGCTAAAGGACTGGCTCAGTGTGATTTGTGGGTAAGGTCCAGCGGGTAAATTGACCAGGGATCTGTGGCTGGTTTCTTGGGACAGGACAGAACTTGTTCGGGGTAGGTGGAATTGGGTGCTAGGACCCCCCACCTGTGTATAGGCCCGGGGCCATCTGGGGCACGGATGTTGCTGGGGTGTCGGAGGGGTTTTGCTCATGAGGCTTCAGGCAGGCAGCTGAAGTGCTCTGTGGGACTTATTTGTGGCCTGTTTGGAGAGGTCACCAGTCTGGGGGCTGTAAGGAGCCCTGAATTTGAGCAATTTGCCCTGAGCGGACGCCCTCAGCTGTGCCCAGACATGGCCCGGTCCGTCACACCAGAGACGCAACACAGAGGGCAAAGCTGGGCCGAAGGCAGAGCGGCAGGGCTGAGGCAGAGCTGGTGCAGGACCTGACGGGCTGGATCAATGGGGAGCCAGGGCTGAGCGACAGCAGGGAGTTGTGGGGCCAGAGCCAGGACAATGGGTGCTGGCCCTACGGGAGGTAACATGGCAGCTGAGCACAATGAGCAGCCGGGGAAAGCAAGGTGGTGCCCTGGGCAGAGGGCCCAGCACAGGGACATGATAAAGGGACACTAGCAAATGACTTTGCCACCAGAATCCTGGGAGCAGAAAGTCTTTTTCATACCCCTCAGCTTCCATCCTTCCAGCACTACATTATTCAGCCTCCACAGGGCAGCAGTGAGTTTCTGGAGGCCAATGGACTTTGTACAACTGCATGGGCCGCATGCAGCTGTGAGCTGCTACCATCCACTGAACAGATTTGTGGTCCTGTATCGCGTGGCAGCCTCCCCACACATAGTGCCAAAGGCAGGGCGGTACCCACAGAACAGCCAGTCAGCCTGATCATTGGGAAGATCGAATTTGCCCTGAAAAACTGAGCCCCTATTAGCATCCAATTACTTCTCTCTCAAGTGCTGCTCTCAAGCTGTAGGTCTCTGGGGTCTAATTTCTGCTCATCCCACCACTCCCACAGCCGAGGGAATTGTCTGGGAATCCTGGCCCACCTGGGAGCCCACAGGGACTGAACAGGGGAATCATAAAAGGGACGTTTCAGCTTGCTGAATGTCAAACCAGTGAGGTTCACACTCTGCGTCTCTTACCTCTGTGTTACCAGCCCCGAAAGGAGATTTTGTCTCTCTGCTGAGCTGGACTATGGTGAGTTGCCTCTTTCTGAATTAACGTTAGTGCCTAGGACTTGGGAAAGGTTCTGTGGTTGAAATCTAGAACCATCTGGGCAGGAATTCACAGCACAGATAAGTGAACTGTTAGTTGTTTTTTCAGAAACTCCCAGGATTTACATTGTTGAATTGTATTGGGAACATTTTACATCATTATCTGTCCTTAAATTCGGTCCCTTATATCTTACTGTATTCTTCTCATAGACTCATAAGACTTTAAGGTCAGAAGGGACCATTATGATCATCTAGCCTGACCCCCTGCACAATGCAGGCCACAGAATCTCACCCACCCTTCCTAGAATAATCCTCTCACCTAGATCTCAGATATCGAAGCCTTCAAATACTTTGAAGGCCCCAAGATGCAGAGAATCCTCCAGCTGTGATCTGTACCCCATGTCACAGAGGAAGGCGAAAAACCTCCAGGGCCTCTGCCAATCTACCCTGAAGGAAAATTCCTTCCCAACCCCAAATATGGCGATCAGCTAAACCCTGAGCATGTGGGCAAGACTCACCAGCCAGACACCCAGAAAGTTCTCTATAGAGAGTTCTTCTGTCTCAGTGGCCTCCTGTTTTTGTGGAGTGTGATTTTTTAATTCCTCAACTTCACTGCACAGGTAGATAGAGCAGCTAAAGCTTTGGCAGTGGTTGTCAGTGCTACCAGAGGGATCACCACAAACATGAATCACTTGCTGGCCACAATCTGCTCTCATATTCTGCCCTCAGTGCATCGTTCCAGACTAACACTGGCTTCCCTGACAGCAATTTTCCAAACGTGTTTTAAAATCCCCAACGTTCCCAGTCTGCCTGAGAATGCCCCAGACACTGGGTGTTTATTAGACTCTGAGCAGCCTGAGCAGCACAACGATCACCAGTCACCGAGAGTTAAACACTTGGGCTGTGTCTACACTGCACCCCTTTTCCGGAAAAGGGATGCAGATTAGACACTTTAGAATAGGCAAATCCGCGGGGGATTTAAATATCCCCTGCGGTATTTGCATTAACATGGCTGCCACTTTTTTCCGGCTTGGGGATAAGCCGGAGAAAAGCGCCAGTCTAGACGTGATTCTCCGGAAAATAAGCCCTTTTCCGGAGGATCTTTTATTCCTACTTGAAATCTGGGACCCTTTCAAATTAGCCTACATGCACCTGTAGGAACATAAATACCTGGTCTGATTTGAACCGATCACAAGCCTCCATGGACTTCAGCTGCACTCGTCCCATGACCTTGAAGGGTGGGTGAGCTTGTGTGGATCAAAGAAGAGCTGAGAGGAGAGTTACTGAAATGTTCAACTCATGAGTTTAGAGGTGGAAAAAAGTCAGGATGGATATTTCTTTGAGGGAAAGGGAGGGGGCTGCTCATTTCACGAGGCATATCGGGGTGGTCAACAAGGGCTACCCTTGTCAACCGTGGCGCATCCAGACTACCGCGCTGTGCCGCCAAACAGCTGATTGGCACAGCGCAGCGGCCATTTTGATGTAAATGAAACGGCGATTATTTAAACCGCTGCTTCATTTCCTTATGTCTAGTAAACTCATCTACATGGCTCTGTTGAAGGAGCCATGTAGTCTAGATGTGCCCTCTGTGCCCCTGGAGACAACAAAATGCTGTGAAAAGAAAATCATGCTTCTGGTTCCAGCTTAGACGAAAGCAGGTGTTTTTGGCAATCTCATAGGAAGGCACGGTGTGTGTGTGGAAGGGGGCGGGGGCAGATGTGCAGCATCCAGATCACAGTGCCATGGAGTCCTGTACCAGGATACTAGGCAATGGGCAACCGGCCTCATGAACAGACCAAAGAGGCGCAATGCGGACAGGAGGGGTCTCAGACTGTAATATACCATGGGCCGTGCTGTAGCCAAATGTCTCTGATGCCATCTGCCCTCCAGACCATTTCTGCTCCCATGAGCAACCTCACTGCAGCCTCCTGGCAACGTGAGCCACTTCAGGAGGGTCAGAGTTTCCAACGGGCTGCAAGACAGTAAATTTGGGAACATGGGGGGACGGGTGAGATTGAGGGACCAGGCAGGTTGTGTGCCTGTGGGAGGAGGCAGTTGTGAGGGCTGCGGGAGTCGGCGGGGGTGCTGCTAATGCAGAAACAGCTCACGGGCTGGGAAGTGCGCGCTTTGCACAGTGGGGGAGGGGCATCTCTGAGACATGTGGGGCCTAGAAAAATCCAGCTGACCCAGGATGGAGCCTGGCACAATGGGCCTCTGGGACCTATATGTTAACCCCAGGATGTTCTGGGACTGTTGACTAGGCAGGATGGGATTCCAAGACCAGAAGTGCCCACTGTGATTGTCTGTTCTATTTCCTGCATAGCACCAGCCAGACAATTTTCACAGTCCTATTCCTAGCATTGATCTTCCAGGGGGAGAAAAACACCCGAACACCCTATATTCAAAAATATTCAGAGATGAAGAATCTGCCAAGACTCTTGGTCTATTGTTCTAATGGTTAACGACTCTCTCCATTTTTTTTAAATGTACATTTGTGTGCTAGGCCAAAAACCCTATTTTTAAATTTCATAGAATCATAGAATCATAGAATAATAGGACTGGAAGGGACTCAATTTGGGAACCTCAATTTGTCCCTGTGTACATACTTCTAGACCGATGTCAAGTCACTCCTTAACAACCTTTCTTAAATTGTACCAGTTGAGCTCATTGAGTCTTTCACTACAAAGCAGGTGTCCTCATAATTTTGTGATTCTTCCCTTCAGTGTTATCAACATTCTTCTTTTAACCTGGACCTCAGACCTGGACACAGGATTCCAGCAGCAGTTGTACCAGTGCCAAATGCTGAGGTAAAATAACGTCTCTAGGACTCCTTTAATGTCCCTCATTAGTATCCTGAGGTCCCTTTGGCTCTTTCAGCAGTCCAACACCCTGGCATTTAATTTCAAAAAGGGGAATTACGCAAAAATGAGGAGGTTAGTTAAACAGAAATTAAAAGGCACAGTGACTAGAGCCAAATCCCTGAAAGCTGCATGGAAACTTTTTAAAGACACCATAATAGAGGCCCAACTTAAATGTATACCCCAAATTAAAAAACATAGCAAGAGACCTAAAAAAGTGTCACCGTGGCTTAACCACCATGTAAAAGAAGCAGTGAGGGACAAAAAGGTATCTTTTAAGAAGTGGAAGTCCAATCCTAGTGAGATAAATAGAAAGGAACATAAACACTGTCAAATCAAGTGTAAACATGTAATAAGAAAAGCAAAAAAAGATTTTGAGGAACAGCTAGCCAAAAACTCAAAAAGAAATAACAAAATGTTTTTTAAGTACATTAGAAGCAGGAAGCCTGCTAAAAAGCCTGTGGGTCCCCTAGATGATCGAGCTATAAAAGGAGCAATCAAGGACGATAAAGCCATTGTGGAGAAACTAAATGATTTCTTTGCTTCAGTCTTCACGGCTGAGGACGTTGGGGAGATTCCTGAATCTGCACCGTCCTTTGTGGGTGATGAATCTGAGGAACTGTCCCGGATTGAAGTGTCATTAGAGGAGGTTTTGGAACAAATAGAAAAACTTAATGTTAACAAATCTCCGGGACCGGATGGCATTCATCCAAGGGCTCTAAAAGAACTTAAATGGGAAATTGCTGAGCTATTATCTGTGGTTTGTAACCTATCCTTTAAATCGGCTTCCGTACCTAATGACTGGAAGGTAGCCAACGTGACACCAATATTTAAAAAGGGCTCTAGAGGCGATCCTGGCAATTACAGACCGGTAAGTCTAACTTCAGTACCGGGCAAATTAGTCGAAACAATAGTAAAGAATAAAACTGTGAAGCATGTAGAAGAACATAATTTGTTGGACAAAAGTCAACATGGTTTCTGTAAAGGGAAATCCTGTCTTACTAATCTATTAGAGTTCTTTGAAGGGGTTAACAAACATGCGGACAAGGGGCATCCAGTAGATATAGTATACTTGGATTTTCAGAAAGCCTTTGACAAGGTCCCTCACCAAAGGCTCTTGTGTAAATTACATGGCCATGGGATAAGAGGGAAGGTCCTTTCTTGGATTGAGAAATGGTTAAAAGACAGGAAACAAAGGGTAGGAATAAATGGTCAATTTTCAGATTGGAGAGGGGTAACCAGTGGTGTTCCCCAAGGGTCAGTCCTGGGACCAATCCTTTTCAACTTATTCATAAATGATCTGGAGAAAGGGGTAAGCAGTGACGTAGTAAAGTTTGGAGATGATACCAAACTGTTTAGGATAGTCAAGACAGAAGCAGACTGTGAGGGACTCCAAGAAGATCTCACCAAACTGAGTGATTGGGCAACAAAATGGCAAATGAAATTTAATGTGGATAAGTGTAAAGTAATGCACATCGGGAAAAATAACCCCAACTATAGGTACAGTATGATGGGGGCTAATTTGGCTACGACAAATCAGGAAAGAGATCTTGGAGTTATTGTGGACAGTTCTCTGAAAACTTCCACACAGAGTGCAGCGGTGATCAAAAAGGCAAATAGGATGCTAGGAATTATTAGGAAAGGGATAGAAAATAAGTCCCAGAATATCTTACTGCCCCTGTATAAAACTATGGTACGCCCACATCTTGAATACTGTATACAGATGTGGTCTCCTCACCTCAAAAAAGATATTTTGGCCTTGGAAAGGGATTAGAAAAGGGCAACTAAAATGATTAGGGGTTTGGAACGGGTCCCATATGAGGAGAGGCTAAAGAGACTGGGACTTTTCAGTTTAGAAAAGAGGAGACTGAGGGGGGATATGATAGAGGTCTATAAAATCATGAGTGGTGTGGAGAGGGCTGATAAAGAAAAGTTATTTATTAGTTCCCATAATAGAAGAACTAGAGGACACCAAATGAAATTAATGGGTAGCAGGTTTGAAACTAATAAAAGGAAGTTCTTCTTCACACAGCGTGTTGTCAACCTGTGGAACTCCTTGCCAGAGGAGGCTGTGAAGGCTAGGACTATAATAGAGTTTAAAGAGAAGCTGGATAAATTCATGGAGGTTAGGTCCATAAAAGGCTATTAGCCAGGGGATAAAATGGTGTCTTTGGCCTCTGTTTGTCAGAGGCTGGAGAGGGATGGCAGGAGACAAATCGCTTGATCAGTGTCTTCGGTCCACCCTCTCTGGGGCACCTGGGGCTGGCCACTGTCGGTAGACAGGATACTGGGCTAGATGGACCTTTGGTCTGACCCAGAACGGCCGTTCTTATGTTCTTATGTTCTTAGGGTTGCACTAGGAGCTCGTGTTTAGCGAATTATTTCTTCAAGCCCCTGAATCTTGCACAGACTCACTGCTTCCAAGTGCAGTTACCTCTCATATAAGCCCTGCTACAGTTTTTGACCCTCAAAGTAACCAGCGGTGCAGGCCTGTACGACGACATAGTGAGAGTCTGCTGCCTCTTTCATGCCCATTATGCTGAGCACAAAATCACAGGCCAGCGCAGAAATTGTCATGGTGGAAACTTGGTTCTTTCCCAGTGTAGGAATTACATCGTACATCAGGCCTATGGCCCATACAGCCCAGTGTCTTTTCTCTGACAGGAACAGCCGGTGACACTGCACAACAGCACATAAGAATCTAGGAACATGTGAAGGGGTGAGTTGACTGAGTGGAGACCAAAAATTATCATGGGGTAAACTTCAGACTTCCTAAAGCGGGGATTGCATCCTGTATCAGACCTGTGGTCCATCTAGCCCAGTGTCTTTCCTCTGACAGGGATAGCTGCTGAGGCTGCACCACAACACATATGAATCTAGGAACATGTGAGGGGGTACGCTTACTGACTGGAGAGCATGACTCTGATTCCGAACAGCCAGAGACTGGCTTGTGTCATGAAATGCATTGGTGTTTGGATGCTCACATTTATTCCTGTAACTGTTAACGTTGGGATTGGATAGTCTGTCCATTTAAAAATGGAAAACCTTCCTGATTCTTGTTTAGCTCGTGGCCTCAACTACCTCCTGTGCCTACAAGTTTCTCAGTCTAATTGGAGACTGAGTGAAGAATGGGTTCTTTTTTATCTGTTTCGGTTGTATCATGTTTCTTTGAATGTGCCCTTGTCTGTGTCTTAGTAGACAGGGAGAACACATTTTCAATCTACTTTCTACCACTCAGTAATGTGCGGTCTACTCTTATTTTTTCTTTTCCTCCTTTCTTTTGTAAGTTAACAAGCCCAGTCTTTACAAAATCTCTCGACTTTCAATTATTTCCACCCCACTATTATCTTCAGCCTGAAATAATCCATGCAAGAGATCCACTCTACCACACAGGTGGCCCCCGACTTGAGAAATGATTGGTTGCTGGAGAAGCATTGCAAGGCAGGGACATCGTAACTCAAAGCCTCATTTACGGTAGGCGTCATGCGCTGTCATAAATGTGGGCCTACAATGTAAATTGGGAGAGGGGGGAAGTTTGGCCACTTCCGCACTTACAAAAATGGTTGTAAGTGTGGGGAGCAGGGGGAGGTGTCACAACTTGGGTGGTTGCATCTTGGGGGTTTCCTATACATATAAATGATGGTTGCACAAACACCACCCTATGCCATAAACCTACTGACTGGTAAACAAATTAAAAAAACAATGAATGGTTCTGCAGAATATTAGAGACTAAAAAAAACCACAGATGATACCATGAGCTTTCATGGGCACACTTTTTAAGATGAGAAATATGGAGCAGGAGGCACACAGGGTCAAATAAAAGGAGAAAAAAGTATGAAAAGGGGAAGGAGAAAAAAACTGTCAATTTAACTGTCCATATTAAATGATGCTAATAGAGTGGGCTGCAAGTAAGATGGATAGAAATCTGGCTAGACCATCAGGCCCAACGGTTCGTCATATGTGGCTCAATGTTTGCTTGGCAGTCAGATTCAAGCAGAGTTCCCCAAGGATTGGTTCTAGGCCAGTTTTGTTCAACAACTTTATTAACGACCTGGGTGAAAGGATGGATTGCACCCTCAGCAAGTTTGCAGATGACACTAAACTAGGGGGAGAGGTAGATACAGTGGAGGGCAGGGATAGGGTCCAGAGTGACCTTAACAAATTGGAGGCGTGGGCCAAAATAAATCTGATGAGGCTTAACAAGCACAAGAGTAGAGTCCTACACTTGAGACGGAAGAATCCCAAGCATAGTTACAGGAATGGGACCGATTGGGTAAGCAGCAGTTGGCCAAAAAAGGATCTGAGGATTCCAGAGGATGAGAAGATAGATATGAGTCAACAGTGTGCCCTTGTTGCCAAGAATGTGAATGGAATATTAGGGTGCATTAGGAGGAGCATTGCCAGCAGATCTAGAGAAGTGATTATTTCTCTTTATTCGGCTCTGGTGAGGCCACATCTGGAGTATTGTGCCCAGTTCTGGGCCTCCCACGATATAAAGGATGTGAACGTATTGGAGAGGGTCCAGCAGAAGGCAACCAAAATGATTGGGGGTTGGAGCACATGACCTATGAAGCGAGGCTGAGGCATTCGGGCTTGTTTAGTATGCAAAAGAGAAGAGTGAGGGCGGATTTGAGAAGGCTTCAATCTCCTGAAGGGAGATTCCAAAGAGGATGGAGAGAGGCTGTTCTTAGTGGTAGCAGATGGCAGAACAAAGAGCAATGGTCTCAAGTTACAGTGGGGAAGGTCTAGGTTGTATATTAGGAAAAATCTATTTCCCTAGGAGGACCATGAAGCATTGGTATAGACTCCCTGAGGAGGTGGTGGAATCTCCATCTCTAGAGGTGTTTAAATCTCAGCTTAACAAAAGCCTGGCTGGGGTGATTTAGTTGGGATTGGTCCTGCTATGCACAGGGGCTGGACTCGATGACCTCTTTAGGTCTCTTCTAGACCTAGGATACTAGGATTCTATTAAACTGATGCCTGTGTACTCGTCTGTCTCTGTCAATCTGTTCTTTTCACTTCCCCACGTGGGTATTTAAGTTTTAAGAACAACTGACCAAGATCCTGTAGGTGTTTGTCTCTATCTGTGGGACTGGAGCAAATATGGTTGCATCTTAGGACCTGGTTGTAAACAATGGATTGGCTCATGTGTGTTGGATGGAAGCCAGAGGCAGGTAGGTAAGCAGAACGATTCATGGGTTCCTGGTGTAAGGTGGTGGAAAAGTGGCCGTCATTTAATTGTATTGTAGAATCCAGGAAGTGGATCTCTCATGTTGAATGGTCCAGTCTAAGGTTGGTGGTGGAGTGGAAGTTATTGAAATGCCTTTAGGTCTCATCCAGGACACGTCATATTTTGTCTACAGCCAAGCCCTAGGATACAATTTATTCTGCTCCAATCCCTCAGACAGAGACAAACACCTACAAGATCTTTATCAGGCATTCTTAAAATTTAAATACCCACCTGGGGAATGGCTGTAAATAATTGATTAGCTGATGTGTGTTGGATGGAAACCAGAGGAATGTAGGTAAGTTAAACCGTTGGTAGGTTCCCGTTGGAAGATGGTGGAAAAGTGGCCATCATTTAACTGTACTCTAGTGTCGAGGAATTGGATCGCTTGTGTGGAGTGGTCCAGGCTAAGGCTGGTGGTGGAATGGAAGTTGTTGAAATGCTCTACTTAAATACATGCTTCTAGGTCAGGCATCCTTAATACTTAAATATCTACCTGGGGAATGAGAAAACAGATTGACAGAGGCAGTTGAGTACCCCAAAGTCACCTACATGAAGACAGGCCCAACACAGAAAGTAACAGAACACCAGAGGTTATCCCCCCTACAAAACGTATCTATATCAATTGGGTCCCTGCCTTGGACTCCAGGTGAAACGTGGTTTCATGGGATTGTGTTTTCTGTGTGATTCCCAATCCCACTGTTCATGGATCCCAAGTTTGGCTTAGATTCTGTCATGGCAAGCCCTGTGAGCAGGATTTCCCAGGGCAGTGGGCCATGATGTCCAGGTCTCTGTTCTGAGACCACTCCGTTCAATTAGAACCTTGTTTGGTCTTTGAGAGGTTCGAGCTTTTCCATCTAAAGGGCCGTCACTTTGCAGCTGTGAATGTCAAATTTCATCTGCCGTCATGTTCCAGATTCACCTGCCTCGGTTAGCTCCTCTGAATTCTCCTGTGGACCTGAATTTGATCTAAATAATCTGGTGCCATCTCTAAAAGTTTCCAGTTCATTAATCACCTTGGCTACATCTACACTGGCACCCCTTTCGGAAAAGGGATGCTAATGTAGCACTTTGGAATAGGCAAATCCGTGGGGGATTTAAATATCCCCCGCGGTATTTGCATTAACATGGCTGCCGCTTTTTTCCGGCTTGGGGAAAAGCCAGAGAAAAGCGCCAGTCTAGACGTTATTCTCCGGAAAATAAAGCCTTTTCTGGAGGATTTCTTATTCCTACTTGAAAGCGATCCAATTCCTCAACACTAGAGTACAATTAAATGATGACTACTTTTCCACCATCTTCCAACAGGAACCTACCAACGCTTTAACTTACCTACATTCCTCTGGTTTCCATCCAACACACATCAGCTAATTAATTATTTACAGCCATTCCCCAGGTGGGTATTTAAGTTTTAAGAAGTAGGAATAAGAAATCCTCCAGAAAAGGCTTTATTTTCCAGAGAATAACGTCTAGACTAGCGCTTTTCTCCGGCTTTTCCCCAAGCCGGAAAAAAGCGGCAGCCATGTTAATGCAAATACCGCGGGGGATATTTAAATCCCCCACGGATTTGCCTATTCCAAAGTGCTACATTAGCATCCCTTTTCCGAAAGGGGTGCCAATGTAGACACAGCCCTTCTGTTTAGATTGGTAATAGTGATGAAATATTTACTGTCTATTTGTAAAAAAATTACATAATAACTTGCCTCCCACTGTGCTTGTGTCTCTTCACAGACGTTTCGTGCATTTCTGAGCCCCATTCTTTCCTCATCCACCTGATGGCAGATTTCAACCTCACCCCTTCTGACATGTCAACATTCATCCTAACTGGCATCCCTGGCCTAGAATATGCTCATATCTGGATTTCCCTCCCTTTTGCTACTTGCTACATCATGGGCCTGTTGGGAAATTTCTCCGTTCTGTTTGTTGTAGGCAAAGAGCAGACCCTCCATCAGCCGATGTACCTGCTGCTCTGCATGCTGGCGCTCACAGATATCACCGTCTGTACATCTGTCATGCCAAAGGCCCTGGGTATATTTTGGTACAATTTGAAAGTCATCACAGTGAGTGGCTGCCTCACCCAAATTACCTTCCTTAGCACAGTTGCTGCCACACAATCAGCAGTCCTTGTAGCAATGGCCTTTGATCGCTACTTGGCGATATGTAACCCCCTGAGATATGCCACCATTCTCACAAATGCACGGATAGCTAAGCTAGGTCTACTCAGTTTAATCAGAGGAATTGTCTATGCACTGCCTGTGCCCCTGATGCTGAGCCGGCTGCCGTTCTGTGACAACCGCATCATCCTTCACACGTTCTGTGAGACTATGGCTGTAGCAAAGATCTCATGTGGGGACCTCACATTTTTCAGGCTCTATGGCTTGGTGATGGGGCTTGTACTTACTGGGCTAGACCTGACACTCATTGTCCTGTCCTACTGTCTGATCATCAGGGTCATTCTTAGCATCTCTTCCAAGAAAGCCCACAAGAAAGCCCTCAACACCTGCACGGCCCACCTCTGTGTAATGCTGATGTCTTATACTCCCTATATTTTCTCCAGCCTGACACTTCGGTTTGGTCAGGGCATCGCTCCATACGTTCATATCATCTTGGCCAACATCAATGTCCTTGCCCCCCCCATGCTCAACCCCATCATTTATGGGGTCAAAACCCAAGAGCTCCGTGACAAAATGAGGAGAAACATCTGCAGAATGTGATTCCATTGGGCCTCTGGATTTAAATTATATCCAAAGAGGGGAACCATTACTGCCTCATTAGTCCAGATTACTCTGTCCCAGTTTGACTGAGCTCTGCATTGTGGTGGTTCACAGTATGAGGAAGTAGGAAGCCCTTCTACTGCGATCATCCCATTGTGACATTAATGGTCTGATATCTCACTTCTGCCATTGTCTTGTGGAATCGTGGACAGCTGGAGAAGGAGGGGAGTGTTTAGCCTGTGGTTCCCAACCCTCAGCCTGAGGGCAAATATGTTGCTCTGTTTAACAGTGAAATTCTTTCACACATGGATACCGTAGGGGACTAAGGCTTTCATAAGCTTGGTCATTGGCTGTTGTGACCCTGGATGGCTGTAAACAGAGATACACCAATAAGCTAACCTAGAGGCTGCGAAAACTGCCCTTGGCTGGCACGTATATTGATATGATCACACAGCTGTCTCGGGGAGTGGAATCGCCCACTGAGAAAAGAATGCCCAGTACTCCCAATTTATTTATCTATCTTACAAGTGTAAATTAAGTTCACAACTCCCTTGTAAGAACTGGCGTCACAAAGACAACCCAGCACAATTTGGCACCACAGATAAGAAAGAGAATATGTGACCCCCTGGGTATAAAGATGAGTCCAGCAGCGCACTCACTCTGAGCGTCAATCTACCATCTACCTGCTGATCAGGTCAGGTAATTGCCTCCTGAGGTCCACCCGGGGATGCCCAGCCTTGTATTCGTCTTTCCTGGGGAATTGAGTGACAAGTCCTGGCCTGATACACTGGAATCGAGGGACGCAGAAGGGACTAAAATTGTACCTGTATGTGTCCTTTTGTTTTAGTTCATGCATAGAATAGAGCTCTTTAAAGATTAAGCTGTCACTTGGTACCGTTATTTTCTATCTTCCTTTTTCTGTTGTAATCATTTTAAGATCTGTATTTGCTAGCAGTTAAGAAGTAGAATAATAGCCATTGTAACCACATGCTTTATAAGCCTTTTTAATAAACCTGTAACTATTTAAGCTTTAACCTGTCTCCTCCTGTTGCTGTAACAGAACCAAACACAATTAAAAGAACTCCAGCCGGTCATAGGGGCAGACATAGGCAGAGCTGGGCGTTTGGGTTCTGTCTCCTCCACGGGACAGACCCTTGGGGCACCCGTCAGCCTTCCCTAGGCCACCTGCTGCGAAGGGACCTTGCGTCCTAGCAGCTAAAGACTCAGGTGTAGTAAGCTCTCTCTGCAGACTCTTGGGGCACCAGTCAACCTCCAATAGGCTGCCCACTGCGAAGGGACCCTGTCCTAGCAATTGAAGACTCGGGTGTATAACACACACACATCACGCACTGCCCTGACCATCGGCTGACAGAATTGGCGTAGTCGGCAGGATTGTGTTATTGGTTCACATACAGCAACATGAAGCCAGTCACCATAAACATGGATTTTAGCTGTATAGAGAAAGAGTTTTCCTGAGAGGGATGGGGCAACCCTAAATGGGATAAGGAGATGTTAGGAAAAGACTGGGAACAACGACAGAAAATCTGGCAGCAATTTTGTAAGGCTATGTCTAGACTGCAAGCCTCTTTCAAAAGAGCCTCTTTCGAAAGATACTTTCGAAAGAGCCTCTTTCAAAAGAGAGCGTCTAGACTGCACGTTGAACTTTCGAAAAAGCGGCTTGCTTTTTCGAAAGAAAGCATCCAGTGAGTCTGGATGCTCTCTTTTGAAGAAGCCCTATTTACATTGAAGAACGCCTTCTTTCGAAAGAGGAACTTTCGAAAGAAGGCGTTCTTCCTCGTGAAATGAGGTTTACCGCCATCGAAAGAAAAGCTGCGTTCTTTCGATTTAATTTCGAAAGAACGCGGCTTGAGTCTGGACGCAGGGGAAGTTTTTTCGGAAAAAGGCTACTTTTCCCGAAAAAAACCCTGAGTCTGGACACAGCCTAACTGGAGAGCTGCCTGGAAAAGGGAAAAGCACTTGCATTTGGCTGTTAAAGGGTGTGTAGCAAGCAGCCTGCACTAGCTACTGGAACTTAGAAACAGAGCTGATAAGAGTTCAGGGAGAGAGAGAGAGACGAGCTGCGGAAACAATGCCAGAACCTAAATACTCGGGTGCGAACATTAACTAAGGGCATGAAACACCTGCAGGGACGGCTCCTCCCGATGTTAGAAAAGGAAGGAATTGCACGTAGAGAGAGATTAGAAGCTAAGCCACGAAGCATTAATAGAGCCAAAGTAGAAACTGCTCTGTGGCTAGATCCAGATGATCGGAACGGAGACATCTGGGATTCCTCTGACGATGATTTTGCTTCCTATTCGCCTATTTAAATATCCTGTTCTTCATTTGCATAAAAATGGCTACCATTTTTTGCCAATGCGGCACTTAGTCAGTAAAAAGCAGCAGTCTAGAGGGGGATCTGTTGAGAAAGAACCCTTTTTTGACAGATCCCTTACGCCTCCTACAAGGAAGCAGGACCTGACCGGCTGTGCCAATGGGGAGCCAGGGCCAAGTGACAGCAGGGAGCTGCAGGGCCAAAGCTAGAACCGGGGAGTCCAGCCCTGCAGGACGTAACATAGCAGCCGAGCACAATGAGCAGCCAGGGAGAGCACAGTGGAGTGATGGGTTAGAGGGCCGAACCCAGGGAGAGGTCGCCAGACAACAGGACCATGGGGAGTGGACTCAAAAAGGGGCTGTGAATCTAATAAGAGGGAAGATAATGGGGAGAAGGGTCCTGCCACTTCCACAGGCAGGGCCTGGGCAGGGATCTGTGAGGAACAGATGGTGAATCTTCCTCATATCAGATACAAAAGACAGCGGCTGGTGTTGGGCCCGTGCCCACGGAGTGGGGCTCCTTGAATCTTTCCCATTGGTTCTTGATTTTTTTCACCTTGCATGGGGGATGAACATAAAGCAGTGATGGGGGGAGGGGAGGAGACAGGCAGGGCTGGAGTGAGGTGACAACAAATTGTAGCTTCCTGAGGCAGGTGCTCAGCCAGGTTTCTCCCGCAGTAAAACACAGAAGCGTTTCCAGTTGGGCTGCACACGGGATGGGTCTAGATTTGCACTGGAGCCTCACTGTCTGGCATACCTCTAGGGTTGCCAGGTGTCTGGTATTGAGCTGGAGAGTCCGGTATTTTCGCCTCCTGTCCAGTAAAAACATTCAGAAAATACCGGATACCTGTCCAATTTTTTTTCCCTGCCAGGAGGTGAAAATACCGGACACCTGGCAACCCTAAGACACGCTCAGTAACTGGGCCCAGGCCCCGGCCCCTGCCCCTGGACTCTCTGGTTACCTGGCGGGGGGGGAGGGAGCTCGATCAAGAAAACAAGATGGCCACCGGCAAAAAAACCTGAAGCAAGGAGAAGCAAGCCTTCCCTGAGCCTTAGTGCTCAACCTGTCTCCTCTCACACTTAAAAGGGCCATGCTGTTCTAATGCTGTTTTATTTTATTTATTTTATTTTAATTAATTTTTTTTTTGTTTAATAACTTCCAGGGTCCTTTTTTTTTTCTCAGCAACAGAATTTTTCCCCCAGTGTTTTTTTTTTCTGGAGGGCGGTGTTTGGTATTTTTGGTTAAACCATCTGGCAACCCTACACACCACGGAGTAAGGGCAAAGGGCAGTCTGCCGGCCTGGAATCACACCGCCACTGGGGCAAGGCCTGAGGCCTGATCTACAGTCAGCAAAATTATGTGACAGTGACTTCTTGGAGGCCAATGGCCTTGATACGCCTGCATGGGCCGCATGCAGCAGTGCGCTGCTACAATCCACTGAACTGATCGTTGGTCCTGTATCATGTGGCAGCCTCCCCACCCGTAATGCCGAATGCAGGGCAGTGCCCACAGAACAGCCAGCCAGGCTGCGCATTGGGAAGGTCCAGTTTGCCCAGACAAGCTGAGTCCCTATTAGCATCCAATTACTTCTCTCCTGGAGGAGGCTCTCAAGCTGTAGGTCTCCAGGGTCTAATTTCTGCTCATCCCACTCACAGAGCTGCGGGAATTGTCTGGGAATCCCAGCCCACCTGGGACCCCACAGGGACCGAACAAGGGAATCATAAAGGGGACCGTTCAGCTTGCCGAGTGTCAGACAGGTGCGATTCACACGCTGAGTTTCTAATCTGTGTGTCACTGGCCCTGGAAGGAGATTTCCTCCCTGCTGAGTGGGATTGTGGTAAGTTGCTTCTTTGCATTAGCGTTTAATGCTAGCAACTGAGGAAAGGTTTCAGGGCTCAAAACTAGAAGCATCTGGGCAGGAATTAAACAGCATCGTAAAGTGAACATCATATAGTTGTGGTTTTTTTTAACAGGTGAGATTGTATTGAGAAAGTGTTACATAATTATCTGTCTATAAATTTATTCCCTAATGTCTTACTGTGTCCTCTTGTCTTGGTGGCTTCCTGTTTTTGTGGGGTGGGATTTTTTAATTTCTCAATCTCACTACACAGGAGACAGAGCAGCCAAAGCCTTTGCGGGGGAGGGGGGGTCTGTGTTACCAGGGGGTTCACCACACACATGGGTCACGTGCTGGTCACAATCTGCTCTCACATTCTGCCCTCGGTGCATCACTCCAGACTGACACTGGCTTCCCTGAGAGAAAATTTGCCAGATGTGTTTTAAAATCCCCCACGTTCACAGCCGGGCTGAGAATGCCCCAGACACTGGGTGTTTCCCTGCAAGACCGTAAAGCTGGGACATAGAGGGACAGGTGAGGCTGAGGGAGCAGGCAGGTTGTGTGTGTGTGGGAGGAGGGAGCTCTGGGGGTTGTGAGGGCAGGCAGTGGGGTGCACACAGAGCAGTGGGTGGTGCTGGGAGTTGTGGACATAGGAAGTGGGGTGTAAGTGTATGGGTAGGCAGAGCTGCTGAAATGCATTTTTATTTGTGATTGTTGGCACTTTGCCAGTGAAATGAACCCTTCATCTTTGCTCCTCGTGTGGCTTCATCCCCCACCATCCTACTCTGACCCCCTCTGTGCACCCTTTCCCCATCCCAGGCTGCCCTGATTCCAACAGCACCCTGGCCACCAGTGTCTTCTCCATGCTCCCCACAGCCTCCGAGCCCCCCATGCTCCACATGGCTCTTCCTCAGCAGGGGCAAGGTGCCTCCTGTCACAGTAGCTCCCTTGGCTGGGGCATAATCAGTGACTGTGTCTCACTTGTCAGAAATCTTGCACAGGGAGGGGTAAATACCCTGGCACCTGTACTGCTGCTCTTGGTGCCCTCTTACACACTGCTGCCCCAGGACAGAGCCTGGCACAATCAGACCCCAGGATCTAAAAGTTCAACCGAGGATGTTCTGGACCATTGACTAGCCAGGACGGGATTTCAAGACCAGAAGTGACCTTGGTGATCACCTGTTTTACATGCTACATAGCACCAACCAGGCAATTTTCCTAGTCATATTCCTAGCATTGATCTTCTAGAGGGAGAAAAACACCAAACCCTACATTTAAAAATATTCAGAGATGAAGAATCTGCCAAAACTCTTGGTATACTGTTCTAGTGGTGAATGACTCTCTCTGGTTTTTTTAATGTATATTTCTATGCCTATTTTTAAATATGCCCCTGTGTACATATTTCTAGACCAATATCAAGTCGCTCTTCAAGTACCTTTCTTAAATTCAACCAATCAAGCTCATTGAGTCTACACTACAAAGCAGGTGTCTTAATCATTTTGTGATTCTTCTCTTCAATGTTATCAACTTTGCTCTTTTATTGGGGATCCCAGACCTGGAGGCAGGATTCCAGCAGAAGTCGCACCAGTGCCACATGCTGAGGTAAAATAGTATCTCTAGCTGACCTTGAGATTACCCTTGGGAGAATCCCATGGTCACTTGGCTCTTTTGGCTACAGGGTCATCCTGGGAGCTTGTGTTTAGCAAATTATCTCTTCATGCCCCCGAATCTTGCACAGTGTTACTGCTTCTAAGTGCAGTTACCTCTCATATAAGCACTACTAACTTTTTTGACCCTCGAAGTAACCAGTGGTGCAGGCCTGTAGCATTACATAGCAAGAGTCTGCTTCCCTCTTCACACCCATTATGCTGAGCAAAAAGGCACAGCCCAGCACAAAAATGATCATGGCAGAAACTTTAACTTCCTCCTGTGGGGATTGCATCGTGCATCAGACCTACAGTCCATGTAACCCAGTGTCCTTCCTCTGGCAGGGACAGCTGCTGAGACTGCACCACAACACATAAGTACCTAGGAACGTGTGAGGGGATGAGTTGACTGACTGGAGAGTGTTACCCTGATTCTGAACAGCTAGAGATTCACTTGAGTCATGAAACATGCTGGTGTGTGGGCTCTCAAATTTATTCCTGTAACTGTTAATGTTGGGATTGGATAGTCTCTCTCTCTCTCTCCATGTAAAAATTGGAACACTTCCTGATTCTTGCTTAGCTCATGACCTTAACTACCTCCTATGGCAATTTGTTCCTGACCCTAATTGAAGAATGAGTGAAGAACGGGTATCTGTTTTGGTTGTATCATGTTTCTTTGAATGTGCCCTGGTCCGTGTCTTAGTAAACAGGAAGAACACACCCTCAATCTACTCTCTGACACTCAGTAATGTATGGTCTGCTCTTGTTTTTTCTCTTCCTCCTTTCCTTTGTGAATTAACAAAATCTCTCGACTTGCAATCATTTCCACCCCACTATCATTTCAACCCCACTATCAACCTCAGCTGGTTCCTGAAATTGCTTTGTAGGCACGTAGAAATATTCTCCAACAAGTTTCTGTGGGTGTGTGTAGACTACAGGGTTTCTTCAAAGAAAGTGGCCTTTTTTCAAAAAAAACGTCACGGCTACGTCTACATTGGCCCCTATTGGCACTTGGGAATAGGCAAATCCGCGGGGGATTTAAATATCCCCCGCGGGATTTGCATTTTCATGGCTGCCGCTTTTTTCCGGCTTGTAGATAAGCCGGAGAAAAGCGCCAGTCTGGACGCGATCCTCCGGAAAATAAGCTCTTTTCCAGAGGATCTCTTATTCCCACTTGAATAAGGAGGAGTAAGTTCCACGAGGAGTAACGGCAGTTTGGAATAGGAAGCCTAATCCGAACTACCTACTCCGTGCTGCGTGTAGCCGCGGGCACGGAGTCCGAACTAGCGGGGATTTAAAAATGGCGGTGCCCGGCAAGATGCAAATGAAGCCCGGGAAATTCAAATCTCGGGCTTCATTTGCTACTTCAGTTGCCTACATTAACCACCCTAGTTCGAACTAGGGTGGTAGTGTAGACATAACCCTAGTGACAGATGATGTGGGAAAAGCTGAAGTACTCAATGCTTTTTTTCCTTTGTCTTCACAGACAAGGTCAGCTCCCAGACAACTGCTCTAGGCAATGCAGTATGGAAAGGAGGTGGGTAGCCCTCGGTGGATGAAGAACATGTTAAGAAGTATTCAGAAAAGCTAGACACACACAAATCCATGGGGCTGGATTTAATGCACCAGAGGGTACTGAGTGAGTTGGCAAATGTCATTGCAGAGCCTTTGGCCATTATATTTGAAAACTTGTAGAGATTGTTAGAGGTCCTGGAGGATTGGAAAAAGACAAACAGAGTGCCCATCTTTAAAACTAGGAAGAAGGACGATTCAGGGAACTACAGACCAGCCTTACCTCTAGGTACCAGCCATGACACATGATACTTTGTCTAGTGCCAAGCCCTAGGATACAATTGAATCTGCTCCAATCCCTCAGACAGAGACAAATGCCTACAAGATCTTTACTAGTGGTAGAAATGTAGCCGTGTTAGTCTGGTGCAGCTGAAACAAAAACCAGGACTGTGTAGCACTTTAAAGACTAACAAGATGGTTTAATAGGTGATGAGCTTTCGTGGGCCAGACCCACTTCCTCAGATCAAATAGTGAAAGAAAATTGTCACAACCATATAAACCAAAGGATACAGTTAAAAAAATGAACACGTATGAAAAGGACAAATCAAATTTCAGAACAGAAGGGGGGTGGAGAGGGGAAAGGTAAATGTCTGTGAGCTAATGATATTAGAGGTGATAATTGGGGAAGCTATCTTTGTAATGGGTAAGATAATTAGCGTCTTTACTCAAATTTGCATGTAGAGTGTCGAATTTAAGCATGAATGACAGTTCAGAGGATTCTCTTTGAAGTGCAGTCTTAAAAGGTCTTTGAAGTAGTATGCAGGTAATCAAGTCGTTGAGACAATGTCCTTTCTGGTTGAAGTGGCAAGAAACTGATTTTTCTGAAGATCTTTACTAGGCATTCTTAAAACTTAAATACCCACCTGGGGAATGAGGAAACAGATTGACAGAGACAGTCGAGTACCCCGAAGTCACCTACATCAAGACAGGCCCAACACAGAAAGAAACAGAACACCAGAGGTTATCCCCCCTGCGGAATGTATCTGTCTCAGTTGGGTCCCCACCTTGTACTCCTGGTGAAATGTGGTCTCTTGGGATTATGTTTACTGTTGCTCATGGATCCCATATGTTTGCTTAGATTCTGTCACGGCGAGCCCTGTGAGCAAGGTTTCCCAGAGTGGTGGGCCATCATGCCCAGGTCTCTATCCTGAATCTACTCCATTCAATTAGAGCATGTCTTTGAGGGGTTCAAGCTTTTCCACCCAAAGGGCAGTCACATTGGAGCTGTGAATATAAAATTTCATCAGCCATCATGTTGCAGATTAACCTGTCTCGGTTAGATCCTCTGAATTCTCCTGTGGATTCGAATTTGATCTATATCAATTTGACCTGTAAATGTTTCCACTACCCTATTTTCCTTCTTTTTAGATTGATCATGAGGATAAAATATTTAATGTCTATTTGTAAAAAAGTATAATACCCTCCCTCCACTGTGCGTTTGTCTCTTCACAGGCACCTTGTGCATTTCTCAGCCCTGCTGACACATTGAGTACCTGATGGCAGCTTTTAACCTCACCTCCTCTGATATGTCAACATTCATCCTAACAGGCATCCCTGGCCTGGAACATGCTCACGTCTGGATTTCCCTCCCGTTCGCTACTTGCTACATCATTGGACTGTTGGGAAATTTCTCCATTGTGTTTATTGTTGGCAAAGAGCAGACCCTACACCAGCCAGTGTACCTGCTGGTCTGCATGCTGGCGCTCACAGACATCGGCATGTCTACCTCCATCGTGCCAAAGGCCCTATGTATATTTTGGTTCAATTTGGACATCATCACAGTGAGTGGCTGCTTCACGCAAATTACCTTTCTTAGCATGGTTTCTGCGATGCACTCAGCCGTCCTTGTGACAATGGCCTTTGATCGCTACGTGGCCATATGTAACCCTCTGAGATACACCACCATCCTAAGCAATGTACGGATAGCTACGCTAGGGATGGTCAGTTTAATAAGAGGGATTCTCTGTGCACTGCCTGTGCCCCTGATGCTGAGCCAGCTGCCGTTCTGCGGCAACCGCATTATCCCGCATACGTTCTGTGAGACTATGGCAGTGGCAAAGATTTCATGTGGGGACGTCACATTCTTCAGACTCTATGGCTTGGTTATGGGGATTGTTCTTTCAGGGCTAGACCTGACGCTCATCGCCCTATCCTACTGTCTCATCATCAGGGTCATTCTTAGCATTTCGTCCAAGAAAGCCCACCTGAAAGCCCTCAACACCTGCACAGCCCACATCTGTGTGATGCTGACGGCTTATACTCCCTCTTTCTTCTCCAACCTGACACATCGGTTTGGTCAGGGCATCGCTCCCCATGTTCACATCATCTTGGCCAACGTCTATGTCCTTGCTCCCCCGCTGCTCAACCCCATCATCTATGGGGTCAAAACCCAAGAGCTGCGTGAGAAAATGAAGAAAAACATCTGCAGAATGTGATCCCATTGGACCTCTGGATTGAAACCATGTCCCAAGAAGAGAACAGTTACCTCCGCATTAACCAAGCTTGCTCTGTCCCAGTTTGGCTGAGGTCAGCATTGTGGAAATTCATGGTCTCAGCAGCTCCTCACATCTAACTTCTTATCACTCCATCCCTAAGCACTGCTTTCTTCATTGCTGAATTCCCTCTCTCTGACCATGTCCTGGCCTGTTTCAGTGTCACCTGTCATTGCTCATCCCACAAACCCTGTCATTCAGCCTTTCTGTGACTTCCAGTCCAGCAGAAAATACTGCAGCTTTCTGACACATGGTGATTTTCCATTAGTCCCTGAGTGAATAGGGATCTTTTTCAGTTTCAGAAACGGAAGCTACAATTTTAGATAATCAAAGACAAAGTGCTATGGTAGATCATAGAATCATAGAATCATAGAATAATAGGACTGGAAGGGACCTCGAGAGGTCATCGAGTCCAGCCCCCCGCCCTCAAGGCAGGACCAAGCTCCGTCTACACCATCCCTGACAGATGTCTATCTAACCTGTTCTTAAATATCTCCAGAGAGGGAGATTCCACCTCCTCCCTTGGCAATTTATTCCAATATTTGACCACCCTGACAGCTAGGAATTTTTTCCTAATGTCCAATCTAAACCTCCCCTGCTGCACTTTAAGCCCATTACTCCTTGTCCTGTCCTCAGAAACCAAGAGGAACAAATTTTCTCCTTCCTCCTTGTGACACCCTTTTAAATATTTGAAAACCGCTATCATGTCCCCCCTTAATCTTCTTTTTTCCAAACTAAACAAGCCCAGTTCATGAAGCCTGGCTTCATAGGTCATGTTCCCTAAACCTTTAATCATTCTTGTCGCTCTTCTCTGTACCCTTTCCAATTTCTCCACATCTTTCTTGAAATGTGGCGCCCAGAACTGGACACAGTACTCCAGCTGAGGCCTAACTAGTGCAGAGTAGAGCGGCAGAATGACTTCACAAGTTTTGCTTACAACACACCTGTTGATACAACCTAGAATCATATTTGCTTTTTTTGCAACAGCATCACACTGTTGACTCATATTCAACTTGTGGTCCACTATGACCCCTAGATCCCTTTCCGCCATGCTCCTTCCTAGACAGTCGCTTCCCATCTTGTATGTATGGAACTGATTGTTCCTTCCTAAGTGGAGCACTTTGCATTTCTCTTTATTAAACCTCATCCTGTTTACCTCTGACCATTTCTCTAACTTGCTAAGGTCATTTTGAATTATGTCCCTATCCTCCAAAGAAGTTGCAACCCCACCCAGTTTGGTATTATCTGCAAACTTAATAAGCGTACTCTCTATCCCAATATCTACATCATTGATGAAGATATTTAACAGTTGGGGTCCCAAAACAGACCCTTGTGGAACTCCACTTGTTATCCCTTTCCAGCAGGATTTAGCACCGTTAACAACAACTCTCTGACTACGGTTATCCAGCCAATTATGCACCCACCTTATCGTGGCCCTATCTAAGTTATATTTGCCTAGTTTATCAATAAGAATATCATGCGAGACCGTATCAAATGCCTTACTAAAGTCTAGGTATATGACATCCACCGCTTCTCCCTTATCCACAAGGCTTGTTATCCTATCAAAGAAAGCTATCAGATTAGTTTGGCATGACTTGTTCTTCAGAAACCCATGCTGGCTGTTCCCTATCACTTTATTACCTTCCAAGTGTTTGCATATGATTTCCTTAATTACCTGCTCCATTATCTTCCCTGGGACAGACGTTAAACTGACCGGTCTGTAGTTTCCTGGGTTGTTCTTATTCCCCTTTTTATAGATGGGCACGATATTTGCCCTTTTCCAGTCTTCTGGAATCTCCCCTGTCTGCCATGATTTTTCAAAAATCATAGCTAAAGGCTCAGATACCTCCTCTATCAGCTCCTTGAGTATCCTGGGATGCATTTCATCAGGACCTGGTGACTTGCTGACATCTAACTTTCCTAAGTGATTTTTAACTTGTTCTTTGTGTATCGTATCTTCTAAACTTACCCTCTCTCTGCTTGTATTCACTACGTTAGGCACACCTCCAGACTTCTCGGTGAAGACCGAAACAAAGAAGTCATTGAGCATCTCTGCCATTTCCAAGTTTCCTGTTACTGCTTTTCCCTCCTCACTAAGCAGTGGGCCTACCCTGTCCTTGGTCTTCCTCTTGCTTTTAATGTATTTATAAAAGGTCTTCTTGTTTCCCTTTATGCCTGTAGCTAGTTTGATCTCATTTTGTGCCTTTGCCTTTCTAATCTTGCCCCTGTATTCCCGTGTTGCTTGCCTATATTCATATATAGATGCTGATCTTCTTTACCATACGTACAGTGATCAGGTGAGGAATTTGTATGTCCTTTTGTGATCAGTAACATACATGGGCTGAGATCTAATTTTTGCCTTTGTTCTGTGGACACCTATGACTGCTTGAGCAGCAAGGGAGAGTTTTGCCTTGGTTCACTGGCCTGAGGCCCACGTCAATTAATTTGAGCTATTTAGGGTTGAAATTCATTAATAAACAGTTGCCAGTGAGGACTAAGCCTTTTGTGAACGTGGTCAGTTGTTCGCTTGTTGAAGTTGCTACTTTCAAGCAATGCTGAAGATGAAATGTTGTTTCCTCAGATCAATTTGACACAATCAAAACTGCAGAGCCAGATACAAGAGGAACTTTGGGAAAACCTTCTTCCTCTCCAGCCATGTCTGAGACAATACAGAATCTATTCTGCACAGCTCACAGCTATGAAAGAAATGGGTCCAGCTGATCTGATTGTACAGTAGCAGAACTCCTGAGAAAGACAGTGAGGATGGAATGTTGAATGATAAAACGGATGGAAACCCAAATACAGACAACGAGTCCTGTCATGGAATGCAGTTCAAGAATCTCTTTTTCTTTTCACTTTATTGCTAACGTTGATGAGAACTTCCTGGGATTTATCGATTAAAAAAAGTTGAATCTGAATTAGATGTGTAATTAAAGCTTTCTTTGGATCCTGGAGGTACAGACCACTGTGTTCATTTGGAAATGCTTGTTTCAATATCTACTTTTATCTATCTTTAGCTTTCTGCGGAGTGGGCTCTGTGCTATTGGTGCAGTAGAAATCTCACAGCTTTACAAGTCAGGAAGGACACAGAGGAGCAGCAGCCAGAACTCCAGGGAACAGAGATGCAGCCCAGATAGCAGATCTGGTGCAGGACCTGACCAGCTGTGCCAATGGGGAGGCAGAGCCAAGCGACAGCAGGGAGCTGCGGGACCAGAGCCAGGACAGTGGATGCCGGCCCTGCTGGAAGTAACATGGCAGCCGAGCACAATGAGCAGCCGGGGGGAGCAAGGTGGGGCCCCGGGCAGAGGGCCCAGCCTAGGGAGACGTCACCAGACAACAGGGACTTGAACGCTGGACTCTGAAGTGGAATGTGAATCTGACAGGAGGGCAGGCGCTGAGGAGAAGGGTCCTGCCACCTACAGCCTGAGGTGTGTATCATTTCCAGAGCAGGTGTCTGACCTGCGCTATCATAGAATCATAGATCTGGAAGAGACCTCAGGAAGTCATCAGGTCCAGCCCCCTGCCTACGGCAGGGCCAATCCAAACTAAATCAACCCGGCCAGGGCTTTGTCAAGCTGAGATGTAACAACTTCTAGGGATGAAGATTCCACCATCTCCCTAGGGAACCCATCCCAGTGCTTCCCCACCCGCTTAGGGAAATAGTTTTTCCTAATATCCAACCTAGACCTTCCCCACTGCAACTTGAGACCATTGCTCCTTGTTCTGCCACCCCTGAGAACAGCCTCTCTCCATCCCATTTGGAACCTCCCTTCAGGAAGTTGAAGGCTATTCTCAAATCCCCCCTCTCTCTTCTCTACTGCAGACTAAACAAGCCCACATCTCTTAGCTCTCCTCATAGCTCAAGTCCCCTAATCATTTTGGTATCAGCACAGCCAGGGCCTGGGCAGGGGGCCTGGGATGTGTGAGGAACAGGCTGTGACTCTTCCTCAGACCCCACAAACACCTCCCTGGTGATGGGCCCTGTGCCCACAAAGCAGGGTTCCTTGTTTCCTTGAACCGCTCCCATTTGTGCCTTATTTTCCTCTCCAGTGTTGAGTAATGTGGTATGAACATCATGCAGCCCTCAGCATCCGGGAATAGTAGGAATCACAGTCAGGAACAGGCTGTTAAAGAAAATGGCAGAGTGCCACTATATTTCAAGGATATTTGCCATTTTATGGGAAAAGGCATTCTAAGGCCATGCTCTGCATAACTCTTTCACTGCCCTCTGTCATAGGATCATAGAACACTAGAACTGGAAGGGACCTCGAGAGGTCATCAAGTCCAGTCTCCTGCCCTCATGGCAGGACCAAACACCATCTAGATCATTCCTCTCAGGTGTCTGTCTAACCTGCTCTTAAATATCTCCAGTGATGGAGACTCCACAACCACCCTAGGCAAGCAGCCTTCAACTCCCTGAAGGGAGGTTCCAAAGAGGATGGAAGGAGACTGTTCTCAGGGGTGGCAGATGGCAGAACGAGGAGCAATGGTCTCAAGTTGCAGTAGGGGAGGTCTAGGCTGGATATTAGGAAGAACTATTTCCCTAGGAGAGTGGTGAAGAACTGGGATGTTATATTGATGTATTGGGTACAATGCCTGGGATGTAACCTCTTGAATCAGAGGCCCTGGTATGAGTCGGGTATAAGTCGGGACCTGCCCACGGAATTTGGAAAGAAGAGGGCTGATATTGCAGAAATACACGTTGCTAAGGAGTGCTAAGTACAAAGTACTCATGGGAACACTTTCTGATATTAAGTGGTACCAGACCATCCCAATATCAATAAATGGTACCGAAACATTCTCCAAGGATAACACAGACACATTGGTCTCTCCTAAAGGATAAGGGCAGGATGAAAGTACATGACTTGTTTGAATCAGGGTTACAAAGATGGGTCTCAGAGGGAGTTTCTTGGGCCAGTCTAGGGGGTAGAGGAAAGTCCTACCAGTAACTGAGCTGGTCCAGTGTCACAGGAATCCATGTATTAGAATCTATGTTGCATGCGCCAGGAGCTATAACCATGATTCTCAACAATTAACTTGGCTTGGCACCTTCAAACCTTGATGGATCATGTGGTCATTGGGCACTTCAGTCAAAGTCATCTGTGAAAGCTCTCTGAACAGAGCTGTGACATCATACACGTACAGACACACAACTAACGAAAACTAGTCTTCCACATATTCATAAACAATCTGGAAAAAGGGTAAATAGTGAGATGGCAAAATTTGCAGATGATACAAAACTACATAAATTGTTATGTCCAGACCTTCTGAAAAGAGTCCCAAAGGGATACCACTAAACTGAGAGAACAGGCAACAGAAGGAGAGATGTAATTCTAAATGGAGGCATGTAAACTTATGTCCATTGGAAAACATAATCTCCGTTAACATATAAAATGATAGGGTCTAAATTAGCACTTGTCACTCAAGAAAGAGACCTTGGTGCCCGTCAGTTTTCTCTTCTTCCCAAGGAAGAGGCTTGATATTGCAGAAATACACATTCCTAAGGAGTGCTAAGTAATCATGGGAACACTTTCTGATATTAAGTGGTATCAGACCACCCCAATATTAATAAATGGTTCTGAAACATTCCCCAAGGATAACACAGACACACTGATCTCTCCTAAAAGATAAGGGCAGGATGGGTATGTCTACACTACAGCGCTAATTCGAACTAAGCTAATTCGAACTAACGCATCCCGACTAAAAAACTAGTTCGAATTAGTGTTTTGCTAATTCAAACTAGCATGTCCACATTAAGTGGACCCTGAACCGGGGTTAAGGATGGCCGGAACCAGTGCCGGCAGGGCATCAGATGAGGACTTAGAGCGTGGAGCTGCTGCCTCAGGCTAGCCGAAGGCTGAGCTTAAAGGGACCCGACCCCCACCCCGGACAGACAGTTCTCAGGGGTGCCCCGCTTGCAAAGCAGTCCTGTCTTAGAGTGCCCTGAGTGCCCACACTGGGCACATCACACCACTCGGCCATCAGACCGGCTGCACTTGCCGCAGGCTGCCATCTGGGGAGAGGGGACAATTGGGGGGCTGCAAGAGAGCTTCCACCCCCAGAAGCCCGCAGAGCCAGCCCAGTCCTCCCCATCGGGGGCTCGTACCCCATTCCTCCCTCACCTCCTTCCACGTACTCTTCCCTAGCCCCCCTTCCTGATGTACAAAATAAAGAAAACGTGTGGTCAAAAATAGAAACTCTCTTTATTGAACAAAACTTGGGGAGATTGGGAAAAGGAGGTGGGAGAGGGGAAGAGAGAGCGTGGGAGAGGGGAGGGCAACTAAAATGATCAGGGGTTTGGAACAGGTCCCATATGAAGAGAGGCTAAAGAGACTGGGACTTTTCAGCTTAGAAAAGAGGAGACTGAGGGGGGATATGATTGAGGTCTATAAAAACATGGGTGCATAAAGAACAGTTCTTCATTAGTTCCCATAACAGAAGGACTAGAGGACACCAGTTGAAATGAATGGGTAGCAGGCTTCAAACTAGTAACAGAAAGTTGTTCTTCACAAAGCAAATAGTCAACCTGTGGAACTCCTTGCTGCAGGAGGCTGTGAAGGCTAGAACTTAACAGAGTTTAAAGAGAAGTGAGATCAAGTTATGGAGGTTGGGTCCATGGAGTGGTATTAGCCAGGGGGTAGAAATGGTGTCCCTGGCCTCTGTTTGTGGAAGGCTGAAGATGGATGGCACGAGACAAATGGCTTGGTCATTGTCTTGGTCCATCCCCTCCAGGGTCCCTAGGGTTGGCCGCTGTCAGCAGACAGGCTACTGGGCTAGATGGACCTTTGGTCTGACCCAGTACGGCCATTCTAAGCTCAGGGTCGGGGGTCTCACTGGACCACCCTGATTTTCATGCAAACCTGCTCCTGGGTGGCCAGGCTGGCAGCTATCCTGCCCAAGCCGGCCATTTTCCTGTGCCTAGTGCGGAGGTCGTGGTTGAGGTCCACGATGTCCACACTAGACCAGGTGGGCACCCACCTCTTGCGGACCTGGGCAGGCTCCCGGGAGCCGCCAGCTTAGTCCCGGGAAGAGGCGGAGGGCTGGGTGGCAGCGGGTGGCTGGCTCGTGCCGTGCCAGGTGCAGGGTCTGCTGGCTGGGTGCTGGCAGGCTTGCACCTGGCACGGGCACCGTAGCCAGCCCATGCCCCTTTAAGGGCTCCGGGACCGGGAGGGGGGCATACAAGTTTCCCTGGTGGTGCGCAGAGTGGCCACCAGGGAAAGCTGGGGAGGGCTAACCTCCCACTAGTTCGAATTAAGTGGCTACACACCCCTTAATTCGAACTAGTTAATTCGAACTAGGCGTTAGTCCTCGTGGAATGTGGTTTACCTAGTTCGAATTAAGCGCTCCGCTAGTTCGAATTAAGTTCGAACTAGCGGTTTGCCTGTGTAGCGCCTATCAAAGTTAATTCGAACTAACATCTGTTAGTTCGAATTAACTTTGTAGTGTAGACATACCCAATGACAGTACGTAACTTGCTTGAATCAGGGTACAAAGAGGAAAGCATCTTTTCTGAAAACATCTTCTCACTGTGCAGCAGCAGAAAAAATGGATAGTATTTGGAAACGTTAGCAAAGGGATTAGTAATAAGACAGGGTGCGTCTACACTGCACTGTTATTTCATGATAACTAGCATTATTTCAAAATAACAATGTGAGTGTCTAGACAGCCATTCCGTTAGTTCGAAATAGCAAATAGTGTTTGGAAATAGCTGTGTAGCTCAGCACAGCAGCTGTGTTCTCCTGACCTCTGGCCATGCTGTCAACATGGGGTGTTGTTAGGAATGGTGAAGTGGCCTCCTTCTCCTGGGCAGCTGCTATGCCCCCCTGGACTTTTCAGTTTAGAAAAGAGGAGACTGAGGGGAGATATGATAGAGGTCTATAAAAGCATGAGTGGTGTGGAAAGGGCGAATAAAGCAAAGTTATTTATTATTTCCCATGATATAAGGACTAGAGGACACCAAATGAAATTAATGGGTAGCAGGTTTAAAACTAATAAAAGAAAGTTCTTCTTCACACAGCGTGTAGTCAACCTGTGGAACTCCTTGCCAGAGGAGGCTGTGAAGGCTAGGACTATAACAGAGTTTAAAGAGAAGCTAGATAATTTCATGGAGGTTAGGTTCATAAAAGGCTATTAGCCAGGGGATAGAAATGGTGTCCCTGGCCTCTGTTTGTCAGAGGCTGGAGATGGATGGCATGAAACAAATCGCTTGATCATTGTCTTCGGTCCACCCCTTCTGGGGCACCTGGTGCTGGCCACTATCAGCAGACAGGCTACTGAGCTAGATGGACCTTTGGTCTGATTCAGTATGGCCGTTCTTATGTTCTTATGACTGCATCCGAGGCAGTGTGTCTGGAGGGAGGGTACATTAGTGGATGGACATGCCATAGGGCTTGTAACCAGCACACAGGATGATCCCCCAAAAGGTAACATGTGACAGAGATAGGATGAGGAGAGTGTGGGTCCCCGGGCTCAGGGTGGAGTGGGGATAAGCCATGTGGGCTTCCCGTTTTAGCCTGAACCTCCTTCCTTTAGTTGGTGTTCCTCCCCGCTTCTCCCTAGTGGTTGACCCCCTCTACTTCTGCAATATCCTGGGTGAGATGGGTACCCACTGGTTATAGAATCAGAGAATCCGCGGGCTGGAAGAGACCTCAAGCATCATCAAGTCTAACCCCCTGCCTAAAGCAGGTCCAATCAATCATCGCAGCCAGGCTTGGTCAAGCCGGGACTTAAAAACCTCCAGGGATGGAGATTCCACCCCCTCCCTGGCTGTTCCCTTCTAAAATGTAGGATGCCGTGTGAGTGAACTCCAGGTCGTGTAGGCCCTGGGAGGATGAAGGAATCACACAGTGACCAGCTCCATGGTACTAGTTGTGACACTGGAGGGTACAGCCTGTTTCTGCGGAAGAGTTTCAGCTGCCATATATGTATTCAGATTAGAGGTTAACAAAGGGACCCTGGAAAATACATCTGAGGTCAGAAAGCTGGGATCAGAAAGCCTTTATCATGCCCTTCATCCTGTATCAACTCAGGACCACGCCATATGGGCTTCCACAGGGCAGCAGTGACTTTCTGGAGACCGATGGACTTGATAATACAACTCCATGGGACGTACAGCTACGATCCACTGAACTGATTTCTGATCCCGTATCGTGTGGCAGCCTCCCCACCCGTAGTGCCGACGGCAGGGCAGTGCCCACAGAACAGACAGTGATGCTGAGCTTTGGGCAGGTCCAGTTTCCCCAGACAAGCTGAGCTCCTGTTAGCATGAAATTACTTCCCTCCTGCGGGAGGCTCTCAAGCTGTAGTTCTCCAGGGTTTAATTTCTGCGCGTCCCACCGCTCACAGGGCTGCGGGAATTGTCTGTGTATCCCGGACCACCTGGGAGCCCCCAGGGACTGGACAGGGGAATCATAAAGGCAACAGTTCAGCACAGCGAGTGTCAGACCGGTGAGACTGATTCTCTTACTTCTGCCTCACTGTCACAGGACGAAGATTTTTTGTTTCTCTCTGCTGAGCAAGACTGCGGTGAGTAACTGGTTCTGCATTTATGATAGTGCTCAGTTCTGAGGAAGGATTCCACAGCTCAATCTAGGCCCATGTGGGTAGGAATTCCCCGGCACAGCATAGAACTGACTGAAACCCCCAGGGATTTACAAGGTCAAACTGGACCGACCGATGCATTAGAAATTGTTTAGACAAATATCGTTCCTTAACATCAGTGTCTGGTTTCTTACTGTGTCCTTCTCTCTGCCTCAGTAGCTTCCTGTTTTGTGCAGTGAGGTTTTCCCTCCCGTGTGGTGACGTTTCCAAATGCAGAGACTTCACTGCACTGTGAGCTAGAACAGCCAATGTCTCTGCATTGAGTATTTGTGTTACTAGAGGATTCACAATGAAAAAAATGGGTCACACACTGGCAGAATCTGCTCTCATATTCTGCCTTCCATGTGGTACTCCAGATTAAGAGGGACTTCCCTGAGAGCAAAATGGGTGCCCAGGACACAGGTGTTTTGAAATCTCCACGTTTCATACTCTGTCTGAGAATGTCACAGAATAGGGGCGTTTCCTTCAGACGCTCCAAGCTCCCAAGCAGAATATCACTTTCTATTAGCCAAAAGCTGAGTCCCAGGGTTAAATTTTGGACCCCTTCACGTTAACCTAAATCGACATGTAGGGACTTAAATCATAGAGTCATAGAATCACAGAACAATGAACCTGAATGGTAATTGAGTCCAGTCCCCTGTTTTCATGGTAGGAGCAATCATGGTCTGATTTAAATCGACCATGAGCTTCCAGTGACGTACGCTGGAGTCAGCCCATGGCCTCGAGGGGTGGGCGACGTCGGTCTGGATCAAAGAAAAACTGACAGTAGAGTAGCTGAAATCTCCAACTCCCAGGCTTAAAGGTTCAAAACAATCAGGATCACAGCGTCTTTCAGGGAGGGAGCTAGGAGCCCTTTCTTCTTTGGGTCTGCAGAGGAGAAAAAGCAGTTTCAGGTTCTGGCTTAGAAGAAACCAGGCAGCTCTGGCAAATTCCCAGCAGGGCAGGTCCAGGAATGCACAGTGTGGGAGGAGACTGGAGCAGACATGCTGTATCCAGATGACAGTGGCAGGAAGACCTGAAATCAGGCGGGTAGGGGATGAGTGGCCTGTGTCACGCACGGACCACAGAGGCGGTATAAGAACTCCTAGGGCAGGAGGTGTCTTATGTGATAATGTAGCATGGACCTCACTACAGCAGATGGTCCCTGACACCATCTGTCCTCCAGACCGTCCCTGCTCCCATGAGCAACCCCACTGCAGCCTCCCAGCAATGTGAGCAAATGTCACCACTGAAAAGTAGCCCCTGGAAGGTTGTGCTTTCTAAGGAGCTGCAAGACACTAACACTTGGTGTCATTTGGAGGAAAGGTGACTCCCGTTGGCTCCTTTTAAGGCCCACGTCCTCTGTCTCTCCTATTGGGTCTGCCCCACTCACCTTCCCTGCATGGGTTGAGCTGCTTCCGGGGTTCCCTGGACTCCTATTTAAGCAGCTCAGGCTAGCCTCCCTCTTTTCCCACTGCAGGCAGACACTGAGTTGAACCTAGTCTGAGGAGCTATTTCTGTGAGCTGTCGTGGTGGGGTCTGGCATTTGATGTGGATCCTGGGGGTGGGTATCTCAGTGTGGCACTGATGGAATTTGTGGGGGATGTTCCTGGACACTGGACCTGAGAGCTGTGGGGTGGAGAGCAGCGTACACCCAGAGAAGCTGGCAATGCTGGGGGCTGTGGGGGAGGACAGGGAGGCACAGAAAGAAGCTATCCTGAGCATGGTGGAGGAGACAGGAGGTGTACAGGGACAGCCAAGCAGCACTGCAGGAGTAGGCACAGAGAAGGGAGGGTGGAAAGGACTCACAGATAGATGGGCAGCTTTCTGACTGCTGGTTCAAAGCCTATGCTGGCCCTTTTCCTTGTTGCGGTCGTGTTTGGGCATGTGTCAGGGTCTCTTTGCCCTGTCAAGCCGCAGAACTGCAGCCTGGGTTCCACAACCTTTACGCGGTTTTGTTTCCAACTGTTGTTGTGTAACTTCAAGTATTTCACAGGTGGAAAGAAGCCCTGACCGTTGGGTTACACTTCACCCTGTGTCCATCAGCATGACAGTGTGATGACATCAGGGGGGCACAATTGTGATGCCCTAGATGCAGGACAGAGTGTGTCAAATGTCAGTGTAAACGCTCCGATTTCCCAAATAGAGAGTCTAGCCAATGTGTATGCACGTATAATTTTCTTATCTGAAGCGATGGATAGTGGTTATCTATTGTCACCAGAAGTCACCGATGTGGTGTCCGAGCAACTATCTTGCTTTGTAAAAGGCTGATCGCCTTTTGGGTGTGTGTGTAATCAGTGTGCTGCTCTGGTTCTCTGCGAATCATTGGAATGGTAAGCTCCATAAGAATCCCTGGTGGCCACAAATCGGGTAAGGGACAATGCACCAGGCCAGGTTTATTGTCGATGAAGCACAGTAATAGAATCATAGAACACTAGAACTGGAAGGCACCTGGAGAGGTCATCAAGTCCAGTCCCCTGCCCTCACAGCAGGACCAAGCACCATCTAGATCATCCCCTGACAGGTGTCTGTCTACCCTGCCCTTAAATATCTCCACTGATGGAGATTCCACAACCCCCCTAAGCAACCCACACCTCCCTTCGGATACCAGAACACTCAACTGAGGGAAAGACGGTATCTTGAGTCTGGCACCTAGTAGATTCTATGCAGATTCTGCAAGGATACTAAGAATGGGTGCCCATGACATTGGACACAGCTAAGACAGTTTCAGAAATTTCACCTCCCCTTTGGCTGGACAATGACAGCCCCTCTGAGATACATCTTTATACACAGATACCAACATGTTCCATAGGTTTCTTCATGTATTGCCGTGACAGCTTCTGACATCCTTGGGTGCCACCCATCACCTTGTATATGTCTGTTCAATCAAAACACTATCCATCATGCTGAACCTGGATTTGGATGTTCCTCTTATCTATGGGGAGTGTGCTGGCATCAAATTATATTTCCTAATGGGGTGTTTTGCTACCACTTTATTAGAATGAGTTTACAACTTGTACCTAGTGCCATCAAGTTTTTCTGTAATATCAGCCTTGCTCTTGCCAGATTCTGTGAGTAGAGCCTGCCTCTTGCTCACAGGTCGACTTGGCTTTATAATAGCAACGTCTTGACTGCTTTTGACTAGGCCTCGGGCCTCAAGCCAGGACTATGATGTTTCAGTCCCTCTTCTTACTGAATGTGTCTGTAATTCAAATGGAGTTACCTCTGGGTAATGCTTTCAGTTTACCTAGCTGGATAGGAAGGGATAGCTCAGTGGTTTGAGCATTGGCTTGCTAAATCTAGGGTTATGAGTTCAATCCTTGTGGAAGCCATTTGGGGCAAAAATTTGTCAGGGATGGTACTTGGTCCTGCTCCATGACCTTTCAAGGTCAGTTCTAGGAAATAGGCAATCTCCATTTATTTATTTTAGGAAGGGCCTATTCAGGGTCATGAGGAGTTCGAGAAAATATTAGGGGAGCTTGCCTCTGTCTTCCTGAGAACACTCCAGACAGCCTCTGAGTAATGGATGTTGTGACTCTGCAAGGGTGTGTCACCAGGGCACTCCATGTTGTGGAATCGGTATTTTTCCCATAAATGGGTGTTAGGATTGTTTCCTCCTATTAGCCATTATTGAGACCGTCAGTGGTTCTGGACCCCTGCACAAGAGGACTCCTGGCAACATCTGAGGGAAAAGAACCGAACTAGGGAAAGGTGTGGACCCAGGCTAAAGAGATTGTTTTTCCTGAATATGGAAACCTGAAAAACCCAAACTGTCGATAATAAACTTTTATTTTTCAACCTGAACCCAGTAAGTCTTCACGTGATGTGTGTGGGGTAGGGGTGAACCACAGCTTCATTACTACAGATGTGCATTGTCCTCTCCACATTGGGGGATGGGCAAAGCAGGTAACAAGTTCAAACAGCTTGGAGTTTGGACCGGGGCAGGATGGGTTTTTTCTGGGGTCTCATAGACTCATAGACTCATAGGCTGTGTCTACACTGGCATGAATTTCCGGAAATGCTTAAAACGGAATACTATTCCGTTTTCAGTTTTTCTGGAAAAGGAGTGTCTACATTGGCAAAGCCCTTTTTCCGGAAAAGCGTCTGTGGCCAATGTAGACGCGCTTTTCCAGAAAAGAGCCCCGATCGTCATTTTCGCGATCTGGCCTTTTTTCCGGAAAAGACTAGTGGGCTGTCTACACTGGCCCTTTTCCGGAACAGTGTTCCGGAATAAGGACTTATGCCCGAGTGGGAGCAGAATAGTTTTTCCAGAATAGCGGCTGATTTTGTACAGTAGAGCGTCGTTGCTTTTCCGGAAATTCAAGGGCCAGTGTAGACAGCTCGCAGCTTATTCCAGAAAAGCGGCTGATTTTCCGGAATAAGTGGCCCAGTGTAGACACAGCCATAGACTTTAAGGTCAGAAGGGACCATTATGATCATCTAGTCTGACCCCCTGCACAGTGCAGGCCACAGAATCTCACCCACCTCTCTTAGAATAATCCTCTCAAGCTAAGGAGGTCTCAAGCTAAGGAGCTACTGGTTCTCTTGCCTGTTGTTTCTCTATTGTTGATGTATGCAGTGGCTGATCAGAGACCCTGAATGTCACTGTAGCTGGGTGTGTCCATGTCCGTGTGAATGTTGGTGGAAGTAGACTATGGATGGGGGCCTGCCTCATCTCCTAGCAGCATATTGAGAGAGGGATCCCAGGCTGGTGATTCAAAGAGTTCTGTTGTACCTCAGTTCCAGGTGACACCCCGGGGGGAACCTGTTATGCGTTGCTTCTCAGTTGCTTCCATCTTTCCAAATGTGTGGACAGTCTATTCATGCTCTCCTTCCCCATTGCAGGTTACACCTATTCCAACAGCATATTGGTTGCCTGTATCTCCTCCATGCTCCCCAGTCATCCTTGCCTCCCACAACTCCATGCTCCCCGCAGCTCTTCTTCTACCAGGGTTGAAGGGCTTCCATTCCCACCTGCTCCAGGGTCAATCAACGATTGTGCCTCACCAGTGAGAAATTTCCCAGAGGAGTGGTGAGGCCAAGGCACCGATGCAGCTTCTCTCATGACACCCTGACGCATTGCGGGGTGTTCCAAGGACAGCCAGAGAGGAGCAATTCTCCAGGTGAGCAGTCTGCACGTTCTATAATGAGAGCAGAGAACTCTGGAAAATGTGAGGGCCTATATAAACACAGCTGACCTGCGAGCTACTGGGACACAGGCGTTAAACCAAAGAGGCTGAAACACCAATTGCTAGGCAGCTCTGTTAGTAATTCCTGGTGAGGATTGCACATTCATTCCTCAGCGTACTGATCTCATGGGCTTAAAACAAGGGTGGGGAACTACAGGCCCAGGGCAGATGCAGCCCCTGGCTTGCCTGAATCTGACCTCTGAGGCTCACGGCCCCTGTCCTCTGCACTGGGAAGCCTGCTGGTGCTCCAGACCCCCCTTCTTGCCCTACCATGGGGCTGGAGCACACAAAATCTACTAGGCTGCCCCCTCCCCCCGCCCCCGCCCAGTCTCTGTGGAATGTAAGAAGTGTCCTTCTGCTTCTTAGTCAGGCTCTGCTGAGAGGTTTTTTGTGTGTGGCCCCCGAATGATTTTGGCCCCAACCCAAAAAAGGTTCCTCTTTCCCTGACATAACTTTATTAAACCTTTTCTGCCATCTTCACACCCCATTGGTTTTCAGGCATGAAAAGGATTAGTGGCTGAGTTGCAGACACGTGTCTCTGCTCACGCTTGTAGGTTACAACCTCTAAAAATGATGTGTCAGAGAAAGCTGCATGCCCGGAAGAAATTCTCTCACCCAAAGCTATGAGGGTATGTCTACACTACCCTGCTAGTTCGAACTAGCGGGGTAATGTATGCATACCGCACTTGGTAATAAAGCCCGGGATTTGAATTTCCCGGGCTTCATTAGCATAAGCGGGGAGCCGCCATTTTTAAATCCCCGCTGCTTTGAACCCCGTGCAGCGCGGCTACACGGGGCTCGAACTAGGTAGTTCGGACTAGGTTCCTATTCCGAACTACCGTTACTCCTCGTGAAATGAGGTGTACCGGTAGTTCGGAATAGGCACCCTAGTCCGAACTACCTAGTTCGAGCCCCGTGTAGCCACGCTGCACGGGGTTCAAAGCAGCAGGGATTTAAAAATGGCGGCTCCCCGCTTATGCTAATGAAGCCCGGGAAATTCAAATCCCGGGCTTCATTAGCAAGTGCGGTATGCATACATTACCCTCCTACTTCGAACTAGGAGGGTAGTGTAGACATACCCTAAGTGAACTAACAGAGGTCCAGGCCTCTAGCCCCACCTACCAAGACCCCTCAGTCCTTCTAGCCCATTCTGATGAGCACAAAGTCACAGTCCAGCAAGGATATGTCTCTTTCTGTGGGGAAAACGTGGCTCCTTTCCAACATAAGAACTGCGATATGAATCGGATTTATGGGCCATCCAGTCCAGTGATTTCTCTTTCGCACTGACTGTCCCAGATGTTGCAGAAGGTTCAAGAACCCCAGCAGTAGATGGACCATAATGAGGGTGACACTGTACTGCCTCTTGGCTAGAGCTTGGCTCTCCTCCAAATGAGGCTGGTGAATAGACTTCCCAAAATACTTATGGAGCTGTAATTATTCTAACTGGACTTTCTTGCCATTCATATAAATGTCCAAGCCCTTCCTGGTACTTGCTTTGCTGGTGGCCTTAACTACATCTCTACCAGTCAGTATTTTAGACACTTTTCCCATGTCCCCTTCTCATTCATCTCCTTTGGATCATTCATGTTGCCCTTTCCTGAAACCAAGTGTAACAATGAGGGGGGCGGAAAGAGGGACATGGGTCCAAGAGCCAGAGCTGGAAGGAAAGGGCAGCATCCCAGGCAGACAGTGTGACAGGAAGGAGAATACATGAGTGCAGCCATGTGCCCTGGCTTGGGGTGAGGTGGGGACAAGTCATGTAGGGGAGTCACACGGGGGTCTGGTATCCCTCCCCACTACTCCTCACTGCCAGAACCCCTCTAATTCTGCAACTTCTTGTATGAAATGGGTGCCCAGGACTACACAGTAGACTGCAGAGGTAGATGGAACATTGACAGATGGATGTCATGGTGTAGTGTTTTCTGCAGGATTCCCCATCCAACTCCTCCTGTGCTACTCAGTTTCTGTCTATGCTTTCACTGTGTCCCATGATGCCAGGTCCCTGTCCTGAGTCTGTACGGTTACATGAGAAACTCATTAGGTGTTTGAGGAATACAAGCTTTTCTTTCCAATGGGAAGACACATTGCAGTTACTGACATCAAATTCAGCAGGCATCATGCTGCCCATTTGGCTGGCTTAGAATCATAGAATCAAAGAATCACAGGGCTGGAAGGGACCTCAGGAGTCATCGAGTCCAGCCCCCTGCCCAAAGCAGGACCAACCCTGACTCCATCATCCCAGCCAGGGCTTGGTCAAGCCGAGACTTAACCTCTAGGGATGGAGATTTCACCCCCTCCCTAGGGAACCCATCCCAGTGCTTCCCCACTCTCCTAGGGAAATAGTTTTTCCTACTATCCAACCTAGGTCTTCCCACTGTAACTTGAGACCATTGCTCCTTGTTCTGCCATCTGCCACCACTGAAAACAGCCTCTCTCCAGCTGCTTTGGAACCCCCCTGCATGTAGTTGAAGGCTGCTCTCAAATCTCACCTCACTCTTCTCTTCTGTAGACTAAATAAGTCCAAATCCCTCAGCATCTCCTCGTAGGTCATGTGTTCCAGACCCATAATCTTTTTGGTTGCCCTCCACTGGACCCTCTCCAATGCATTCACATCCTTCCTATAGTGGGAGGCCCAGAATTCGACGCAATACTCCCGATGTGGCCTCACCAGTGCCAAATAAAGGGGAATAATCACTTCTCTAGATCTGCTGGCAATACTCCTCCTAATTCACCCTAATATGCCATTAGCCTTCTTGTCTACTAGGGCACCCTGCTGACTCATATCTAGCTTCTCATCCACTGTAAACCCCTTTTCTGGGGCTTAGTGAGCTCTCTGTGAGAACTTATTTGGACTTGACTATGACCTGTACAGTCTGGTTTCACCTGTAAACAATGCCACCTCACTGCTCACCCTCCTTTCCAGATTGATAATAACTATCAAATATTGAGCACTGTGTTTTTTACAATAGTGTACTATGATAATCACTGGGCTTCCCTTCCTTCACAGGCACCATGGGCAATTCTGAGCCCAACTGAGGCATTCACGGTTTCATGGCAGCTCTCAACATCACCCCCTCTGAATCTTTATCATTCATCCTAGTAGGCTTCCCTGGCCTGGAAGCTGTTCACATCTGGATTTCCATCCCAATATTCCTGTCCTATGTGATTGGCCTGCTGGGAAACTTCACTCTTCTCTTTGTGGTAGGCAAGGAGCAGACCCTCCACAAGCCGATGTACCTGCTGCTCTGCATGCTGGCGCTTGTAGAAATGGGAGCATCCACCTGTGTCGTTCCAAAGGCCATGTGGATATTTTGGTTCAACTGGAAAAGCATTACAATGAATGGTTGCCTCACCCAGATGTTCTTCTTTCACACGGCTACTATGATGCATTCAGCCATCCTCGTCACAATGGCCTTCGATCGTTACGTTGCCATATGTAACCCTCTGAGATATTCCACCATCCTCACCAATGCACGAATCGCTAAGCTGGGGCTAGCGGGTTTGATAAGAGCTGTTCTCTTCATTCTGCCTCTGCCCCTGTTCCTGAACAGGCTGCCGTTCTGTGACAACCTAATTATCCCCAATACTTACTGTGACCATATGTCTGTGGCAAAGATTTCCTGTGGGGACATCACAGTCAACACAATATATGGCTTTGTCGTCATGCTTATAGTCTATGGGATTGACCTCATGCTCATTGCTCTATCCTATAGCTTGATCATCAGGGCCGTGTTCATCATCTCCTCCAGGAAAGCCCACCAAAAGGCCCTCAACACCTGCACCTCCCACCTCTCTGTGATGCTCATGTCTTATCCTCCTGGCATCATCTTCAGTATGACACATCGGTTTGGTCAAGGCATCGCTCCACATGTTCACATCATCTTGGCCAACCTCTACTTCCTTATCCCCCCCATGCTCAACCCTATTGTGTATGGGATCAAAAACAAAGAGCTCCATGACAAAGTGGGCAAATACACCTGTAGAATTTAATTGCACGGGGCCACTATCTTCAAACTTGCATGCTAAGAGGGGGAAGGGATATCACCTTTCTAAACAAGGGTGCTTTGTCCCAGCTGGGCTGAGCTCAGCATTGTGGCACATCAGAGCCTCAGGAGCTCCTTACACCTAATATATTTTCTCTCCATCACCATGCACTTCTATATAAGAACATAAGAATGTAAGAACATAAGAACGGCCATACTGGGTCAGACCAAAGATCCATCTAGCCCAGTGTCCTATCTGCTGACAGTGGCCAATACCATATTCCACAGAGGAAGGGAATACGACAGTTAATCCTCCCGTGATCTCTCCCCTGTCACCCATTTCCAGACAAACAGAGGCTAGGGACACCATTCCTACACATTCTGGCTACGTCTACACTGGCCCCTCTTCCGGAAGGGGCATGTAAATTTCACTAGTCATCGTAGGGAAATCCGCGGGGGATTTAAATATCCCCTGCGGCATTTAAATAAAAATGTCCGCCGCTTTTTTCCGGCTTTTAAAAAAGCCGGAAAAGAGCGTCTAGACTGGCCCCGATCCTCCGGAAAAAGTGCCCTTTTCCGGAGGCTCTTATTCTTACTTTGAAGAGTTCTTTACCACTTTGGCTATCAGAATGTGTAGTTTCTGGTTGTCAAAGAAAGCCAGAACAATCCTGAATTCATTTGTCAGAGGTACAGTGGTCTAGTGAGTTTATATGGAACGATACAAACTCTGCAAAGAGTTTCACCAAAAAAAGGAAATGTTTGCACTTGGCACGGTGGATGGCGTAGCCAGCAGCCGAAGTGTTCTTCTGATGAAACCACTGTGGATTAAATGTTGTCTTTTTGAGTAAAAATTAAATTCAACAGAAAATGTGCACAGTGATGACAATACTTGAGTGCATTTAGAAATAAAGAGATATGAATGTTATTGCTGTTTTTACACCACCTATATATTTTTGTGTCAAGTATCAGAGGGGTAGCCGTGTTAGTCTGATCTGTAAAAGCGACAAGGAGTTGCCGACAGAGAGATGCAGCCTAGACATACCCTTTGAGTTCACACATCCACATTAGCTGTCAGAACTGGGCCTCGCCCTTCTTGACTGAATTAATCTCGTTATCTCTAGCCTTATTCTGGCCTGCATATTTATACCTGCCTCTGGAAATTTCCACTACATGCATCTGGCAAAGTGGATCTTTGCCCACGAAATCTTATGCTCCAATACATCTGTTAGGGCACATCTACACTAGCCCCCTAGTTTGAACTAGGGAGGCTAATGAGGGCGACCAAAATTACTAATGAAGCACGGGATTTAAATATCCTGCACTTGATTAGCATATTCCTGGCCGGTTGTCATTTTGGAAACTGACTAGCCCGAAGTAATTGTCCATGTCTATACACGGCAGAGAAGCGTGATTCTGAGATAAACCCCTTCCATGTTTAACTGTTAATTTGAACTAAGGGGTTTATCTCAGAATTGCGCTTCTCTACAGTGTGTAGACGCAGGCAGTTACTTCAGGCTAGTCAGTTTCCAAAATGGCAACCGGCCGGGAATATGCTAATCAAGCGCGGGATATTTAAATCCCACACTTCATTAGCAATTTTGGTCACCCTCATTAACTTCCCTAGTTCGAACTAGGGGGCTAGTGTAGACATACCCTTAGTCTATGTGGGTATGTCTACACTACCCTCCTAGTTCGAACTAGGAGGGTAATGTAGGAATACCGCACTTGCAAATGAAGCCCGGGATTTGAATTTCCTGGGCTTCATTTGCATAAGCGGGGAGCCGCCATTTTTAAAACCCCGCTGGTTCGAACCCAGTGCAGCGCGGCTACACGGGGCTCGAACTAGGTAGTTCGGACTAGGCTGCCTTTTCCGAACTACCGGTACACCTCGTTCCACGAGGAGTAACGGTAGTTCGAACTAGTAGCCTGAACAATTTATTGAAACAATTGTTTTTTAAATAACAGGTAGAACTAGGTGGAACGAGGTGTACCGGTAGTTCGGAATAGGCAGCCTAGTCCGAACTACCTAGTTCGAGCCCCGTGTAGCCGCGCTGCACGGGGTTCGAACCAGCGGGGTTTTAAAAATGGCGGCTCCCCGCTTATGCAAATGAAGCCCGGGAAATTCAAATCCCAGGCTTCATTTGCAAGTGCGGTATGCCTACATTACCCTCCTAGTTCGAACTAGGAGGGTAGTGTAGACATACCCTAAGGTGCCACAGGACTCCTTGTCGCTTTTATATTTTTTTGTGTTATTTTTACACCAACATTTGCTAGTTTTTTTAAATTTGCGATTCCACCCAGGCCTCATTAAGGATACAAGTACCAGTATTAGTGGTTTAATTCAGAATTTCATTGTCCTCTCAGGGCTTTGTGGCTACTGTAGGGCAACTCCTGCTAGAGCTTGTAGTTTTACTTTTAATCAAATCTGTGCTATGTACCTAACCAAAGCTTTCACTTGTTACTTGATATGTAGACCGTTGTGTTATTTAAAAAACAATTGTTTCAATAAATTGTTCAGGCTACTATTACATTAGGTTTGAAGTGATCTGGGGCTCTTACTGCAACAGAAAGTTGGCAAACCTGCAGCACCTCACGCGGGGGTGGAGGCCAAGCAGCAACAGCCAGAAACACAAGGCCAAGCGAGGCAGCCTAGAAGGCAGAGTGGTCTGGATAGACCCACCACTGAGAGAAGAGCCAGAGCTGAGCCGGAGGCAGAGCAGGGGTGCTGAGGTAGAGCTGGAGAGGTGACACTGGAGAGGTGAGAAGTAGGAGCTGGGTCAGCACACACCTCAGGGAGCCAAGGCTGAGAGATATTTGGGAGCTGTATGGCAAGGGCCAGAATAGCAGATGTCAGCCATGCCACAAATAACACGGCAACCAGTTGGGCAGAGGAAGGTGGGGCCATGGGCAAAGGGCCCAGTATACAGAGACATCACCACACAAGAGGGACTTGATGGCTGGGATTGGAAGGGAGGAAGCCAATCTGATGGGAGGGCCCAGCGGGCAGAGCCATGGGCTAGCCTCGTCATATGCCAAAGCCACATGGCGCCTTATCAACCCCATCTGTGAAAGCACTGATGTACCCCAAAGACCATGGGGCTGAAGCCCAGGGGAGAAAACGCACAACACTCGTTGAATTGAGGGCAACAGTGGAGGTGCCCACAAAATGCAGGAGATGAAAATATGATGAAACCCTTGATTGTTTTCCAAAAAAAAGCTCACTCAGTTCTGTGATGAATGGGAGGGGTGATATCCATTTCTAGGCATTCAATCCACTCAGTTAACTAAAGTCTTTCTTGGTAATTAGCTCTTGACACCTAGCTCTAATTTTCTTGCTATAAGGGTTAAAACCATAGACAGAGGGTCCTAGAGGGGCCTCAGGAATTGTAGGGAAGCAGGAAGTGAATTGCAGGAGGCCAGAAGAGCCAATAGAAACACAGTGTTGGTTTTGAATTGTACAAAGTGACCTTTCTGTTCCTGCTGTTGTGTAGCCAGAGCAGAGCTGGAAGGACATGAAATAAGCCAGGAAATCCAACATAGAGTATCCAGCATCATCCATGTCCCAGGAAGGACTAAGGGTGAATCTACACTGCACTGTTTTTCCAGAATAACAGTCGTTATTCCAGAAAAGCAATACTAGCGTCCACACAGCAAGCACGTTATTTCAAAAGAAAATCTAAATAACAGACGGCTGTTATTGATGCTGGAAAACCTCATTCCATGAGGCATAAGGCCTTTTTCAAAAAAGCTTTTTCAGAAGAGGGTGGATGTGGACACGGAACAGGGACTTTTTTCTAAAGAAGAGGCCTCCAGGAAATCCCACAGGTGCCCTGCTGGCCACTCCACCCACACTCATCACTTTATTCCTGTTCCCCTGGAGCTCTTAAGGCTGCAGACATAGGGGACAAGGCTTGTGGCAGGAAGCCGGCCCTCACAGCCTCCAGCCACAGTGCAGGTGCTAGTGCCTCACATCTGGCCAGCATGTCCCAGCCCCAAGCCCCCAAGAATCCGCTGGCCATCCCAGGGAGCACGCCCAGGGCTTCCAGGAGCCTGCCAGGGGCCAAAAGAGGCATGCACCATCTTGGCCTGATGTGGAGATCCTGGACCTCCAAGAGGTGTGGTGCAATGAGGAGAACCTCCGGGATCTCCGTTCCAGATGGTGGAATGCCGACATCTACAGCCAGATGGTTGAGCGCTTGGCTGCTAAGGGCCATACCAGGAACCTTGAGCAGGTCTGGAGCAAGGTCAAGGAGCTCTACCAGGCCTACATCAGAGCAAGGGGGCACAGCTCATGCTCTGGGGCAGAATCCCACCCTTGTCCTTATTATGAGGAACTGCACAGCATCCTGGGGGGTGGTGCAGCCCCTTCCTCACCCCTGCTGCTGACTTGGGGCTGGAGACGCCCATAATTGCCCGTGCGGGGCAGATTGCATACAAAACCTGTTGGGGAACATTTCAATCTGCATTGGTATTCATTAACAAATCTTCCAGTGGTTGTTTTGTTATAGACCAATTCCACAAGCCAAATACACAGGGAAGGACTGGAACTACAACTCATTCACAAGTTTGATACTCACGCTAATAGCTTAAATATAGATACCGGTTGGCTGAGACATTATCAACCTACCAAACAATGAAGGTGCCAATGGTTCTTTGTCTGTATAGTATCTGCTGTTAGTACTCTTCCTTTCTAAGGGTATGTCTAGACAACAGGATTTTTTTTTAAAGTGGCCTTTTTTCGAAAAAACTTCCCCTGCGTCTAGACTGCTGCTGCGCTCTTTCCAAAGTAAATTGAAAGAATGTGGCAGTTTTTTCAACTGCGGAAAACCTCGTTTTACGAGGAATAACACCTTTTTTTCAAAAGTGCTCTTTCGAAAAAAAGTGCTATGTCATGCAAACCGCTTTTTCGAAAGCGAGCATCCAGACTGCCAGGGTGCTCTCTTTCAAAAAAGTGGCTTGCTTTTTCGAAAGTACTGGTTGTAATCTAGATGCTCTCTTTTGAAAGAGGCTTTTTCGAAAGTATCTTTCAAAAAAACCTCTTTTAAAAGAGGCTTGCAGTCTAGACATAGCTTAAGTGCCTACTAATGGTTCTTATCTGCCTCTTTTGACTATCCAGTCTGTAGGTGCTTATAGACTATTTGTTTTTCCTGTTACATTCCAGCTTGGTTTTCCCCTTGATATTTTTATACCCACTACCTCTTATTGTTCCCCACCCCATGTTTTTCCTTCTCCCCACTCCCATTTATTTTAGTTCTGGACATCCAACACTCTGGTCATCTGAAGAAGTGGGCTGTGCCCATGAAAGCTCATGATCCCATCTCCATGTTTTGTTCGTCTCTAAAGTGCTACCAGACTATTTGTTGTTTTTTAAGTTAATATTAATAGGGGATTTCAAGTATCCCCTTACTGACTGGGTATGTATAAGCTCAAGATGAGGTGCAGGGAGAAAGTTTTTTGACACCTTAAACAAATGTTTCTTGGCGCAACTAGTCCTGGAACCCACAAGAGCAGAAGCAATTCTTGATTTAGTCCAACGTTGAGCACAGGATACGATCCAAGAAGTAAGTGTATATTAGGGCAAATATTTGGTAATAATAACTGTAAGGTAATAACATTTAATATCAATGTGGAGGGATTTTAAAAACATCAGAGCAGCCCACTATGGGGTACATCCACACTGCAACACTGTTTTGAAATAACTAGCACTATTTTGAAATAACATAGTTCGCATTTACACAGCAGGCCATTATTTTGAACTAGTGTCAAAATACTGTCAAGCTGGAGGACTTCTTACTCTGAGTCCTGTAACCCTCATTGAACAAGGAGTAAGGGAAGTTGGAGAAGGAGTGCTCTATTTCGAAATACATTTGTAGACACTTCCTATCACCTATTTCGAAATAAGCTACATAATTGACATAGATCAATTTGCGTAGCTTATTTCGAGTTAAACCTGCTGTGTAGACGCAGCCTATGGTAGCATTTTATTTGAAAAATGGTGCCTACACAAAAATGAGGAGGTTAGTTAAACAGAAATTGAAAAATATAGTCCTAAAGTGAAATCCTTACAAACTATATGGAAACATTTTTCAAGGTACCATGAGAGAGGCTCAATTTAAATGTTTAGCCTAAATATATCTATATCTATATCTATATCTATATCTATATCTATATCAATTAGTATGATCAAAAAAGTGCCACCATAGTTAAAGAAGAAAGTGAAATAAATATTTTGAGGTGAAAAGACATTCTTTGAAAAGTGGAAGTAAAATTCTATTTTGCCTAAAATAGAAAGGAACATAAACTCTGGGAAATGAAGTGTCGAGATATTATCAGCAGGGCTCGATGATCGTGGTGAAAGCCACTCGCCAGCCCCACACTGCGCATGCACGAGACCCGCACTGCGCATGCGCGAACCGCTGGTGAACGGGGCGACCGGCTGAAATCTACTTGCCATGGGCAAGTAGATCAGCAGATGTGTCGAGCCCTGATTATGAGGAAGGCCAAAAATAAATTCCAGAACGACTAGCCAAAGACTATGAAAAGCTTATGCTCCAACACTTCAGTTAGTCTACAAGGTGCCACAGGACTCCTCGCCGCTTTAGCCAAAGACTCAGCAAGTAACAGCAAATATTGCTTTCAGTGCATCAGAAGCAGGCAACCTGTCAGGGAGGCAGTGAGTTTTAAGAGGCTAACAGAGTGGATGGTACAACTACATCACGGTTATTGAGAGCTATGATACTAAAATCAACTACAAATGTTTTTTGCTCCTGTGCAGCATGCCCACACATAGTTCAGGTAGAAGTACAAATTACATACAAAAAAGAACACCATTGTCATTTGCTAGGCTGAATAGCCTGCAAGACTAAGTTTGCTTTGACAATCTGAGCCCTGGTATTGGAAGATCATTTCTTCACTCCTGGGAGAGACTCTTAAACTGCAGGGTCTGTTTTTTGCTCTTCTTGGTGCTCATAGAGGGAATTGTCTAGGAGTCCTGCCAAAATGAGAGCCCACAGGGATTGTGCAGAGGAATCATAAAGGTGGCTGTTGAGCACGATGAGTCTCGGATGTGTGAAATTCATACACTGATTTGGAGGGTTCTGTCTTCCGGCTGCAGTGTGGAGATTTCGTCTCGCTGTTGAGCAGCATTTCGGTGAGTTGCCTGCTTCTGTATTAATAGTGCTAAGGGCTTTGCTACCAGGTCTCAGCACACCACATAAGTTGGGAGGATTCTTCACACTCCTTGCAGCACCCAGGCGGAATAGTTCTTTCTCTGTAGCAGGACCCAACACCGAGATTTTTGGAGATCAGAACCAAAATGTAAACATTAACGATGGATCTGGTCACAATGGGTGTGTCTACACTGCACCCTAAACTCGAAATAAGATACGTCATTTGCGCTATGCAAATTGTGTATCTTATTTTGCATCTATTTAAAAATAGGTTACTTCGAAATCTGGCACATCCACACAGTGCCAAATTTCAAAATAAAGCGCTATTTCAAGCATCTCTTATTCCTCATGCAAAAAGGTTTACTGGGATGGTGAAATAACAGGCAGCTTGTGTAGACATGGGGTAGATATGTCGGGATACCTCCGGTATCCTGAAATAGCCGCACAGTAGACGGACCCAACGAGACCCATGGCAACACTCCCAAACAGGCCAGAAGTTCACCCTCTTTCCCCAAGAAGAACCGTAAATACAGGCCCCGATAAATGTCAGTGACATCACCTGGGGTCATCCTGTGGCCTCTGAGGATGGGTGAGCTCATTCGGGTCAGAAAAAAACTGACAAGAGGGTTGCCGAGATGCCAAACGCACAGCTGAGAAGTCCAGAACAGGCAGGATCATTTTATTTTCAGAGTGGGAGAGAGGTGCGCACCTTCTGTGCCCCTGCATCTCTGGTTGCAGAAAGGGCAAGGAACACCGAAAGGCAGTACAAATATCAGCGTGTTTCTGGCTTAGAGGCAGTGCTGGGAATCTCATCCAGGGAGGTCCAGGAACACACGGTGTATGAGGGTATGTGTGTGTGAGGGGGCATAACTGAAGGACATGCAAGATCCCGATCACAGTGGCTCAGAAGCATGGAACGGGGTGAAATAGAGAAAGGACATCCGGCCTAATGCATAGACCATAGTGGCAGAAGGAGGCCTCCCGGGGAAGGAGCTGTCTCAGCCTGTAACGTAACATGGACCACAGTGAAGGAGCTTGCCTCTGATACCAGACTCCATCGGCACCCTCCCAGCTCCCCTGAGGAGTCGTCCCACTACAGGCCCCTGACAATGTCAGCACGTGCCAACAAGGAGAAGCAGCCTCAGGAAGGAGTGTCGGGGTTTCTAGTGGCCTGTGGCACCTTAAAGCTGTGTAGAATTCAGAGGAAGTTACTCACCTCGGCTCCTTTTAGTTTCCACATCCTGTCTCTCTCCTGACAGGTTTTCCCCAGTGCTGGTAGACACTCAGTTTCACTGAGTCTGAGGAGACATTGCTGTGAGCAGTCACTGTGGGGTCTGGCACCTGGTTTTGTTTCTAGGTGAGGGGTGTCTCTGGGTGGCAGGACAGTGAAGTTCTGAGGGATCTACATGGATAAGTGGGCAGTGCTGGCGAGTGCAGGGGTGTGGGGGAGATATACACAGACAAGCCAGCAGCACTGAGGGTGTTGGGTTAGGTACAGGGACAGGGAGCTGCACCGTGGTCAGTGGAGATAGGGAGTGGCATGTTCACGGATCCATGGGCAGCACAGCTGAAATTAAATCGTTCTTTGCGATTATGCTTCCAAGGCCGGTGCTGGGAACGTTCTTGGCTCCAAGTGCATTTGGATGGGTCTGAGGGTCTCTTTGTGCAGACAAGTCACAGAACTTACACCCGGTGTCAGAACCTTTATGTGGGTTTTTAATTCCCAACAGCTTTTGTTGTAATGTAACTTCAGGCATTTCACCACAGAAAAGAACCATGCCCCTCGGTGTGACACCACCCCCTGTTCTTCCTTGTGATTTCCTATGACGTGATTATCGAATAATTAGCAGATTTTCCCAGTATTGCTCAGGTCCTTAATATTTTTGGGGGCGGAAATAAAAGGAAAATTTACATGCTTTATTCAAATGACTGTCTTTTTAAAAAACAGAGTGTTATTTTTATGAATTTTAGTAATTTTTTAAAATGGGAATTAATTGGGAATTCCATCAAGTGTATTTTTTCTTCATCCTTATAAAGTCTAATCATCCCTATAAAGACTCAAAATTTGCTCTGTTTTAGTCAATTAGGTTTCCAACAACTTTGCCTTCTAGTTTTCAAACCTTAAGCATTGATTTAGCTGAGTGAAAACAGAGCACTTCTCCACGTTTCTCCATTTTATCTCTTTTTGTAAATTATATTGAGAAGCATTCCTATTCTAGGTGTGTCCTATTTTTCTGGCTTACGTTGATTCAGTCCCTATCAACATGCTCTCTGTTGTGTCAATCTTGGGGACTGTACTTGAATCGCTGATTCTGTCTTTTGTGTTGGTTTCACGAGAAGCAATGTCATTCCCAGCACATCCCGTTTTCCTGGCATAACCAAACCCCTATGTTGCATTAAGTTATGATAAGAGGAAGTTATATACTGAATTTGGTAGTCATAGCTCTTACCATTTAGGAAGAGTTTTCAAGCCGTAAGCATTGATTTAGCTATGCCAAAACAGAACACTACTCTACATTTCATCATTTTTCTGTAAGCTTTATTGAGATGCAATCCTATTCCAGGTGCATGCTATTTTTCTGACTCATCGTGCTTCAGTTTCTTTCAACATTCACTGCATTGTGTGGACTGTATTTGATTTGGTAATTCTTGTCTCTTTTCTGTTTAATGAGAAGTAATCCCAGGACATCTTCAATTAGGGAGCTGGTGCTTATTTTTGACGTAACCTCTCTATTGTTAGTTTATGCATTTGTCAAAGAGACTGTTGGTACATCATTCCAATGTTCAAGTTCATTCTCTGTTTTAAAAGTATATGCCTTATTTCTAGCCACAAATTCTTTCACTTAAACTTCCAGACATCAGATTCTGTTACACTTCTCTTTGCTAGGCTAAAAATCCTACATATAGCTGGTTCCACATGTAGATAGTTACAGACTGTGATGTCACCCCTTAACCATCTTTGTTACACTAAATAAATAGAGATCTTTGGGTGTGTCTAAACGTCAATGGGGCCATGTAGATTAGGGTCATAGGCAAATGGAAATGAAGCGGCGATTTAAATAATCGCAGCTTCATTTAAATTTAAATGGCTGCCGCGCTGAGCCGACAAACAGCTGGTCAGCTGTTTGTCGGCTCAGCGCGCTAGTCTGAACATCCTCCGTCGACATCAAAGGCATTTGTCGACCTCCCGGTATTCCTCGTGGGATGAGGGAGGTTGACAAATGCCTTTGATGTCGACGGGGGAGCGTCCAGACTAGCGTGCTGAGCTGACAAACAGCTGCTTTTCCGGAATAAGCTGCAAGCTGTCTACACTGGCCCCTTGAATTTCCAGAAAAGCAGTGACGATTTACTGTAAGAAATCAGCTGCTTTTCCGGAAAAACTATGCTGCTCCCGCTCAGGCAAAAGTCCTTTTTCCAGAAAACTGTTCCAGAAAAGGGCCAGTGTAGACAGCACAGTAGTCTTTTCCACAAAAAAGCCCCAATCGTGAAAATGAAAAGGGCTTTTCTGGAAAAGCATCCTGCCAATGTAGACGCTCTTTTTCCGGAAATACTTATAATGGAAAACTGTTCCATTTTAAGCATTTCTGGAAAAAGGTGCCAGTGTAGACGTAGCCCTCTAGTTTTGCATTATCCTGGCTGAGAAGGTTACCCAGTGTGACACAGAGGAGTCCAGAGGAGAGTGAAACATTGACTAACTGGCTGCATGGGATTATCATTTCTGTACAATTCTGCCATCCCACTCCTCCTGCATCCCCCTGTTTTGCTAAGTTTACATCCATGCTCATACTGTGAGCAGGGCTTCCCACAGCTGTGAGCCATGACTCCCAGGCTATGTCTAGACTACAGGGTTTTGTCAACAGAAGCTTTGTCGACAGATACTGCCGACAAAGCTTCTGTCGACAAAGAGGGTCTAGACTACATCCAGTTCTGTCAACAAAGCAAGCTGCTTTGTCGACATAACAGTGTGGACGCAAAGGACAGTTTAGATGCAATAATGCCTTCTATCGACAGAACTCTGTCAACAAAAGGCGTTATTCCTTGTAAAATGAGGTATACCAGCGTCGACAAAACTGCTGAGTTCTGGCAACGTTATGTCGACAGAACTCAGCGGTAGTGTAGACGCAGGTTTAGTTTTGTCAACAAAAGTCCACTTTTGTCGACAAAACCCTGTAGTCTAGACACACCCCCAGGTCCCTGCCCTGGCTCCATACAGTTAATTTAGAACGTTAGTAAGGTGTTTGGAGAGTTCAAGATTTTCCCACCAGTGGGCAGACACATTGAGTTATTGACGTCAGAGTTCATCCGTCATCATGCTGCCCTTCCACCTGGCATGGTGAGCTCCCTCTGGGGACTTCTCTGGACTTCACTGAAATAAAGAACCTGGTGCCATCTGTAAATGTTTCTACCTCACTGCTCACCCCTATTTCCAGATTGATTATAACAGTGAAATATGTTCCGTGCCATTTGTTATAAAGTATGTAACCCCCTTGCTCTGCTTGTCTCCCTTCACAGGCACCTCAAGCATTTAGGAGCATGATCGACTCATTCATAATTCCATGGCAGCTTTCAACCTCACCCCGACTATCCCTTCCTCATTCATACTAATGGGCATCCCTGGCCTGGAAGCAGCCCACATCTGGATTTCCATCCCTTTCTGTCTGTGTTACGTTATCGGCCTGCTGGGAAATTTCATGATTCTATTTGTGGTAGGCAAAGAACAGACCCTGCACAAGCCGATGTACCTGCTGCTCTGCATGCTAGCACTCACCGACATCACCACCTCCACCTCCCTTATACCGAAGGCCCTGTGTATATTTTGGTTCAACTTGAAAGGCATTACTGTGGGTGCCTGCCTCACCCAGATGTTTGTCCTCCACATGGGTACTTTGATTCACTCAGCTGTTCTTGTGGCAATGGCCTTTGATCGCTATGTTGCCATATGCAACCCTCTGAGATACACCACCATCCTCAGTAATGCACGACTCGCCAAGCTAGGACTAGCATGTTTGATAAGAGCTGTTCTCTTCATCCTGCCCCTGCCCCTGCTCCTGATCAGAAATTCATTCTGTGCCAACCTCATCATTCCCCACACATACTGTGATCACATGGCTGTGGCAAAAATGTTATGTGGAGACATCACAGTCAGCAAGACATACGGCTTGGTGTTAGCATCTGTGTGCATTGGGTTAGACCTGACTCTCATCGCCCTGTCCTACTGTCTCATCATCAGAGCCGTCCTCAGAATTTCCTCAAAGAAAGCCCACCAGAAAGCCCTCAACACCTGCACAGCCCACATCTGTGTGATGCTGACATCTTATCCTGTTTTCCTCTTCTCAACTCTGACACATCGGTTCGGTCAGGGCATCGCGCCCCAGGTTCACATCATCTTGGCCAATGTCTATTTCCTCCTCATCCCCGTCCTCAACCCTATTGTTTATGGAGTCAAAACCAAAGAGCTTCGTGAGAAAGTGAGCAAACACACCTACCGAATGTGCTCGCGTTGGCCCGTTGACTTTAAGCCTACATGAAAAGACAGAGAAAGAATATCTGCTTGTCAATCAAAGGTAGGTGGGAGGAGCTTTCTCAGACTCTGCACTTCCACAATACTGAGTTCAGCCTAACTTCTTATGACTCCATCACCAAATACTGCTCGCTGTGTTCCTCAGTTCTTTCTCATGCAACTGCCAAAGTGGGTCTTTGCCCATGAGAGCTTATGCGCCAATAAATCTGTTAGTCTATAAGGTGCCACAGGACTCCTCATTGTTTATGCAGAGTCAGTCTAACACGGCTACTGCTCTGATAGTTCTCTCTCTGACCATCACCTGTCCTCTTCCATCAGCTCCCATCTGCCCTCCACCCCCCCCCCACCCACCCTGTCCCTTGGCCTTTCTGAGAATCCCAGACCACTGTGGAACACCGCAGCTTTCTGATGCAAGGTTGTTTCCCAGAGGCCCTGTGTGAAGAGATTTATTAATCAGCGTGATGAGCTGATAGCCAAGGACGAAGGAAAATAAACCAAAATGATTAAATTCTTTATCATATGTACAGTCACCTAAAGTGCAACAAGTACCTGATTATTTTGCTTCCAATTATGCGGGAAGCTTTTATATTAGAGCAAGTATTTCAGCTGCAAAGTGCCAGTATAGGAGCGCAGCAGGAATTGAGGACATTCTGCGAGAGCATGTTGGGAAGAGTTGTGAAATTCTGGTTTTGTGAACTGGGCTGTTGTGCTGGACGAGAGGGCTGTGCACCCCAGAATGGGATCAAGTCAATTGCAACAAAACAAGTTGCACTACACCACCAGGAAGTAAGAAATGAGTGCACCTCATAGTTAATTTGACGCAGGCTTTTAAAGGCAAGGTCATACTCTAGCTGGCAATTTCTGCTAATCTCAAGGGGAGGAGTGGACAGACAAGTACTTGGGGGAGAATGAAAGAAGCTAAATGGATGAAAACTTTGAGTCTAGATGCCCCTAATATTAGAGATTAGTTGAAAGTTAGGAAAGTGATGGGGTCCAGGAGGGATCTGTATGGACAATGTGTCATGTGCATCTGAGCACCTCAAGCTGAGGTTGAAGAAAAGCAGCAGCAGGCAGAAACTGAAGGGCAGGAGAAGAAGCCCAGAAGGCAAATCTAGGCCATGGACAGAAGAGCCAGAGCTGTCCTGAGGCAGAAGTGAGGAGGTGGAGCGGCACAGAACCAGGACCTCAGCCGGAACAGACCGGCTAAGCCAGGGCTGGGGAATCTTTTTGGGGTTGGGGGGCTGCTGACCCACAGTAAAATCAGCTGCAGGCCATGCACAAGTGAGAAGCCAACACCCCCCCCCCCCCAGCCCTCACTGATGTGGCCCCAGACTGAGAAGGAGACAAACGCTCCCCACATTCCCCTAACACACGAGAGCCCAGTGGGGCCCAGGCGAGTAGAGTTTGTGTGCTCCAGTCCCTCAGTAGGCATGAGCTCCCAAATGCTAGGAGGAGAGCCCTGAGCCTTAGGGGCTGGATCCAGGCAAGCTGGGGGCCGCATCCTCAAACCTGAGGTTCTCCACCCCTGAGCTAAGTCAAGAGTGAGCCAGGCCTCGGCTATGTGGAGAGCCGTATTGCGAGTCTATTCATGAACTTCCTTTATACAGATCTGTGTCTGGCGCATGACAGTGCAATTTTGGGTTTATACGCCCAGGAGGGGTGTGAGTCTGGAGAGCTGGAAAATTGGCTGGAGCGAGGAGCGTTAGAGAGGATGTAAGATCCAGGCCTGTATTTTCACCTCAGATTGATTTTTGGGTCTTGTTTGCCCTTTTGATTTTTTTATACTCATACCTATAGGATGCGTCTAGACTGGCAAGCTGTCTACACTGGCCGCTTGAATTTGCGCAAGAGCACTGACTTTGTAATGTACAAAATCAGTGCTTCTTGCGCAAATACTTTCACGCTCCCGCTCGGGAAAAAGCCCTCTTGCAAAGAATACTTGCGCAAGAGGGCCAGTGTAGACAGGGAAGAACTGTTTTACACAAAAAAGCCCCGATGGCAAAAATGGCAATTGGGGCTTTCTTGTGCAAAATTGCATCTAGATTGGCCACGGATGCTTTTCCGCAAAAGCATCCATGCCAATCTAGACGCACTTTGGCAGAAATACTTTAAATGGAAAAACTTTTCAGTTAAAAGTATTTCCACAAAATCATGCCAGTCTTATGCCGATGTATGTGAACAAAGGACAAAGACACCGTGTGAGCTGCTTCCCTCTGGCCAGCTGAGTTTGTTATTATAATGGGACGGATTAGAACAGCTGAAATGCTGCAGGCCCATCGGGAGTATAATGTAGGAACTCACATTTTCAGACTTTCTCAGTCCTATCTCAAGGGAAGATCAAGCAACTGGTCAGGAAGGGACAAGGAGGGCTGGGAGAAGGTATAAAACATGAAAAGGCACAAGAAATGCCCCTCCCTCACCATAGCACAACCTTACCCCTTCCATGGAGTTCACAAGAGATGGGATGAAGACTCCAGACCCAAAACTCACAGAATTATAGGGTTGGCCACCGACCATAACCCTCTGCCCAAAGCAGGACCAACCCCAACTACATTATCTCCTCCAGGGCTTTGTCAAGCCAGGACTTAAAAACCTCTAGGGAAGGAGTTTCCACCACCTCCCTAAGAAACCCATCTCAGTGTTTCTCCACTTTCCTAGGGAAATTGGAAGAACATGATCAACAAAGACCATGACTATCAATTGAAATGGGTGGGACTGAGGACATGACTTTCAAATGTACCTAGGATGAGGATGTGCATTTCCTGCTAAAGCTCAGGAAAGTCCAGACACTGGGAAACAGGGTTCTGCAGCCTCACAGGTACGGGACACATGCTTTCTGGAAACAAACCCCAATAAACATCTCATTGCCAGACACCTGAGACTTCTGTTCTTCTGCTTTCTGTCGGCAGGACAGGAACCAAGGGAGTGGGTGAGGGGAAAGTTCTGTCCTTTCTAGCTGCCATGACTGGGATACATCACATTGGACAGGCAAATAACACTATGGTAATTCCCCCTCTGTGACCCAGCTGCTTAGGGGAGTGGGAATCTCATGACGGTAGCTGCAGGCTCTGACAAGCTGTGCTAATGAATGTGTTAAATAAATGTAGAAGGTAAAATCAGGGCCCATATCAGGTGTGGGGTTCAACTGAGCTTGAGACTGAGAAGGAAATAGGGGAGATTTAGGGAGACCAAAAGGAAGGGAATATCAGAACTTAAAGGAATGGTGTTTCACAGTGTGCAAAGGGGCAGTGTAGTGGGTAAAAAGCAGTAGCTGATCTTCAAAATATTAAGGATTTGGAAGGGATAGTGGACCAGCAATAGTTTTAATGGAAAAATCCATCCTAGTGGGGGAGGTAGCACATTTAAAGACATGGCGTCCTGCATGGGCAGAAAGTCTTCAGAGGTAATTTGACAGGAGAGAGATGAACTGCTTGGGAGGGCAGGCATTTTAGAGGATGAACTGCACCAGGGTAAGCAAGGATGTGATGGGCAGGGCCAGGGAGGGAGCAAATCCTGAACTACATGCCCTACTGATAGCAGTAAAAGTGGCTGATCCGCCCTCTCATCCTGAGATTGCCCATGACCACAAGTGGTTGTTTTAACTTGGTGGTCCACAGTTTAAATCCCTGAGGGTATGTCTACACTACAAAGTTAGTTCGAACTAACGAACGTTAGTTCGAACTAACTTTCCTAGGCGCTACACTAGCACTCCGTTAGTTCGAACTTAATTCGAACTAACGGAGCGCTTAGTTCGAACTAGGTAAACCTCATTTTACGAGGATTAAGCCTAGTTCGAACTAGCTAGTTCGAATTAAGGGGTCTGTAGCCCCTTAATTCGAACTAGTGGGAGGCTAATGCTTCCCAGGTTTCCCTGGTGGCCACTCTGGCCAACACCAGGGAAACTCTATTGCCCCCCTCCCGGCCCCGGGGTCCTTAAATGGCCACAGGCTGGCTACACAGTTCGTGCCAGTTGCAAGGCTGCCAGCACCCGTGCCAGCAGACCCTGCACCTGCCACAGGATGAGCCAGCCACCCGAGGGCTCCCAGCCCTCCACTGCTCCCCAGGACCAGCCTGGCGGCTCCCAGGAGCCTGCCCAGGGGCGCAAAAGGCGGGCGCCCGCTTGGTCAAGTGCGGAGATCGTGGACCTCATCGAGGTTTGGGGGGAAGCCTCCAATGTCCACGATCTCCGCACTAGCCACCGGAACGCGGCCGTCTACGGCCGCATGGCTGCCAGCCTGGCCGCCAGGGGCCACCAGCGCAGCCGGGAGCAGGTCCGCTGCAAGGTCAAAGACCTGCGGCAGTCCTACTCCCGGGCCTGCCAGCCAGGGGCCGACCCAGAGGCCTGCCCCCACTTCCATGCCCTGGACCGCATCATGGGGCCTCATGCTGTCCCTGCCCCCCGGGACGTGATTGACCCCGGGGCAGAGGGCTCGCTCCTGGAGACGGAGGAGGAGGAAGAGGGCTCTGAGAGCCAGGAGCCTGCTGCCAGCCTGCCTGGGACCCGGGACCCCCGAGGCACGCCACAGAGCCGCTCGCCTGCGTCATCTGAGGCCAGGGAGGCGTCCACCTGTGAGTACCATCGTGTTCCCCTTATGTGTACGGGGGGCTGGGGCGAGAGGGAGCCCCGGGACCGTGCGCCTGGGCGTTGCCCACCACGGAGCAGCAGCTGGGGATCCTGCAGGGGCCCTGGCCTTGCAGAGGGGAGCTGGGTTTCACACACCTGGGCCCCTGGGGTAATTGACCACTGGTCTTCTTGCACCACAGCTGCAGCACCTGGGCCTGCAGGGCGCACCACCCCGCCTGCAGCAGCTGCCTGTGCCCGGGCAAGCAGGAGAGCCAGGAACGAGGAGGAGTATCAGCGGTGGCACCTCCGGTTCATGGACCACCAGCTCCGCACCCAGGACCACTGGGTCCAGGAGGACCTGAGGCTGCGCCGGAGGAGTCTGGAGGCCCTGGAGGAGCAGGGCCGTGCCCTGCGAGGCCACCTCCAGAGCCTGCTGGTCCGCTTCCCATTTCCTCCTCCCCCTGCTCCCCCTCCTGCTCCCGCTCCTGCTTCCGCTCCTGCTTCCTCCACACCCCCTGTCCCTCCTGCCCCCCCTCCACAACCATTTCCCACCGACGCCCCCGGACCCACAGTGTGGAGAGACGGGAGAGGCAGCCGGACTCCCACCCCTGAGCTTTCCTTTCCCTTCCTCCCTTCCCTCCCTTTCCAGCTCCCTCGTCCCAGGTTTCCCCCTCCCCTCTCCCACCCTCATTCCTCCCTTCCACCACCCAGTTCTGTGAAATAAACAGACATTTTTGTTTCAAAAACAGGTGTCTTTATTTGACAGTAGGTAGGGAGGGGAAAGGGGAAGGGGGCTAGGGTGGAAGAAGGCCCCAGTGGGGCATGCAGGGAGAGGTCAGTCCTCCTCCTCCTCCACCAGGAAGCTCTCCCGCAGGGCTTCCCAGATCCGGACGGCCCCCCGCTGGGCTTCCCTGATGGCGGCGGTGCGGGGCTGACCGTAGTGGCTAGCCATGCGGTCAGCCTCAGCCATCCAGGCTGGCAGGAAAGCCTCCCCCTTCCGCTCACACAAATTGTCTAGCACACAACATGCTGCCACCACGGGAGGGATGTTGTGCTCGGCCAGGTCCAGACGGGTGTGGAGGCATCGAAAGCGGGCTTTCAGTCGCCCGAAGGCCCCCTCCACCATGATGCGGGCCCTGGTCAGCCTGGCATTGAAGGCCTGGCGGGAGGGATTGAGGTGCCCCGTGTAGGGCTTCATGAGCCAGGGCTGCAGTGGGTAGGCGGCATCCCCCACCAGGCACACGGGCATGTCCACGTCCCCGACCCTGATGTGGCGGTCAGGGAAGAAGGTCCCGGCTTGCAGCCGCTGGCACACGGAGGAGTTGCGGTACACCCGGGAGTCGTGTGCTTTGCCGGACCAGCCCACATTAATGTCCGTGAACTGTCCCCAGTGGTCACACACGGCCTGCAGGATCACGGAGAAGTACCCCTTTCTGTTGATGTACCGGGACGCCTGGTGTTCCGGGGCACGGATGGAGATGTGCGTCCCGTCAATGGCCCCCCCCGCAGTTGGGGAAGCCGAGGGCGCCGAATCCCCGGATGACGGCGTCCGTGTCGGGGAGGTGGACCACCCTGCGGAGCAGTACCCGGTTGATGGCCTTGACCACCTGCGGAGAGAGACACAGCAAAGCGCCAATCAGTGGGGCGCCCGGGTGGCTGGGAGCGTTCGTGCCCTGGCAGTGCCCCGTGCCCCACTCCCGGAAGCAACCCCCCAGGCAGCGTGTAGTACGGCCGGGACAGCCCGACCCCTCCGGTGCGGGGCGCTTTCGCCTCCTCCCGCCCCCCCCTTTGTCCCTGGGGCGGCCCATCCCCTCCTCGCAGCCCCCCCCCCCCCAGCTCGGTGGCCGACGAGTGCCATACCTGCATGAGCACCGCTCCGACGGTGGATCTCCCCACGCTGAACTGGTTCCCGATGGATCAGTAGCTGTCCGGCGTGGAGAGCTTCCAGAGGGCGATGGCCACCCGCTTCTGGAGGGGGATGGCGGGTCTCATGCGAGTGTCCCTTCTGCGCAGGGCAGGGGCGAGCCACTCGCAGAGCTCCAGGAAGGTGTCCCTCCTAATCCTAAAGTTCTGGGTCCACTGTCAGTCTTCCCAGCGCTCCAGGATGATGCGGTCCCACCAGTCGGTGCTGGTGTCCAGACGCCAGACGTGGCGGGGTACGCCAGTGCCGGGGCGCCGCCGCGGCTCCTCCACGGCCCCCAGGGCGGCCAGGCGGAGAGGCAGGGGGCTGATGTTCACCAGGTGGTGCCAGGCAGCCTCGAGCCATTTGTGGCAGGCTTGCAGCAGCAAGTTCAGAAAGTGCACCAGAAGGTGCAGGGCGAGCCGTGGCTCCATGTTGCCACCTGCAGCGGCCCCCCCGAAGGGAAGCACCGACACAGATGGGACAAGAGACCAACGCTTTGCTGTCCCTCGGCGAGGTTGGCAAGCAAGCAGGAAAAGCTGAGAACCGGCTGTCCGGGGGGGTCCCTTTAAGCTCGAGCCTCAGATAGCCTCAGACAGCAGCCACACAAAGCAACTACTGACCTGATGCCCTGCCAGAACCGGTTTCAGCTGCCCTTAAATGCACCCCTGCGTCCAATCAGTGTGGATGCGCTAGTTCGAATTAGCAAAACGCTAATTCGAACTAGTTTTTAGTTCTAGATGCGCTAGTTCGAATTAGCTTAGTTCGAATTAACTAATTCGAACTAAGTTAGTTCGAATTAGCGCTGTAGTGTAGACGTACCCGGAGAGACAGACTACTCCACAGGAGCTCACTCAGGGGCAATAGCAGCCCCTAAGGGTAGTTGGGGGGATGAAGTGGCTCTGCTAATAGTCCAGGTGGAAATTCACCCTTTGTCCATAAAGGATCAGAATTCATTGCTGAGTCAGCTGAGGAAGGTACCCCGGGATGACTGGGATTAGTTTTTTCCACCTTGATAACTGGCTCCGTCAGGAAATGCACCGCCATACACCCTGTGCTTTTCCTGGGATACCTGGGCAGGAGGATCACAGAAAGAATGAGAAACAGAAGACGTAGAGTGTTAGGCGTGCTAGTGATAATTTAGGATTCAGGTTCTGTATCTTTGCCTGAGATTGAATTGGGGGTCTTGTTTGCCCATTTCACTTTATACAGTCTTACATCTGGACATATCTTATGCTAACACATGTGAACAAAGGGCAAAAACACCATGGCGTGGTCAACTTCTGATACACAAATCCAGCAACGTTAATTACATCCCTGGAGTCGAAGCATCTTAAATCAATTTTTTGCCTTGTCCACACAGCAGGAGGTCGATGGGAGCACATGCTCCCATCAGCTTCTCTTACTCCTCATCAGAAGCAGGACTCCTGGCGCCGATGGGAGAGCCCTCTCAGTTTGAATTAGTGGGTGTTCACTAGACCTGCTCATTCGAACCCTCGAAGATCGACTATGTAGTGTAGACAAGCCCAAGTGTCTAGCTTCTCCCCGGCCAGGTGAGTTTGTTAGTCTAATGGTACAGATGATAGAAGTGTGCCTGCTATGGAGGGTTGGGATACTGGGACACAAGGCTTTGTGGCATCAGAGATTTGGGTCGCATGCTTGCTGGAAAATACCAGCAACAAGTGTGGCATTGCCAGTACGTTGGACTTCTTGTCTTCTACGCTCTGTCTGCCTGAGAAGAACCAGGAGAGGGGGAAGGAAAAGCCCTCCAGTAGCTGGTATCTTTGTACTTGTCTGGCTTAGGTAGGCCCTCAGGTACCATCCACTGTTGTATTGGGTGACAAAAGGACCTAGAGAGGTTGAATCACCAGTAAAGAAGAGTGAAAAGGGGCCAGGGAGCAGTTCCCATGGCTCCCAGACTGCACCCTGGCGGTGATACCCCATCAGAGTCAAACCTTCAGAAGCCAAAATTAGGCCTATGGTCACCTGTGATGCCTGGGACTGTAGCCCAAACAAAACAACTCCAGGTAGCAGTTATTTCAATCCAACACACGAGCAGGGCACAGCTGTGCAATTACCGCCACTCTGAAATAGCCTCCCCGGCATCACTTCAGGCAAACGCCATTGCTGTTCCCGTGTACAATGTGGGATGCCACGTGAAGGGAATTCTGGGACATTTTTGGGTGAGGAAGGAATCACATAGTGGGTGGAGAAGTCCCATTGCCCTCGTTCTGACACAGGGTAGCACAAACTTTTCTGCATCCATTTCTGAAAGAGCAACCCAGTATTGAAATGTGATGATTACTCGACACAGAGACTAGATGAAGTACAAGTCCAGGACTTTAACAGGGTTCAAGAAAGCACTAGATAAATTCATAGAGGTTAGGTCCATCAATGGCTATTAGCCAGGGTGGGTAGGAATAGTGTCCCTAGACTCTGTCAGAGGCTGGAAATGGATGACAGGAGCAGGATCACTTGATGATTCCCTGTTTCTGTTCATTCCCTCTGGGGCACCTGGCATTGGCCACTGTGAGCAGACAGGACACTTGGCTGGACGGGCCTTTGGTCTGACCCAGTCTGGCTGTTCTTATGTTCTAACTATTAGGGTACATCTAGACTGTGAGGATCTATTGGGAAAAGGTGCACAAATTGCACTCCGCATTTTGCTTACCTTTTTCCGATAGTTGTTTCAGAAGAGGCTTTTCCAAAATTTGGCCATCTACACTGGGCCAAATTTTGTGAAAAAACCCTCTTTCAGAAGCGCCCTTCTTCCTTGTAAATAAGGAAGACAGAGCTTCTGAAAGAGCGCATCTGCTCCTCCGCAAAAAAAAAGGGGAAGAGCAAACGCATTCCCTGGACGCGGAGGAGTTTTGTCAGGATACCAGAGGTATTCTGAAAACCCTCCATGATCTAGACGTACCCTTTGAAGAGGAAGACTTTGAGCTGCCAGAGGTGAGTCCACATTAGGCTTCCTAGAGAGTTAGGTCGTGTCTAGACTGCAGGGTTTTTTTAAAAAAAGTAGCCTTTTTTCGAAAAAACTTCACCTGCGTCTAGACTACAGCCGCGTTCTTTCTAAATTAAATCAAAAGAACGCGGCTTTTCTTTTGACTGCGTACTCCTCATTTGACGAGGAAGAACGCCTTCTTTTGTAAGTGCTCTTTCGAAAAAAGGCGTTCTTGAATGCATACAGGGATTTTTCAAAAGAGAGCATCCAGACGGCCTGGGTGCTCTCTTCCGAAAAAGTGGCTCACTTTTTCGAAAGAAGAGGTTGCAGTCTAGATGCTCTCTTTCGAAACAGGCTTTTTCGAAAGATTCTTTCAAAACAGCCTCTTTTGAAAGAGGTTTGCAGTCTAGACGTAGACTTAGAGGATACACCTTTGATGCCAGAAGGCTGAGAGAAGAAAGCCTTTTCCTCCTCCTTGAGCTTCCATCAACTCAGGATTATGTCATTTGGCCTTTACAGCCTGGCAGTGACTTTTCAGAGTCTAACAAACTGGGTATTAAAGCAACCTGGGTAGTATGCCACAGCATGCTGCAACAAATTAAAATGGCTTGGGACCTTTCTATCATGACAGCACCATTTGTTTTAGGCTAAGCTGTCTGCGAATCACCATTTGCCCTAATCATCTGAGCCCCTGGTATCGGTGAATCATTTCTTCACTCCCAGGGGAGGCCCTCATGCTGTGGTTCTTCAGAGTCTATTTTCTGCTACTCCCACTGCTCGCAGAGCTGATGAAATTGTCTGGAAATCCTAAACAACAAAAGAGTCCTCAGGGACTGAAGAGGGAATTATAAAGGTGAGACAGAAACACTGATTCTCAGGGCTCAGCTTCCTACCGTGGGAAGGAGATTCTATCTGCTTGCTGAGCGGGATTTCGGTGAGTTGTGTTTCTTGATTAAAGGTAGTGCTAAGTGCTCCTGAAGGGCTCCAGGGTCCAAAACGTGAACCATCTGGGCAGGAATTCGCCAACACAGGGACTTGAACTGTTCAGTATTGTCAGAAACACATTGCAAAAAGTTTAGATAAATAATTTCCTTTAAGATCAGTTCCTGCTCTCTCACTGCGCCCTTCTTTCTGTCTCCGGAGCTTCTTTGTTTGGGAGTGTTTTTTTTCTCTCCTCGATTTTCCCAATTCAGCAATTTAATTGCCCTTTTCCTAATGTCCAGCCTAAATCTCCTTTGCTGCAATTTAAGCCTATTGCTTCTTGTCCTATCATCAGAGGTTAAGGAGACTATTTTCTTTCTTTCTCCTTCCTGTAACAACCTTTTAGGAACATGAAAGCTGCTATTTTGTCCCGTCTCGGTCTTCTCTTTTCCAGACGAAACAAACCCAAGTCTTCCACTCTTTCCTCATAGGCCGTGTTTTATAGACTTTTAAACATTTTTGATGCTCTTCTCTGGACCTTCTTCAATTTGTCTCCATCTTTCCTGAACTATGGCACCCAGAACTGGACACAATAGTCCAGTTGTGGCCAAATTAGTGCAGAATATAGCAGAAAATTATTTCTCATGTCTTGCTTGCAACCAAATTTACTTTTTTTTTGCAACAATGTCACAGTGTTGACTCGTGTTCCAGGTCTCCTCTGACTATTCAAAGATTATAGCTAATGGCTCAGCTATCTCCTCAGTCAGTTCTTTGAGTATCCTAGGATGTATTTTGGCAGTGCTGGTGACTTAAAGACAATTAACTTCTCTAAGTGATCTTGAACACATTCTTTTCCTATTTTAACTTATGAATCGACCCTATTTTCCTCAGCAATGTCCATGTTAGGTGTCCAATCACCACCAGCCTTCTTGGTGAACACTTTGAAGCGAAGACATCGTTAAATACCTTTGCCATTTCCACATTTCCTGTTATTGTTTCTCCCTCTTCGTTGAGCAAGGGACCTTCCCTGTCTTTGGTTTTCTTCTTGCTTATCACACATTTGCAGAATGTTTTCATGTTATTCTTTATGTCTCTGGCTAATTTGAATTTGTTTTGTGCCATGGCCTTTCTAATTTTGCCCTTATGTACTTGTGTCATTTGTTTGTATTTATCCTTTGTACTTTGACCTGGTTTCCACTGTTGGTAGGAATCCGTCTGATTGTGAAATCATTCAATATCTCCTGGTTAAGCCAGGGGGGTCTCTTGCCATACATCCTCTCTTTCTGATGCAGTGGATTAGTTTGCTCTTGCAAGTTTAATAACGTCTCTCTAGGGAAACAAAGAAACAGACAACTTCTTTGATAGTTGTTTTTTTCTCTCAGAGTTGCCTCCATTGCTTTTCTCCTGTCTCCTTGGGTACGTCTACACTGCAACATTATTTCGAAATAATTAGCGCTATTCTGAAACAACTTAGTCCGTACCTATACAGCCGGCAGTTATTTTGAAATCGTGTCAAAATACTGTCAAGCGGGAGGACTTTTTACTCTGACTCCCATAACCCTCATTGGATGAGGAGTAAGGGAAGTTGGAGGAAGAGTGCTCTATTCCCAAATAAGTGCTATGTAGATGCTCCCTATTTCGAAATAAGCTATTTCAAAATAAGATACGCCCTTGAAGAGCTCAGTTTGCAGAGCTGATTTCTAGTTAAACCCTGCTGTGTAGATGCACTCTTTGTAGTCTTCTCCTTTGTAAAGTAACAATCAGTCTGTTCAAGTGAGGTGTGCATGAGGGTTTCCCCTTTATCAGTTTCCTTACCTTAGCCTGAGCTCAGTTAATTGTCATAGAATCCTAAAATTGGAGGGGACTTTGAGATGTCTGAGGGAACCCATCCCAGTGCTTTCCCACCCTCCTAGGGAAATAGTTTTCCCTAATATTCAACCTAGACCTCTCCCACTGTGACTTGAAACCGTTGCTCCTTGTTCTGCATCTGTCACCACTGAGAACAGCCTCTCTCCATCCTCTTTGGAACCCCCCTTCAGGAAGTTGAAGACTGGTCTCAAATCCCCCCTCACTCTTCTCTTCTGCAGACTAAAGAAGCCCAAATCCCTCAGCCTCTCCTCATAGGTCATGTGCTCCACGCCCCTCACCATTTTGGTTGTTCTCCGCTATACCCTCTCCAATGCGTCCACATCCTTTTTGTAGTGGGGGGCCCAGAACTGGACACAATACTCCAGATGTGGCCTCACCAGAGCTGAATAAAGGGGAATAATCACTTCTCTAGATCTGCTGGCAATGCTCCTCCCAATGCAGCCTAATATGCCATTAGCCTTCTTGGCTACAAGGGCACATTGTTGACTTATAACCAGCTTCTCATCCACTGTAACCCCCCGTCCTTTTGTGCCTAACTGCTGCTTAGCCATTCAGCCCCAGGTGCCTTTGGGCAAGCCACTATTTTCCAAGGTTCTATAGCCGGAGACCCAAACCCTATAGAGAGTCCAGAGGAGGGTGAAAGATGGAGCTACTGCTTCTGAGTGAATGTCCAGCCCATTGCTGGATGCCGCTCTTCATGCTTGCCTGGGGAGTGGGATTTCACAGATCTCTGTAGCATAATTCCCATCTCCCAGTCCGGAGTCCACACCGTTCCATTCAAACCTTGTGAGGTGTTTGAGGAATTCAAGCTTTTCCCTCCAATGGGAAAACTCATTGCAGTTGTTGACTTCATGTTCCATCTGCCATCATGCTGCCCACTGACTTAGCTTCACTGGCCCTCTCTGAAGACTTCTGTGGACTTCACGATGCCATAAAGAATTTGGCACCATTTGCAAATGCTTAGACCTCCTTGCCGGCCCCCTTCCGAGATTGGCAGTTGTGATGTCGCAGGGATTTTGTCCACTTTTGTAGTCCTGTGTTCACTCTGTGGTGACATTCACTCTTTGCTGTATTGTGCTGTGTGTGACCCCTAGGGTACGTCCAGACTACATGCGTCTTTCAAAAGAGATCATCTAGACAGCCACAACTTTTTTAGAAAAAGCAATCCGCTTTTTCGAAAGAGAGCACCCAGGCAATCTGGATGCTCTCTTTCGAAAAAGCCCTGATTGCAGTCAAGAACTCCTTTTTTTGAAAGAGCTCTTTTGAAAAAAAGCGTTTTTCCTCGTAAAGGTTTACCGCTGTCACAAACCCGCCATGTTCTTTCGATTTAATTTTGAAAGAACATGGCAGCAGTCTAGACGCAGGTAAAGTTTTTTTGAAAAAAGGCCACTTACAAAAACAAACGTGTAGTCTAGCCCTACTGTCTGGAGGAAGGGGGATGACTCACTGCAGAATTGATTTCGGCATCTCACACCCGAGGGCCAAATATGGGAGATGACAACTCCTGCCCAGGATGGGGAACAAAGGGTAGGTGGGGATGACACCAGGCTGGGGACAAGGGCCTGGGGGATGTGTTAGTCTCGGCTACATTAGGATGAGAGAAGGGGCTTAGAGCAGGATCCCTGTGTTAACATCGATCTTATGCTATGCTGTGTCCCTGAAAACCAATACACCTTCTGTTCTATTTGCTAGCTGAGAGTCATGTCTGAGTGCGGATGGGGTGCAGGACTTGGGGATTCCCCCACACTCCATGACAACAGTAACTAGAACTATTTACCACACCATTTGTTATTAAGCGTGTACTCCTCCTCTCTCTTGCTTCTCTCTCTTCACAGGCCCCCTGAGCATTTCTGGGCACCGTCGATGCATCAACCACCTCATGGCGTCTTTCAACCTCACCCCCTCTGACCCTTCCACATTCATCCTCACAGGAATTCTGGGCCTGGAAACAGCTCACATCTGGATTTCCATCCCTTTCTCTACATTCTATCTGATTGGTCTTTTGGGAAATTCCATCCTTCTGATGGTTGTTAGCAAAGAGCAGACCTTGCACAAGCCGATGTACCTGCTACTCAGCATGCTGGCGCTCACAGAAATCATTGCATCCTCGACTGTTTTGCCAAGGGCCCTGTGTATATTTTGGTTCAATTGGAAAGGCATTACACTGGATGGCTGCCTCACCCAGATGTTCTTACTTCATTCAGGTTCTGTGATGCACTCAGCCATCCTTGTGGCAATGGCCTTCGATCGCTACGTGGCCATATGCAACCCTCTGAGATACGCCACCATCCTCACCAATGCGCGCATCGCTATGCTAGGGCTAGTGGGTTTGATAAGAGCTGTCCTCTTTGTTATGCCCCTACCTCTGCTCCTGAGCAGGCAGCCGTTCTGTGCCAACCGCCTGATCCCTCACACCTACTGTGACCACATGGCTGTGGCAAAATTGTCATGTGGGGACATCACAGTAAACAAGATATACGGCTTGGTGATCGTATTCCTAATCCTTGGATTCGACCTGACCCTCATCTCCCTGTCCTATAGTCTGATTATCAAAGCTGTCCTCAGAATCCCCTCCAAGAAAGCCCACCAGAAAGCCCTCAACACGTGCAGTGCCCACATCTGCGTGATGCTGATGGCTTATCCACTCTTCCTCTTCTCCACTCTGACATACCGGTTTGGCCAGGGCATCGCTCCACATTTTCACATCATCGTGGCCAACCTCTATTATCTCCTTCTGCCCATGCTCAACCCTATTGTTTATGGGGTCAAAACCAAAGAGCTTCGTGAGAAAATGGTTAAATATAGCTGCAGAGTGTGATCACCTGTGTCCACTGATGGTAAACCTGACATTCTACTAGAGTTTCCTGGTGAGCATTTTGGAACTCTCCTAGAGTGAGGTATCCATAGAAGAGGTTTTGGAACAAATGGATCCATTAAACAGTGATAAGTCACCAGGAAGAAAAAGTATTCTGGGACTACTGCTGTTCAATATATTCATAAATGATCTGGAGATAGATGTAAGAATGAGGCGGCAATGTTTACAAATGATACAAAACTACTCAGAATAGTGAAGTCCAAAGCATAATGCAAAATGTTATGAAATTATCCCAAAAAACTGGGTACAAAATTCAAGATTTAGAAATGCAAAATAATTCACATAGAAAAAGTAATTTCAAATATTCATATGGAAAGACACGGTCTAAATTAACTGTTGCTGCTCAAGATAGAGATCTTGGAGTTATTGTGGAAAGTTCTCTGAAAACATTTACTCAATGTACTACCACACTCCAAAAACCTAATGGTACGTCTAGCCAGTGGCACTATTTCTGGATACTCATATCCCAAAATAGCATTTTCTGTGTTTTAACAGCACATTCATTATTTTGAAATGCAATCAAAATAACAGGTTTGTTATTCCGATGTCCCTGTAAACCTCATTCCACAAGGATTAAGGGACTTGTCAGAATAGCTGTCGATTTTGAAATTTGGCTGTGTAGAGAACACCAAATTTCACAATAGACATCTCTAAATAAGCCCTAAATAAACGATGCAATTTGCTTAGCTCAAATTGTGTAGCTTGTTTCAAGCTAGCGCAGCTGTGTAGGCACACACTAAGAGAATGCTGGAAAGCATAAGGAACAAGATAGAAAATAAGACAGAGAACAATATATTGATTCTCTCTATATCCATGGTATGACCATATCATAGAATCATAGGGTTGGAAGAGACCTCAGGAGGTTATCAGGTCCAGCCCCCTGCCCAAGGCAGGATCAAACCCAACTAAATCAACCCAGCCAGGGCTATGTCAAGCTAAGACTTAAAAATCTTTAGGGACGGAGACTCCACCATCTCCCTAGGTAGCCCATTCTAGAACTTCACCACCCTCCTATAGAAATAATTTTTCCTAATATCCAACCCAGACCTCCACACTGTAACTTGAGAATACTGCATGCAGATATCTTGAATATTGCATGCAGATCCAATCCCCCAATCTCCGAAAACATAAATTGGAACTGGGAAAGTCAATGCATTCAACAGACTGATTTTATGTTTTCTGTAGTACTTCCCTTTCTTTGTTTTAAAATCTGCTTCCTATTCATTTCCTTGGGAGACCCCAGTTCTTGTGTGATAGGAGGGAGTAAACAAGACTTCTGTATTCACTTTCACCACAGCGTTCACACTTTCACAGATCTCTCGCACTTCTCCTCTGAGGCATCTTTAGCCGGATGAAAAGCCCCAGTCTGCTCATCCTCTCTGCAGCTGGAAGCTGTTCCTTAATCCCAGTCATTCTTGTTGCCCTTCTCTGTACCTTTTCCATTTACAATATTTCTTCTTTGCGGTGATGTTTGGTGAGCACTGCACACAGTATTAACGGTATGGTACTTACATACTGGCATTATTATGTTTTTCTGCCTTCCCATTTTTCTAATGTTCCCAAACAGTCTGTTAACTTTTTTTTTACTGCTGGTGCACGTTGAGCAGATATTCCCAAAGAACTAAGTTTGATGACACAAGATCTTTTTCTTTATGCTAACCATTAATTTACAGCCCATCGTTTGGTATATATATTTGAGATTGTGTTTTCCATGGTGCTTTACTGTAGTCGTGTAAATTTTTAACAGCAGGGGGGAGGGTGTTCCTCATAACCTCATTGTCACACTGTGTGCCGTCAACTTCATACTGCTATGGATTATTATGTAATGATGACACATTTTGTACAAGCTATTTCTTATTAAGTGTCATTGGAAAAGTTATGATTTGCGGAAAATGTTTACCCTATCTTTGCAAATACATTATTTTTACATGGGAAGTGATGAATACTAACTAAACATCTGTATTTCAGATATGGTTACACCTGGGTAACATCTCCTAGATAAAATACGTCCAGTCTAGACAGCTCATTGTGAAGGGCCTATTCTGGATAATGGCCTATTAGGACAGCAATAGATCTTAAGTGAAGCTTATGCCCCACCTTCCTGAGAATAAGAACATAAGAACGGCTGTACTGGGTCAGACCTAAGGTCCATCTAGTCCAGTAGCCTGTCTGCCGACAGTTGCCAGCACCAGGTGCCCCAGAAGGGGTGGACCGAAGACAGTGATCAAGCGATTTGTCTCCTGCCGTCCTTCTCCAGCCTCTGAAAGACAGAGGCCAGGGACACCAATTCTATCCTCTGCCTAATAGCCTTTTATGAACCTAAATGTTCTGGCGCACCAGTGGATACTGGTTATTACGACTTGGCGGCACATGGACGGACATGTGACCAGACTACATGATACTAAACTCCATTTTGTGTACCTGCATTTTTTTCACAAATCTGACCGGGAACCATTTTTGGAAATAATGATTCCCACCATAAATGAAAGCAATGTAAAGTGGGGGATGATGTCATCGACTGTCCTCACTTCCCACACAACAGATCTCCTGGAAGCAAAGGACAAAGCCATTGTGTGCTGTGCTTCTGACTTCGCAATTTTTTTTCAGTATAATGAAACAGGAATAGCTAATAGGTTGTGAGCATGGTAGGAGCATAATTAAAGAGCGCACACTCTCAGATTACCTCAACGCCTATTTTATGGCATGGTCAAGCAACCAGTTGGGAGTGGCAAGGAGGAATGGGGGGAAGGTATAAAACACTAAGGGCATGTCTACACAGCAAGCCGTTATTTTGAACTACTATCGAGCTGGAGGACTTCTTACTCTGACTCCTGTAACCCTCATTTCACGAGGAGTAAGGGAAGTCAAAGGGATAGAGTTCTTCCTTCCACTTTCTGCTGTGTAGACAGTGCCAAGAAAGCAAACTTAAGCTATTGAAACTTTAGCTACACAACTGACATAGCTGAAGTTGCATAGCTTAATTCGAATTTTGCCCTGCTGTGTAGATGTGCCCTAAAAGGTTAAAGAAATGCCTATCCCTGACCATAGCAAAATCTCACACCTTACTGCTCCTATGGGATAAAAAGAGATGGGACAAAAGATTCCAGACCAGAGGTGGGCAATCATGTTTAATGGGAGGCCACTCCAAATTTTGACAAGTGGTCAAGAGCTGTGTTTCTAGTGAGAGGGTGTGGGGTCTCTGACAGAGGTTGGGAGCAGAAGGGAGATTTACGATAAGTCAATTTAGGGTTAGGAGATTGGTATGCAGCAGGGGCTGTGGAGTCTGAGAAGGAGTTTGGGTGAAGAAGGGGGCTGTGATCTGAGGCAGAGGCTTGGGGTGCAGAGTCAGGGAGGGGTTGTGGGTGCAGGAGAGAATTCTTGCCTGAGGGTGGGGCTCTAGACAGGGGTGCAGGATTGGAGAGGGAGTTGTGAGCTGGGTGAAGGGGGTTCAGTGAGTTTGGGTGATGACGTGGGGCAGGAGTATGAGGTGCAGAGTCAGGGAGGGGGCATGGGTGCAGGAGAGGGTTCTGGCCTGGGGGATGTGTGTAGCAGGTGGTGCAGGCTCAGGGAGGGAGCTGTGACCTGGGGAAAAGAGGTACTGAAAGTTTGGGGGGTGGTCTCTTTGCCTACCACAAATAGAATCATGAAATTTCCCAGCTGGGAGATAATGTAACACACACAGAAAGGGATGGAAATCCAGACGTGGGCTGCCCATTAGGATGAATGAGGAAGGGATAGTTGGGATGAGGTTGAAAGCTGCCATGGAATTATGAATGAGTCGATCATGATCCCAAATGCTTGAGGTGTGTGAAGGGAGACAAGCAGAGCAAGGGGGTTACACACTTTATAACAAATGGCACGGAACATATTTCACTATTATAATCAATCTGGAAATAGGGGTGAGCAGTGAGGTAGAAACATTTACAGATGGCACCAGGTTCTTTATTTCAGTGAAGTCCAGAGAAGTCCCCAGAGGGAGCTCACCATGCCAGGTGGAAGGGCAGCATGATGACGGATGAACTCTGACGTCAATAACTCAATGTGTCTGCCCACTGGTGGGAAAATCTTGAACTCTCCAAACACCTTAATAACATTCTAAATTAACTATACGGATCCAAGGCAGGAACCAGGGAGTCATGGTTCACAGCTATGGGAAGCCCTGCTCACGGTACGAGCATGGATGTAAACTTAGCAAAACAGGGGGGATGCAGGAGGAGTGGGATGGCAGAATTGTACAGAAATGATAATTCCATGCAGTCAGTTAGTCAATGTTTTACCCTTCTCTGGACTCCTGTGTGTCATCCTGGGTATCCTTCTGAGCCAGGAGAATGCAGAACTAGAGGGGTTCAGACCAGGGCCAGGAGACTAATCAAAGGCCTGGAGAAACGTTCATACAGAGAGAGGCTGAGAACACTGGACTTTTTAACTTACAAAGGAGACAATTAAGTGGAGACATGAGAAAATTCAATACTGGTAGAGAGTACATAGAGAATGTGTCCCCCTTTCTTGCAAAATAAGATCCAGAGGACATTTATTTTAACTAAAGTTTGGAAAATTCAAAACTGATAAAGAAGATGGCTTTCTTCACTTAGGCCTGGTCTACATGAAAGGGGAAAGTTAACTTAAGATACGCAATAAGATACATTAATGACATTGCTGGAGTTGACTTATCGTAAATCGAGTTCTTGCGCCATCCTCACAGCTGGAGGTCAATGAAAGCAAACAACCCCGTCACCTTCCCTTACTCCTCATGAGGAGCAGGACTACTGGTGCCGATGGGAGCACCCTCTCAGTTCGAATTAGTGGGTCTTCGCAGGTGCGTCTACACTGCACCATAACTCAAAATAAGATATAGTATTTGAGCTATGCAAATTGTGAATCTTATTTCGAAATAGCTTATTTTGTCATCCAAATTTTGAATTACACCACTATTCTGAAATGTCTCTTACTCCTCGTAGAATGAGGTTTACAAGGACATTGGAATAGTGAACTCAAATTAACGGGCTTTCTGTGAAGACACAGGATAGCTATTTTGGGATACTCCGGTATCCCAAAATAGTAGTACAGTATACACGTACCCCATTAAGCCCACTAATTCGAAACCCAGAAGATCGAACATGACAATTCCATATCCCCCTTGGAAACAGACATTATCAAGCTTGGCTATGACTGTGCAAAACAGAATGATGAAGAAATGCACATGGGACTTGGTATTTAGAGCTGCTGGCCTGTATTTTTCCTACTTCCATTTTTTCTTTTGTGGAGACACATTTTTGTGAGCACCCACTGACAAATGCAAGCAGAGACAGGTCTCAGAAACTCAGCTGTTTCCCCTCCTCATGCCTGGGGTCGATTGAGAAGTTAAAATAGGAAAAGAATGTGTTCAAAATCATTTAGACAAGTTAATTGTCTTCAAGTCACCAGCACGGCCGAAATGCATCCTAGGATACTCAAAGAACTGACTGAGGAGATAGCTGAGCCATTAGCTGTAATCTTTGAATAGTCAGAGCAGACCTGGAATACGAGTCAACACTGTGACATTGTCGCAAAAAAAACCCAAGTAAACTTGGTTGCAAGCAAGACATGAGAAATAATTTTCTGCTATATTCTGCACTAATTTGGCCACAACTGGACTACTGTGTCCAGTTCTGGGTGCCATAGTTCAGGAAAGATGGAGACAAATTGAAGAAGGTCCAGAGAAGAGCATCAAAAATGTTTAAAAGTCTATAAAACATGGCCTATGAGGAAAGAGTGGAAGACTTGGGTTTGTTTCGTCTGGAAAAGAGAAGACCGAGACGGGACAAAATAGCAGCTTTCACGTCCCTAAAAGGTTGTTACAGGAAGGAGAAAGAAAGAAAATAGTCTCCTTAACCTCTGATGATAGGACAAGAAGCAATAGGCTTAAATTGCAGCAAAGGAGATTTAAGCTGGATATTAGGAAAAGGGCAATTAAATTGCTGAATTGGGAAAATTGAGGAGAGAAAAAAAACACTCCTAAACAAAGAAGCTCCGGAGACAGAAAGAAGGGCGCAGTGAGAGAGCAGGAACTGATCTTAAAGGAAATTATTTATCTAAACATTTTGCAATGTGTTTCTGACAATACTGAACAGTTCAAGTCCCTGTGCTGGTGAATTCCTGCCCAGATGGTTCACGTTTTGGACCCTGGAGCCCTTCAGGAGCACTTAGCACTACCTTTAATCAAGAAACACAACTCACCGAAATCCCGCTCAGCAAGCAGATAGAATCTCCTTCCCACGATAGGAAGCTGAGCCCTGAGAATCAGTGTTTCTGTTTCACACTCGCCTGCTGGACAGTGACCTTTATAATTCCCTCTTCAGTCCCTGAGGACTCTTTTCTTGTTTCGGATTTCCAGACAATTTCGTCAGCTCCGCGAGCAGTGGGAGTAGCAGAAAATAGACTCTGGAGAACCACAGCATAAGGGGTGAAGAAATGATTCACCGATACCAGGGGCTCAGACGATTAGGGCAAATGGAGATTCACAGACAGCTTAGCCTAAAAAAAATGGTGCTGTCATGATAGAAAGGGCCCTCACCATTTTAATTTGTTGCAGCATGCTGTGGCATACTACCCAGGTTGCTTTAATACCCAGTTCGTTAGACTCTGAAAAGTCACTGCCAGACTGTAAAGGCCAAATGACATAATCCTGAGTTGATGGAAGCTCACGGGGGAGGAAAAGGCTTTCTTCTCTCAGCCTTCTGGCATCAAAGGTGTAGCCTCTAAGGCTACGTCTAGACTGCAAACTTTTTTCGAAAGAGGCTGTTTTGAAAGAATCTTTCGAAAAAGCCTCTTTCAAAAGAGAGCGTCTAGACTGCAACCTCTTCTTTCAAAAAAGTGATCCGCTTTTTCAAAAGAGAGCACCCAGGCAGTCTGGATGCTCTCTTTCGAAAAAGCCCTGCTTGCATTCAAGAATGCCTTTTTTCGAAAGAGCACTTTGAAAAAAAGGCATTCTTCCTCGTGAAATGAGGAGTACCGCCGTCGAAAGAAAAGCCGCGTTCTTTCGATTTAATTTCGAAAGAACGCGGCTGTAGTCTATACTCAGGTGAAGTTTTTTGGAAAAAACCCTGCAGTCTAGACAGAGCCTAACTCTCTAGGAAGCCTAACGTGGATACATCTCTGGCAGCTCAAAGTCTTCGTCTTCTAAGGGTACGTCTAGATCATGGAGGGTTTTCAGGATACCTCTGGTATCCCGACAAAACTCCTCCGTGTGCAGGGAATGTGTTTCCTCTTCCCCCTTTTTTTTGCAGAAGAGCAGAAGCGCTCTTTCAGAAGCCCTGTCTTCCTTATTCCACAATGAAGAAGGGTGCTTCCGAAAGAGGGTTCTTTCCCAAAATTTGGCCCAGTGTAGATGGAAAAGCCTCTTCTGAAACAACTATTGGAAAAAGGTAAGCAAAATGCGCAATGCAATTTGTGTACCTTTTCCCAATAGATCCTCGCAGTCTAGATGTACCCTAATAGTTAGAACATAAGAACAGCCAGACTGGGTCAGACCAAAGGTCCATCCAGCCAAGTATCCTGTCTGCCCTCTCCTATTATCCATTTCCAGCCTCCGACAGAGTCTAGGGACACCATTCCTACCCACCCTGGCTAATAGCCATTGATGGACCTAACCTCTATGAATTTATCTAGTGCTTTCTTGAACCCTGTTAAAGTCCTGGACTTGTACTTCATCTAGTCTCTGTGCCGAGTAATCATCACATTTCAATACTGGGTTGCTCTTTCAGAAATCGATGCAGAAAAGTTTGTGCTACCCTGTGTCAGAACGAGGGCAATGGGACTTCTCCACCCACTATGTGATTCCTTTCTCACCCAAAAATGTCCCAGAATTCCCTTCACGTGGCATCCCACATTTTACACGGGAACAGCAATGGCGTTTGCCTGAAGTGATGCCGGGGAGGCTATTTCAGAGTGGCGGTAATTGCATAGCTGTGCCCTGCTCATGTGTTGGATTGAAATAACTGCTACCTGGAGTTGTTTTGTTAGGGCTACAGTCCCAGGCATCACAGGTGACCGTGAGCCTAATTTTGTCTCCAGAAGGTTTGAGTGTGATGGGGTATCACTGCCAGGGTGCTGCAAGGAAGCCATGGGAACTGCTCCCTGGCCCCTTTTCACTCTTCTTTACTGGTGATTCAACCACTCTAGGTCCTTTTGTCACCCAACACAACAGTGGATGGTACCACCCACCCAAATGTAGACAGAGCGTAGAAGACAAGAAGTCCAACGTACTGGCAATGCCACACTTGTTGCTGTTATTTTCCAGCAAGCATGCGATCCAAATCTCTGATGCCACAAAGCCTTGTGTCCCAGTATCCCAACCCTCCATAGCAGGCACACTTCTATCATCTGTACCATTAGACTAACAAACTCACCTGGCCGGGGAGAAGCTAGACACTTGTGGCTTGTCTACACTACATAGTCGATCTTCCAGGGTTCAAATGAGCAGGTCTAGTGAAGACCCATTAATTCGAACTGAGAGGGCTCTCCCATCGGCGCCAGGAGTCCTGCTTCTGATGAGGAGTAAGGGAAGCTGATGGGAGCGTGTGCTACCATCGACCTCCTGCTGTGTGGACGGGGCAAAAACCTGATTTAAGATACTTCGACTCCAGGGATGTAATTAACGTTGCTGGATTTGTGTATCAGAAGTTGACCACGCCATGGTGTTTTTGCCCTTTGTTCACATGTGTTAGCATAAGATATGTCCAGATGTAAGACTGTATAAAGTGAAATGGGCAAACAAGACCCCCAATTCAATCTCAGGCAAAGATACAGAACCTAAATCCTAAATTATCACTAGCATGCCTAACACTCCATGCCTTATGTTTCTCTTTCCTTCTGTGACCCTCCTGCCCAGGTGTCCCAGGAAAAGCACAGGGTGTATGGTGGCGCATTTCCTGACGGGGCCAATTATCAAGGTGGAAAAAACTAATCCCAGTCATCCTGGGGTACCTTCCCCAGCTGACTCAGCAATGAATTCTGATCCTTTATGGACAAAGGGTGAATTTCCACCTGGACTATTAGCAGAGCCACTTCATCCCCCCAACTACCCTTAGGGGCTGCTATTGCCCCTGAGTGAGCTCCTGTGGAGTAGCCTGTCTCTCAGGGATTTGAACTGTGGACCACCAAGTTAAAACAACCACTTGTGGTCATGGGCAATCTCAGGATGAGAGGGAGGATCAGCCACTTTTCCTGCTATCAGTAGGGCATGTAGTTCAGGATTCGCTCCCTCCCTGGCCCTGCCCATCACATCCTTGCTTACATTGGTGCAGTTCATCCTCTAAAATGCCTGCCCTCCCAAGCAGTTCATCTCTCTCCTGTCAAATTACCTCCGAAGACTTTCTGCCCATGCAGGACGCCATGTCTTTAAATGTGCTACCTCCCCCACTAGGATGGATTTTTCCATTAAAACCTGTTGCTCGTCCACTATCCCTTCCAAATCCTTAATATTTTGGAGATCAGCTACTGCTTTTTACCCACTACACTGCCCCGTTGCACACTGTGAAACACCATTCCTTTAAGTTCTGATATTCCCTTCCTTTTGGTCTCCCTAAATCTCCCCTATTTCCTTCTCAGTCTCAAGCTCAGTTGACCCCCACACCTGATATGGGCCCTGATTCTACCTTCTACATTTATTTAACACATTCATTGGCACAGCTTGTCAGAGCCTGCAGCTACCGTCATGAGATTCCCACTCCCCTAAGCAGCTGGGTCACAGAGGGGGAATTACCATAGTGTTATTTGCCTGTCCAATGTGATGTATCCCAGTCATGGCAGCTAGACAGGACAGAACTTTCCCCTCACCCGCTCCCTTGGTTCTTGTCCTGCCGACAGAAAGCAGAAGAACAGAAGTCTCAGGTGGCTGGCAATGAGATGTTTATTGGGGTTTGATTCCAGAAAGCATGTGTCCCGTACCTGTGAGGCTGCAGAACCCTGTTTCCCAGTGTCTGGACTTTCCTGAGCTTTAGCAGGAAACGCACGACCTTGTCCTAGGTACATTTGAAATTCATGTCCTCAGTCTCACCCATTTCAATTGATAGTCATGGTCTTTGTTGGTCAGTTCTTCCAATTTCCCTAGGAGAGTGGAGAAACACTGGGATGGTGGTGGAATCTCCTTAGGGATGTGGTGGAATCTCCTTCCCTAGAGGTTTTTAAGTCCTGGCTTGACAAAGCCCTGGAGGAGATAATGTAGTTGGGGTTGGTCCTGCTTTGGGCAGAGGGTTATGGTCGGTGGCCAACCCTATAATTCTGTGAGTTTTGGGTCTGGAGTCTTCATCCAATTTCTTGTGAACTCCATGGAATGGGTAAGGTTGTGCTGTGGTGAAGGAGGGGCATTTCTTGTGCCTTTTCATGTTTTATACCTTCTCCCAGCCCTCCTTGGCCCTGCCTGACTGGTTGCTTGATCTTCCCTTGAGATAGGACTGAGAAAGTCTGAAAATGTGAGTTCCTACATTATACTCCTGATGGGCCTGCAGCATTTCAGCTGTTCTAATCTGCCCCATTATAACAACAACCTCAGCTGGCCAGAGAGAAGCAGCTCACACACAGTGTCTTTGTCCTTTGTTCACGTACATCGGCATAAGACATAAGACTATATGGCTGCGTCTAGACTGGCATGATTTTGCGGAAATACTTTTAACAGAAAAGGCTTTCCCTTAAAAGTATTTCCGCAAAAGCGCATCTAGATTGGCACGGATGCTTTTGCGCAAAAAGTGCTTTTGCACAAATGCATCCGAGGCCAATCTAGACACGATTTTGCGCAAGAAAGCCCCAATTGCCATTTTTGCCATCGGGGCTTTTTTGTGTAAAACAGTTCTTCCCTGTCTACACTGGCCTGCTTACACAAGTATTCTTGCGGAAGAGGGCTTTTTCCCGAGCGGGACTGTGAAAGTATTTGCGCAAGAAGCACTGTTTTTCTACATTACGAGGTCAGTGCTCTTGCACAAATTCAAGTGGCCAGTGTAGTCACCTGGGAAGTTTTTGCGCAAAAGCAACTGCTTTTGCACAAAACCTTGCCAGTCTAGACACATCCCATAGGTATAATCGTATAAAAAAATCAAAAGGGCAAACAAGATCCAAAATTCAATCTCAGGTGAAAATACAGGCTTGGATCTTACATTATCTCTAACACTCCTCACTCCAGCCAATTTTCCAGCTCTCCAGACTAACACCCCTCCTGGGCGTATAAACCCAAAATTGCACTGTCGTGTGCCAGACGGGGATCTATATTAAGAAAGTTCATTAATAGACTCGCAATACGGCTCTCCACATAGCCGAGGCCTGGCTCACTCTTGGCTTAGCTCAGGGGTGGAGAACCTCAGGTTTGAGGATGTGGCCCACAGTTTGCCTGGATCCAGTCCCTGAGGCTCAGGGCTCTCCTCCTAACATTTGGGAGCTCATGCCTACTGAGGGACTAGAACACACAAACTCTACTCGCCTGGGCCCCACTGGGCTCTGGTGTGTGAGGGGAATGTGGGGAGCGTTTGTCTCCTCAGTCTGGGGCCACATCAGTGAGGGTTGGGGGGGGGGGTTGGCTTCTCACTTGTGTGTGACTCCCAGCTGATTTTTCTGTGGATCAGCAGCCCCCCAACCTCAAAAAGGTTCCCCAGCCTCGGCTTAGCCGGTCTGTGCTGGCTGAGGTCCTGGTTCTGTGCCGCTCCATCTCCCCACTTCTGCCTCAGGACAGCTCTGGCTCTTCTGTCCATGGTCTAGCTTTGCCTTCTGGGCTGCTTCTCCTGCCCTTCAGTTTCTGCCTGCTGCTGCTTTTCTTCAACCTCAGCTTGAGGTGCTCAGATGTACATGACACATTGTCCATACAGATCCCTCCTGGACCCCATCACTTTCCTAACTTTCAACTAATCTCTAATATTAGGGGCATCTAGACTCAAAGTTTTCATCCATTTAGCTTCTTTCATTCTCCCCCATGTACTTGTCTGTCCACTCCTCCCCTTGAGATTAGCAGAAATTGCCAGCTAGAGTTTGACCTTACCTCTAAAAGCCTGCGTCAAATTAACTATGAGGTGCACTCATTTCTTAGTTCTCGGTGGTGAAGTGCAAGTTGTTTTGTTGCAATTGGCGTGATCCCATTCTGGGGTGCACAGCCCTCTCGTCCAGCACAACAGCCCAGTTCACAAAACCAGAATTTCACAACTCTTCCCAACATGCTCTCGCAGAATGTCCTCAATTCCTGCTGCGCTCCTATACTGGCACTTTGCAGCTGAAATACTTGCTCTAATATAAAAGCTTCCCGAATAATTTGAAGCAAAATAATCAGGTACTTGTTGCACTTTAGGTGACTGTACATATGATAAGGAATTTAATCATTTTGATTTATTTTCCTTTGTCCTTGGCTATCAGGAGGCATAACTTTCATATTAATCCCTTAAATTGGAAAAGATAGGGATTAATATGAAAGTTGAGAGGTGGATAAGCAACTGGTTAAAGGGGAGACTACAGCGGGTCATACTGAAAGGTGAACTGTCAGGTTGGAGGAAGGTTACTAGCGGAGTTCCTCAGGGATCAGTTTTGGGGCCAATTTTATTTAATCTTTTTATTGCTGATCTTGGCACCAAAAGTGGAAGTGTCCTAATAAAATTTGCGGATGACACAAAGTTGGGAGCTATTGCCAATTCAGAAAAGGATTGGGATATCATACAGGAAGATCTGGATGATCTTGTAAATTGGAGTGATAGCAATAGGATGAAATTTAATAGTGAGAAGTGTAAGGTTCTGCATTTAGGGATTAATAACAAGAATTTTAGTTATAAACTGGGGACACATCAGTTGGAAGTAACGGAGGAGGAGAAGGACCTCGGAGTCCTGGTTGATTATAGAATGACTATGAGCCGCCATTGTGACATGGCCGTGGCCCGTCCCCTCCCCATTTCTTCTCACCTCTCCCTCCTTTTCTCACTTCCATGTCTTCTGTTTCTTCTTCCTTCCCGTCCCTCTGCTTCTCTCCCCTCTCCAGGAAAGTATTTATATTTCAAAACATGGCTGCCAGGGGATAAGGAATGCCTTGACTTATGAGTCCCCAGAAAGGGTTTTCATGAAAAGGAGGGGAAAAAAGACAAAAAGCTTTGGGGCCCATCGAGTGAAAAGTTTGTGTCTAGATAAATGCATTTTGTTTAAAATCATACCGCCTACCAGGGGGGTGGGGAAGAGAAAAAGGTCAATTCAGAAGCCTGAAACCCGGGTGGATAAAAATTGGGAAACATTGTTGTGATGTTAGAATGTTAGGAATCTTTAAATAGGGACAGAGAATAAGACAGAGAATATTTTATCGCCTCTATATAAAACCATGGTACGCCCACATCTTGAATACTCCATACAGATGTGGTCGTCTCATCTCAAAGAAGATATATTGGCATTGCAAAAGGTTCAGAAGATGGCAGCCACAATGATTAGGGGTTTGGAACCGGTCCCATAGGAAGAAAGATTAAAAAGACTGGAACTTTTCAGCTTAGAAAAGAGGAGACTAAGGGGGGGATATGGATAGAGGTCTATAAAATCATGAGTGGTGTGGAAAAAGTGAATAAGGTAAAGTTATTTACTTATTCCCATAATATAAGAACTAGGAGTCATCAAATGAAATTAATAGGCAGCAGGTTCAAAACAAATAAAAGGAAGGTTTTATTCGCTCAGCGCATAGTCAACCTGAGGAACTCCTTGCCAGAGGATGTTGTGAAGATTAGGACTTTAAAAGGTTCAAAAGGGAGCTAGATAAATTGCAGTGAAAAGCTCTGGCTTCTGAGCCAAGAAGTTTTTGTGGAACAGTCAAGCCCCAAGGATGCTGCCTTTCCGATATTACTTATGAATAAATGTTGGCAGAGTACAGCTGGGAAAGCATGGCAAACCTGGTGTGTTGTACAAGGGAAACTGAGGTAAATCAACTTCTGAATTTCATAAAGACACGATGGGGTAATTCTGCCTTTCCATGAGAAGAAAGCCATTGCAACTTCACTTGCCTATAGGGCAAAACCAGGAAGGCCCTTGTTCTGTTTTTCCTGCAATCGGCAAGGAGATGTTTTTTAAAAAGGATCATTTCTCTACCCCCTTCAGGCTTTTAAAGAGCTTTAGCAAAAGTGGCACTAGCTAACGAATGCTAAGGATACCATGGCTTGGAGTAGGCTATGGCCTGGTGAGGAAAACAAGGAGCCACAAAAGTCAAGGCCTGTGGACTCACAAAGGAAATGAAGCCCTCCCCTTCTCCTCCTCCCCCGGACCGGGATGGAATGTTCGTTGCTGCTAATAATAATTGTGTCTGTTGGAAACCCTACCCAGATCTAACAATTAGAGGTTGCAAAAGTAAGAAACAACCCTCAATAGCAAGACAAATGAGGATCTACACCTAGAAAATTGAATTGTTAATCCCCCCATGGGAATTTGGCAGTGTCAATGTGTGTTGTATAAATTGGGAGACGGAGTCTTGACTTGGTGGCGATTACCGAATTTATGAGGCCTTTTTGCATGGGATTCCCTGAGATTCCCTAGACTATGCGATGATCAATGAGACTGAGAAACACAGTCATCCACAGATGGGATTGGTCACAAATGGCCAAACAAATATAACCCTCTGGTCTCTAAGGGCGTGTCTAATCTGCATGGAAGAATGATGCTTCTGCGGTCAATCTTCCAGGGTTTGGTTTAGCGGGTGCAGAATAGACCGCCTAGATCTAACGCCTTTTGTCGACAGAGTTCTGTTGACAGAAGGCGTTATTGCATCTACACTGTCTTTTGTGTGTACACTCTCATGTTGACAAAGCAGCTTGCTTTGTCGACAGAACTGGATGTAGTCTAGACGCTCTTTGTCGACAGAAGCTTTGTCGACAGTATCAGTCGACAAAACTTCTGTTGACAATAGCCTGTAGTCTAGACATACCCCGAATGCATGACAATGTACCTGCTTTGCAGAATGTATGACAATGTACATGCTTTGCAGAATGTAACTCGACTGGTAGGGTGGATAAATTCTGATTTAAACTGGTTGCAGCCAAAAGCTGAAAATACTCCCTGATGGGCAAATGTGCGGAAGCCACTGGGGAAGCTATTACAACCAGTGCTCTTCAATGAGTCCTTCCAGTACATTACCGGGGTGGAATATCCAGACAACAGTGGGTGTAGTACATACGCTGCACCTGCAATACACGCACAATAGGGTTGGAGCAACAATACAACTGGTTGGTGAGCGGACACACATGCGATCCATGTTGCCAAATGGCTCTGCAGGCAGCACAACACAGAGGGTTGAGGAAGGGCATGTGCAATGCCATCATGCAGAACCGAACCTGGAACGAACCAAACCTGAAATTGAGTGCATGAGCTTCAATAGCTTGAGCTAAAAGCTAGCTGGCTCTCAGCTAAGGCTGTTGCACAAACTCATAATTCTTTCTGGGTACGTCTACACAGCAGCATTATTTCAGAATAACAAATAGTGCATTATTTTGAAAGAATGTTGAGCTGGAGGACTTCTCACTCCATCCTCTGTAACCCCCATTTCACGAGGAGTAAGGGAAGTCCAAGGAAGAGTTCTTCCTTCAACTTCTTGCTGTGTAGACAGCACTGAAAACCCAGTGAAGCTATTTCAACTTCAGGTCCACAACTGATGTAGCTGGAGTCACATAGCTTAATTCAACTTTTGCCCTGAGGTGTAGATGTGCCCTCTGTAAGTGGTCTCAGGGCCACTACATGGGCAGTGACCCACACCGAGCAGGTGTGTGGGTTGCACATTGAACCTGGGAAACAGTTGGGGAACCAAGCAAGCGATCAGCCGAAGGGGGAAATTGCAGCATCAGATCAATGAACTACTGGCTCAGCATCTCTCTGCCTTCACACTGGGGTGGAACTGGGGAAGAGAGGTCCATCTATGGTAAACACAATGGGCAGGAGGGCTTGTGACATGGGTGGGGGTTGGCATCACAATGCTAACAAAGGGGAGGAGTGGGATTCTTTGCCAGAGGATATATTGAGGGGCAAGAGCAGTGGCTCTCAGCCAGGATGGGCAGGGATGGTGTCTCTATCCTCTGTTTAGCAGAAGGTGAGTGTGAGCGACAGAGCATAAATCACTTAACCATTGCCCTCTTCTGGGCAATTCCTCTGAGGCACCTGACATTGGCCACTGTTGGGACAGAGCCTACTGGGGCTCAACGATTCATTTGTCTTACCCAATATGGCCATCCTAATGTTTTCAGCTAGAACCCAGATGTATCTGCATCCTATTGTGACCCATCACACCTCATGCCTACCCCATGAGTAACGACTGGGTCTCTCTCCGCTGCATTCAGAGTTAGTAACAAAGTAATACAGGGGATCCCAGTTATAAGTCTCGATATTCATCATTTGCATCTAAGTTCTCAATTAATTAAAGAAACTAAATTCATAATACATCACACAGATCCGCACTTGTGTCATTTTTCAAGGGACCAAAAGCCAGCAACGTAGACCAGGTGAGTTTTGTGGTGGCCGGGCAGCAGGCACTGTAGTGTGCCATGACGTCACTCCTTTGCGTTCTCCTTGCTGTCTGTAAGTTTTGAAGTGAATGCATTGCGAGTGCACATACTTTATCATAATATATTTCTGACCAAGCAGGGGGTGCATACTTATCTTATCTATTTCTACTTATTGTTTTATGGGTTATAGGTACATTATGGCTGTGTCTACACTGGCATGAATTTCTGGAAATGCTTAAAACAGAATAGTTTTCGTTATAAGTATTTCCGGAAAAGGAGCGTCTACATTGGCAGGCTGCTTTTCCGGAAAAGCCCTTTTTCTGGAAAAGCGTCCGTGGCCAATGTAGACGCGCTTTTCCGGAAAAGAGCCCCGAGCGTAATTTTCACAATCGGGACTTTTTTCCGGAAAAGACTACTGGGCTGTCTACACTGTCCCTTTTCCGGAACAGTGTTCCAGAATAAGGACTTATGCCTGAGCGGGAGCATAATAGTTTTTCCAGAATAGCGGCTGATTTTGTACAGTAGAGCATCGTTACTTTTCCAGAAATTCAAGGGCCAGTGTAGACAGCTCGCAGCTTATTCCAGAAAAGCGGCTGATTTTCCAGAATAAGTGGCCCAGTGTAGACACAGACTATAGGTATATACACGTGTGTGAACTGCATGTGTTGGGAACGTATCTCAGGCTAATTACAATATTTCTTATGGGCAGGGCTTGACAAATCATGTAATCTACTCACCCAGGGTGAGTAAATTACAAGCCAGCATAGCCGGCACCGCGCGATCTGCACATGCACAGCTTGCAGAACCGCGTGGCTGGTGAGCGGGACTCACCGCTGCTTGGCAAGCCCTGCTTATGGGTATTAATTCCCCTTTAAAAGTTGTTTTGCTATTAGTTGCATTATTTAAGAACGTAACCTGGAGTTATAACAGGGACCACCTGTATTAAAATTCTAAACCCAACCATGTCCCTTAAGTGACTTGTTACCAGATGATAGCACTAGAGTTGAGTGGATCTAATATTTATTTGTTTTGTTCTCTTCTATATAAATTAGGTACAGTGCTCCTGTCAGCTAACTGCAATGTTATCTGCCACAAAACTAGGACTTTCAAGTGCCTGAGTAGACACTGGAAACAGGTTTAAACTCCACAAAAATAATCTTAAATGACTTCCTTGACAGTGTGGACTATGGAGGGAATATGGAGAGCGACAGGGGAAAGGAAGAGCAGAACAAGATAAAGAAGGCAAGAGGAAGAAGAGCGGGGATGAGCTGTATGGAAGACACGTGGAAAAGTATGAGGCCCTCGGCATCTAGTTACAGCAATGAGTTGTACATTGTGGCAACAAAATGAGTTGTACATAGATTGATTTCCCAGTTGGTCATATTGAGGTCAGGAAAAGGGTCCAATGTCTGTGTGACTGTCCAGTCAATGAGTCAGGAAAGAGGGCCCAGCATCAAGTCACCAATGAACTCTGCATGGAGTTTGGTCTGAGAGTGAACGCACCAAGAGAAAATGTCAAGTCTTTTTATGAGTAAAGACCCAGAGCAACCTGTCCCGGATTTGCTTGGTCCTCACCCCATAGATAATGGGATGTACCATGGGAGGCACCACAAGGTGCACATTAGCAATGAGAATGAGGACATGCAGGGACACATTGTGATCGAACCGGTGCATGACGGTGGAGAAGACGTCTGGAATATAAAAGACTAAGATGGCACAGAGTTGGGTGCTGCAGGTCCTAAAGGTCTTGAGACGGGTGTCCTTTGTGTGAAGGCTGAAGATGGCCCTGAGTATCTGGGTGTAGGACACTACAATAAACAACATATCTAGACCAGTCACCAAGATTGTCACAGAGAGACCATAGTAATTACTGACACGGATGTCAGCGCAGGCCAGTGTCACCACGGCGATGTGCTTGCAATACGAGTGGGCAATGATGTTGGTTCTACAATATGGCCACTGCCTTGCCAGGAGGGGATATGGCAGTACAAGCATGCTGCCACGCAGCACCACAGCCAGGCCGATCATGACCACCATGCGGTTTGTCAGGATGCTGGAATATCTCAGGGGATTGCAAATGGCCATGTAGCGATCAAAAACCATAGCTACAAATATCCCAGACTCCACCACCGTGAAGCAGTGAACAAGGAACATCTGAGTGAGGCAGGCACTGAAATCTATCTCCCTGGCATTGAACCAGAAGATGCCCAGGGTTTTGGGCAGGATGGACGTAGACAGAACCAGGTCAGCAACAGCCAGCATGCAGACAAAATAGTACATGGGCCTATGTAGGCTCCGCTCCTTCTTCACTATGAACAGGATGGTGATGTTCCCCAATATAGATATGATATAGATGGTGCAGAAGGGGATGGAGATCCAGACATGAGCCATCTCCAGTCCAGAGATACCCATCAGGATGAAGGTGGAGGGGTTGTTGAGTCTGGTTGTGTTGGATTTTGACATAGAGTAGGTGTCCAACTCCAATGGAGAATGTTGTCTCTTATAGGTACTGTATATTCCCTCAACTTCCTGTATGTGCCCAGAGTCTATGGTGATGGCCTCTGTTCAAGTGCCTGGAAGGAGACACAAAGTGAATATGAGACATGACATGCGCTATTGAAGGCTTTTCTGATGGGTGAAGAAGATTGTTCACTCTTCACGCATAGCAAAATTATATTTCTGGTTTTCAGAGAAATAAATTATGAACAACTGACCCCCACTAATGCCAATTCTATAAAAAGGTTCTCCATAAGTCAATTGTTCCAACACACTGCTGTGTAGGAAACATTCATTGGCACCACCAGGAAACCGGAATGTGGATATTGGTTATTGGTCATTGTTTCTTATTGAAATGGAATACAGGATAGAGAATCCACGCAATAGGGAGTTCTCCAGTTACCTGGTTTTTCAAACTGCGAGTGGAAAATAACCAAACCTTTGTCAAGATGTGTAGTAGGGGAGCCATCCCAACTAGAACGCACCTTGGGGAAAGAACTGGCCATCGGTGGCCAAAACACCTAGGAACATAGGGCCATAAGAATGGCCATACTGGATCAGATCAAAGATCCATCTAGCCCAGTATCCTATCTCCCAACAGTGGCCAACGACAGATGTCCCAGAGGGAGGGAACACAACAGGTAATCCTTACATGATCCTTCTCCTGTCATCCATTTCCAGCCTCTGACAAACCCACTAGGGACACCATTCCTACCCATCCTGGCTAATAGCCATTGATGGACATAACTCTGAATTTATCTAGCTTTTTTGAACAGTGGTCTTCACAACATCCTGTGGCAACACGGACAATGTTGAGATGCCTATGGAATGGGATGGAGAATAACTTGCTCTTGACCCGCCCTTAGTTTTGGTCACCCAGTCTCTATAAAAGATGAAGCAGATAGAAAGGGTGTTTTCCTATGAGAATAGGGGAGACTACTCTGTGCAGACAGACTGAAAATTCTGGACCTGTTAATTTTGAGAAGAGACAAACAACAGTGCATATGATAGAGGAGAGCAAAATATAGAATGGCACTCATTCAATAGAATGGCACTCATTCAATTCCAGTGAAGAAAGAGAGAACACTTCTGAACCGGTGATATCTGTAGAAAGTTGACTTAAGGCCTAGTCTACACTCCTGCAGAAAATCAACTTAAGGCACATTAAGGCACGTTCTAGCAACATTACTTACGTAGCTGGAGTCAACGTATCTTAAATTATGTTTCCATGCTGTCCACACAGCGGGAGGCTGACAGGAGCAAACACTCCCCTTAGCTTCTCTTTCTCCTTGTGAGGAGAAGTACCGATGCTGATGGGGGTAGTCTCTAAGTTTGATTTAGGGTGTCTTTCCTCAACCTGCTAAATCAAACCCTGGAAGATCAACTGCAGCAGAGTCGATCTTCCGCATAGTGTAGACCTAGTGTTAATACTTAAAAAGAGCTAATTCCCCAAAGCTGAAGCAAATTAGAAAAACAGATTTGGAGGAAAATTTAGACAGAAAAATGGGACCCTTTAGAGAAGTCCACAAGAGAGCTGAAAAGCCATGATTCCATGGTAGAAAAAAATTTGATCAGTCAGGCAAGAAACCCAATTTATTGGGAAAGGGAAAGCCACAACTGGGAGGGCGGGCACAGGAAAGCAATATATAACAACTGGGACAAAGGAAAAATAGATAGCAAGGTAAACTAACTAGATATTATTAACACTGATAAGAGATGTCAAAGAGATCAGGGAAAAAACAATGATTGGCAAAGTTAATAGTCACCTTTCTGTGATATATATAAGTATATTAAGAACAAAAGAAACCACAGAAAAGGTTTACACCAGTTATGAGTGGGAGAAAGGGAATTGGTTAGTGGTGTTAAAAATGTAGATGTGTTCAAGAAATAGTTTTGTTCTTTATTTGGGAAGAAGTGTGAGGTACTCATAGACCTGGAAGAGACCTCAGAAGGTCATCAAGACCAGCCCCCTGCTCTAGACAGGACCAAGCCCAACTAAAATTGTATTACTCATATGACATGAGGTGATGAAATATTTTCCAGTGCATGAGTGGTCAAGGAGGATGTTAAAGAGTATGCACAACAAAACCTTAGTATTATGAACACCAGAGTTATAAACTGACCAATCAACCACCCATCTCTTTCAAAACCAAAAGTACATAATCAGCCTTAAAAAAGCAAACACAGAGCAATTCTACATTAAACATTAAGTATTAATGGTTGGTCTAGACAGTATTTGGTCCTGTCATGAGGGCAGGGGACTGGACTCAATGACCTCTCGAGGTCCCTTCCAGTCCTAGTATTCTATGATTCTATTAAAAAATGGAAGTTGATAAACCGTCCACTATTTATCAAATAATGGGAAAAAACAGTGTGTGATTAGTGTAAAATAAAAGTCTCGGATTATCGCTCATGCCAATCAACCACAGGGCTTATGGAAAACAGATTTTATAAAATAAATAGAATTTCATCTATTATGGAGACTATATTTGGTTGACCAAGGGAACTGCACAGATGCATGAACTTCAATTTCTCTGAGGCGTTTTATCTAGTGTTGGAAAATATACCAATGAAATTTTTGGAGGTAACAGCTAGGAGATGAGATGTCTTTCCTATTTTGGAAAATTCTTGTAATTGTCATATTTAAAAGCCCCACCTCTTCAAAGAATCATAGAACACTAGAAGTGGAAGGGACCATGAGAGGTTATCACCTCCACTCCCCTGTCTTCATGGAAGGACCCAGTACGGTCTAGATGATACCTGACAGATGTCTGTCCAACCTGCTCTTAAATATCTCCAGAGATGGAGATTTCACAAACTCCCTAAGTAATTTACTCCAGTGTTTAACCACCCTGACAGGAAGTTTTTCCTAATGTCCAACCTAAACCTCCCTTGCTGCAATTTAAGCCCATTGCTTCATTTCCTCCAAGCTTCACTGCACATGGAAGGGCTGTTAACACCCCACGCTCAACCAGTAGAGCCCTCAAATTCAAGAGGAGGAGGGCACAGACACAGAGCTGGCTCCTCAGATCTTTACTCAGTTCTTACATCCAGGGGAGCTTTGCCTCAGCGGGTCCTAAAGAAAATATGGGCGATAGCCTGAGAACGTGGTTTTGTATTGCTCATCTACTAACACTTGTAGACGGCTGAAATAGCTTTGATCTGGAAGCTATCGGCGGGTTGAGGGACCTTTCCATTCATGATACTGAAGCAAACTCATGGGAAGCAGAAAAGGGCCTTGGGGTATTTAATAAGTGTACAGTACAGAAAGAAAAATAGACATATTTTCCATCCCCCTACCTGGGTTTGCAGAGCAGGTGAGTTACTCAGCAAGAGATGGGTACCTGTGAATTCTGAGATGCAAATGTCTTCCCTGAAAATCCTCCCAGTTAGCCAGGTCTCTCTCACTCCAGCATCTGCAGCAGCATCCCACGCCAAGAGCTGACATAAGGGTGTGCATCACTTTTAATATAACTCTGTGCAATCCCAGTGGGGTTTGCTCAGTGTGTAGGGTAGAAGCAGCCTTTGGGTGTAATGAAGGCTGGAGACCAGCCTGATGGTGCTAATGTGTAATTGATCCAGCTTTTGGAGTAAACTGCAATTAAGAGACCTTCCCAAAGGGAGATGAGAACTTGTGGGCTCTGTGCGAAGGCAAGAAATAATTGGTTACTCTGTGTATAGTTAATTAATAAGTAAACAAGGGATAATGCTTTGATCTCCACAAGTCTGATTCCCTGTAAATGCCCAGGGTGGCTGAGTAGATAGCAGACAGACAGATCTGGAGAAAGATGGATGAGGTGGCAGCAGAACACTGCCTGCTGTTCCGGGGGGATGTTGCTGTGAAAATAGAGATCAGACATTCTCATCAGTCACGCACATTATAGTGGGGTACCTCTTATCCATCTCTTGAAAAGACCAAGTCTTTTTAATCTTTCCTCTGTTGGAAGTTGTCTCATGCCCCAATCCTGTTTGTGGCCCTTCCTTGTACCATTTCTAATATATCTTTTGTTTGTGATGGGCAAACCCGACGGCTCGCAGAGTTCACTCCATGGGATTTCTAGAGCAGCATTGTTGCATTTTCTGTTTTCGCATTTATCCCGTTCCTAATGGGCCCCCACATTCTGTCCAGGTTTTCTGTCACTGCTGCTGCACGCTGAGTTGATCTTTGCAGAGAACGAGCCAGGATGATCCCAAGATCCCTTGCTTGAGTGACAACAGCTGATTTGGACACATCATTTGGGCTACGTCTACATTGGCACCCCTTTCGGAAAATAAGATATCCATCTTAAAATGAGGGATAAGGGATCTTTCAGAAAAGGCTTTATTTTTTGAAAGATCCGTGTCTAGACTGGAGCTTTTTTTCGGCAAAGCTCCGAGCTTGAAAAAAGCGGCAGCCATTTTTATGCTAATGAAGCAGGGAGATTTAAATCCCTGCTTCATTTGCAATTGCGATACATCTAATTTGCATCCCTTTTACGAAAAAGGGATGCAGTCTAGAAACAGCCAATGACTCCTTGCCTCAGGAGGACACACCTGGTGACCCATTGGCTCCTTGCTTCAAAAGGACATGGTAATCATGTGATCAACTCCATTTTGGGAGCTACCATCACTCAGGAGCACAATGAATTTCCCTCCACATGGGCAAGATTATCCTTCAAGTATCAGAGGGGTAGCCGTGTTAGTCTGAATCTGCAAAAGCGACGAGGAGTCCTGTGGCACCTTATAGACTAACTGAAGTGTAGGAGCATAAGCTTTCGTGGGCAAAGACCCACTTCGTCAGATGCATGCATCTGACGAAGTGGGTCTTTGCCCACGAAAGCTTATGCTCCTACACTTCAGTTAGTCTATAAGGTGCCACAGGACTCCTCGTCGCTTTTGAAGATTATCCTTGTCTTTCCCTCCTGCCCTCCACATCATTGCTAAGGACAGAGATCCAGTAGCACCATTGCTAAGGATAGAGGAAGCAGAAGGAACTGGAAGGAATCGTTGACCCCCATCCTAGCATAGGCTGTGCACCAGAGACTTTTCAGCCAGCACCGTGTTCCATCTCTGCTAAGAGACTGCACCAGGGACTTGGTGATTGATGTGTGTCATACGCTTTCTTTAACAAACCTACTCTCAACCTTCTTTTTTGTTTTTATTAAGAAACCTGTAGATTTTTTTATGTTAAAGGACTAGCCCAGAGTGCTCTTTGGAGTAAGATGTGGGGTATATATTGACCTGGGTGGCTGGTCCTTTGGGACTGGGAGAACCTGTTTGGAGGTGGCGAGATTGGTTTTTGGAACCTCTCACCTGTGTAAGAAGCAGTGCTGGCTGTGACACAGGTAAAGCTGGAGTGTTGGAGGGGATTGCTTACAAGACTTTTTGCTGTCCAGAGTAGCAGCTGGAGGGATCTGTGTGGCTGGTTTGGTGCCTTAGGGTATATCTAGACTACGTGGCTCCATCGACAGAGCTATGTAAGCTTGTTTACCCGACATAGTCAAGGAAGCAATGAAGCTACTTAAATAATCCCTGCTTCATTAAAATAAAAATATCCGCCACACGGTGCCGACAATCAGCTGATCCGGCACAGTGCAACAGTCTAGACGTGGATCAGTCAAAAAGGGAAGCCTTTGCCGACCGCTCCTGAAACCTCATTTCACGAGTATAAGGGAGTAGTTGACAAAGGCTTCCCTTTTTGACTGATCCACGTCTAGACTGTTGCACTGTGCCGGATCAGCTGATTGTCGGCACAGCGAGGCGTCCATGTTTATTTTAATGAAGCGGGGATTATTTAAATCCCTGCTTCATTGACTATGTCGGGTAAATTAGTTTACATGGCTCTGTCAACGGAGCCGTGTAGTCTAGACATACCTACATAGAGGAGGACCCCAGTCTTGGGTTGTAAGTAGCCCTGGTTCTGAGCAGATGGCCCTCCTCTGACTCTCACAGCAGTGCCCCCAGACCCGCTGTTCTATTGCAGTCACCCACTGCGAAACTTAGCTAAATAACTCCTGTTATCTATGGAGATGACCGAACGCCACTGCAAGGATGTCACGGAATTGCTGCTTCATTTAAGTGGAGTCCAGGCCCAGGCTGTATATGGGATCTAATTTAAAATCAAAGAGGCCAAGGAAGGTATGTGACTGCTTAGCAGGCCCCTGGCTCTGCTGGAAGGCCACCAGAACTCAATGGAAATGAAGGGATCTTGGGGACAGGAGATCGCTGTTCTGCTTGAGAGGAAACCCCACAGCCTGTGAAATCCCTAAGATGTCAGGTGATGTCCCCAAGGGTGTGTCAAGTCACCGGTGGGGATCACTGCCAAAGCACTTCCCCCACCCTGCCTCTTTGTGGGCGCTTTCCTGAAAAAGGGCTGGAGAGCAGACCTCTCCTGGCCAGTGCTGGGAGGGAATCAGGGCAAAGGGAAACCAGAAAAGACAAACCCAATGGCCCCAGTGACATGGAAGAACCAAAGCCTAAGTGGGAAGAAAAAACCCTCCTCCTCGTGCTCAAGGATGTGAACCTGAATTGTCTCAGTCCCTAAGGAGAGACCTGAACGAGAAGCCACAGGAAATTGCCCCTGCTCTGCTATCCCTCCTATCTACCTGTTGTCATGGTGCTTTGTGAAGTCATCGCCTTTCAACCTTCTTTGACAAAAACTGAGGTGCTGCCAAAGGCCCTTGTGATGTCACTGCCATGCCCATCCCTGCTCGGTGGGGCTAACATCCAGCTGCTTTGAATGTTTGAGCTGTCGCTCGCTCACTGTTCATTGTACAGGTCAAGCAGGCTACCCATGAGAACACCAGAGGCAGCTCCAATGGCCCATGCTCAGCTTGCCATAGATTTATAGACTTTAAGGTCAGAAGAGATCTTTTGGCCATACAATCTGTATGACACCCCCTACCTATCATATTCCTGCTGTGGGGCACAGTGGTGAGCTCTGGACCACGCTCACTCCAGAAAGTCCTCGGGTCATCATAGGAAGCCAGCAAGGAATGGAGACACCAGGTCAGATGAAATTGACGTAGCTAGGGGAAGGGAACTGACCCCCATGGCCACACTTGTGAGTCTGTATCGTAAGACCCATGCACAAGGGCACTGATCTCACAAGTCCCCTTAATTCTGGTCTTTCCTAACACGTCAAGGCCTGTTCTCCGGGTAGTTCTTTGTAGATATAGAATTCTTTTGGGGAGGCAGATGTGGCTTTGTTTAGTCCTACCATGGCAGACGGCTGGCTAAGCCACTACAGCCTGGCTGAATGGAAGCCAGATGAACAAGCCCAGGCTTGAAGGGCTAATGGAAGCAGCTGTGGGCCTCGTTAGCCAAAGGGCAAGATAAGGCAGCCAGAGGGAAAGTGAAAAGGGGAGGAACGGGGGAAGACTGAGTGTCCTCCCAAGCCAGAAGGAGAGGCTGTCTGAGTTTTCTGTGATCAAAAGCTTGGTCTATAGAGGGTGGGGGAAAATTGGCACTGACAATGAAAGGCATGGGTGACAGCACTGCAAAGGATCTCCGGTTGATTTGTGGACAAAGAAGAGGCCCCACGGCAAAGTGCCTGAGCGAAGACTGTGCCACACTACCTAAAGACTTGTGGTAGTGCTACCTAGAGCATCTTTAAAATTGCCTTACACCACAAGGCTACGTCTTCGTGGTGGGTTTTTCTGGCAGAAAATATGCTAATGAGGGGCTCGTTAGCATAAGTCAGGATCTCATTTGCATAATCTCTTCCCATCCATTTTTGCACTAGGGGTTTTTGTGCAAAAAACAAGCAGTGTGGATGTTCCTTTTTGGGCACAAAACCCTTTTTGCACAAGATCCGTATGCCTCAAAAAAGGAGGTATACTGATCGGGTGCAAAAAGGGGTTTTTTACGCAAAAAGGAAATGTCCACACTGCTTGTTTTTGCGCAAAACCCCCTCGTGCAAAAATGGATCAGCAGAAAATATGCAAATGAGATCGTGACTTATGCTAATGAGCCTCTCATTAGCAAATTTTCTGCTGTGGAATAACTCACAGTGAAGACATAGATGAAGAGATTATTGCCCTCACTAAAGTGGTATAAAGCACCTTCATACAGATATGACTGTGTCCACAGGAGAGCAATTGTACCATTTGAACTAGACTAGTAGAGCTCAAGTAATAATGAATTTCTAGTGTGAGCCAACCTCTGCTTCCCAACATGCATGCTGCTTTAGAATGAACTGGCCCCAAACAGTCAAGTTATTTTTAAGACGGAAGACAGATCGCCTTCCCGAATGAAAGACTGAATCTGGTTCCATTAGCCTGCAAGTTGCTTCCTCCAATCTGACCATGGGTTGCACACACTTTGCCAGCCTGGGCCTGTTCATGTTAACAATCATGTGCCCCCAGTGAAGATAACCTGGAAACAGAGCGCGCCCAAGAGGGAGCTCCAGGAAGGTTCTGCTGAAGCATGTGGAGAGACTGTGGGAGCCAAGCTGAAATTATTCTCACAGCCTTGGCATTTGGATCGCAGGTCTCTGTTCCCAGAAGGAGGTGCTAGAACAGAAGCTGCATCACATGAACATTTTAAACCTAACCACTGTCCCTTAACTGACTCGTGACAACTCCAATATTTATTTAAATTCCTTTCTTTTGCATAGGAATTAGATACAGTGCTACTGTCAGTTAATCACTGCGTTTGCTATCAAACACTCGAGCTATCAAGATCCTAAGCAGACAATGCAAACAGAGCCAAACATACCATCACCCAAAACTGAAATGACTCACTCACAGCTGACGAAGATGGGGAATATGGACAGACCCAGTGAATGGCAAGGAAAGGGAAAGAGAGGAGCGAGGGATTGGAGGATCTTGGGCTGAAGAGACAGAGCAGGGAAGGGATTCTGTGCAAGAGACGTGGCAAAGGGTGGGATCTTAAGGGTTTAGTTACAAGCAATAACAAAAGTGGCAACACAATGAGTTCATTTTACATATACTGATTCCCCAGTTGGCCATGCTGACACAGCAAAATAAGGTCAGGACGGGGTCCAATGTCCGTCTAACTGACCAGTCCATGAATCAGGAAAGAGGGCCCAGTACCAAGTCACCAGTGAGCTCTCCATGGAGTTCAGTCTGAGAGTGAATGCATCAGGAGGAAACTTTAGGTCCTTTTATGAGTAAAGAGCCTGAACAACCTGTCCTGGATTTGCTTGGTCCTCATCCCGTAGATGATTGGGTGTAGCATAGGGGGCCCCACAATGTACACATTAGCAATGAGAATGAGGACATGCTGAGGCACATTGTGATCTAACCGGTGCATGACGGAGGAGAAAAGATCTGGGATGTAAAAGACTAAGATGGCACAGAGTTGGGTGCCACAGGTCCCAAATGTTTTCAGCCGGGCGTCCTTTGTGCGGAGGCTGAAGATGACTCTGAGGATCTGGCTGTAGGACAGCGTGATAAAAAACAGGTCCAGACCACTCACAATGAACTTCACAGAGAGGCTGTAATAATTGCTGACACGGCTGTCGGCGCAGGCCAGCGCCACCAGGGCTATGTTCTTGCAGTACGAGTGGGCGATGAGGTTGGTTCTGCAATATGGCCACTCCCTCGCCAGGAGGGGGTAGGGCAGTGCGAGCATGACACCGCGCAGCAGCACAGCCAGGCCGATCTTGGCCACCATAGGGTTAGTCAGGATGATAGAATGTCTCAGGGGATGGCAGATGGCCACGTAGCGATCCAACGCCATGGCCACAAAGATCCCAGACTCCGCTACTGTAAAGCAATGAAGGAAGAACATCTGGGTGAGGCAGGCACTGAAATAGATCTCCCTGGAATTGAACCAGAAAATGCTCAGGGTTTTGGGCAGGATGGATGTGGACATGGTGAGGTCGGTGACAGCCAGCATGCAGAGGAAATAGTACATGGGCTCATGGAGACTCGGCTCCTTCTTCACGATGAAGAGGATGGTGAAGTTCCCCAAGACCGCTATGGCATACATAATGCATAAAGGGATGGAGATCCAGACATGAGATCCCTCCAGTCCAGAGAAGCCCATCAGGAAGAAGGTGGACGGGTTGTGGAGGTCAGTTGCGTTGAAATCTGACATGGAGTTCAGGAGACTGTGACCAACTCTGAGGGAGAACAGCGACTCTTGCCTCTACCAGAGTCCGGGAGATGGTCACAGTACAAGTACCTGGATGGAGAGACAATAGCAATATGTGAGACATAGAATGCTCTGCTGGAGGCTGTTCTCAAGGTTGAAACAGCTTGGTTGCACATCTCCCACAGACAGGTAGAATTGTCATTGTTCAGAGAAATGAATGATGAACAAACGACCGACTCTTCTAATGACAATTCCATATTGGATGGTGCTGCAAGTGTCAATAGTTTGTGTGGGGAACCTTAATAGGCGCCTGTTGGAAACTGGAGTGTGGAGACTGGTTCTTCCTCATTGTTTTTTTTTTTATTGCAATAAAATCCAGGCTACTGTTGGAAATAATCCAGGACACTCTGGATGCAGGTGAAAACAAGCGGAGGATTTATTATACACCAGCTGATGGAGAGACACGCAGGGGTTCCCCTGGTGAACACTGGTTAATTAACACAATACAATAGGTTATATAGTCAGCAGGTGGACGGAGGAAAAATGATTTGATAGGTCTAGCAGCAAGACGAAATAAGCCAATAGAACTACTAAAGATTACATAATATCTCCACCCATTGCAAAGTAACAACTCACTAATTAATATACAGGTCGTTACTGTTCAAATGCCAAAACATGTCAGCAAAACAGTAATAACATTTTAGTCTGCATAGATGATGTTTTTATAGCAGGCGGGTATGGCCTTGAGTTGGTGCAGCGCTTGGTTCTCAGGCTCATCTAGGAGTGAAGCAAGACAGTTAAGCAAATTTTATGACTGTTATCTTAAGCAAAATGTGTTATGTAACTAACTGAGATTCTATCCGAGTGTTTTAGAACGTGGTTGCTATGGTGCCCAGGGTCTTTTTATTGCCTGCAGCTCTTATCCTGACTGTGGTGCTCCCAGGCCTGATCGCAGGATAGAGTCATGCTGTTTAGAGGCCTACTAGCACTGCCTCAGTTTACCCTACAGCTACCAAATCCATGCCGTAGGGCCCAGTCACCTGATTGCACAAAATCTGAGTGGAAAATAACTAAACCTGTGCCAAATCATGTGCTTCAGGACACAGCCCATGGAAAATACACCTCAGGAAGAACATCTGAACATCACAGACAGCAGCTGAGTGGAAACCTCTGCTCCTTTGGACAAAACAAAGGCAATTTTGGGATGCCTATAGCATGGCATGGAGAATAACCCACTGTCAACATGCACACAGTTTTGGTCGCCTTGTCTCTATAAAGGATAAAGCAAAGCAAAAGGGGAGTTCCCCACACAGACGGTGAGAATGAGGGAGACTAGCCTATGCAGACAGGCTGAACATTCTGGGACTCTTTAGTTTAGAGAACACACAAAGGATATGACGGAGGAGAGGAAAATAAATAATGGGACTTGTTACACTGAAGTCGAAAACAAGAGAACAATTCCCATCTGTAGACACGTGGCGCTTCAAAACTGCTAATTTCCCGAAGCTGAAGCAAATTATGAACAAAACAGACTGGGAGAAAAAAAAATTAGGCAGAAAATGGGAATGAAGATTGAGAGGCATTCATTAGATAGCTAAAAAGTCATGATTGCACAGTGAAAAAAAGGGGGTAACTTTGGAGAAATATTCAGTTTAGTGGGAAAGGGAAGGCAGTATGGAGAGAGTGTGGGAAAGCAATATCTAACAACTCGGAAAAAAGAAAAATCGATATTAAGAAATAAAGAGTGGATATTACTAAATATAACAACAAAATGTGGTTATTTTGTATATTAAGAATGAAAAATCCTAGACATTTTTGTACACCAGTTATGGGAGGACAAAAAGAAAGGTCTTAATGTTGCTGAAAATGCAGATGGGTCCAAGGAATAGTTTTGTTCTGCTTTTGGGAAAAAAATAGCATGAGGAATTCATATCAGCTGAAGTGATTAACTATTTTCTAGTCCATTCACACTCATAAGGAGAATGTTAAAAAGTATCTACAGTAGAACGTTGGAGCTCTGAACGCCAAACTTACAAACTGACCAATCCACGACCCATCTCGCCCAGAACCAGAAATACACGATCACGCAGCAGCAGAGCCTTAAAACACGCAAGCACTGGACAATTGTTTGTTAAAGAGAATGAATTTTTTAAAAAGGGAAATGAAATTTGACAAGCTTAGGAAGCAATGGAAAGGCGGGTATGTGATTAGTTTAAAATAAAAGTCTAGAATTACAGTTAATGCCCAACGACGACAGGGTATAAGGAAAACAGATTTTTTTCTAAGGAATCCAATTTCATCCTTTAATGAGAGTGGACATTTGGTTGATCAAGGGAAGGGCACATCTGCAATAAGCTTAGATTTTTCTGATGTGTTCGATGTGCTGCTTTGCTGGAGGTTTTCAAAGACAACAGGACAGTCATCTCTCCTGGGTGCTTTAGACACAACAAATCCTGATTTTCAGCAGTGGGTTAGACTGGCCGGCCCTGAAGTCCCTTCTGGCCCTGTGGATCTATGTTTCTACCTTGTAAAATCCTAGTATAAACAAGGCCTTAGTAAAACACATTATGGAACTCAACACTGAGATAACTAGGTGAAATTTAAAGGCCTTCTTTAGACAGGAATTCAGATTGGACAGTCTAATGCTACCTTGTGGCCCTAAATCCTATGAATCTAAAGAAAATAGATCAGGTATTTATATTGGCTGTCTCTACCATCGCAATATCAAGGGAAAATGCAGGCCCATAGAAAAGCTGAATGCTTCACCGTGATAACAGAATATGGTTTACAGCATAGATATTTCTCCTGTGCAGCCCCTATCCACATACAGAGCCAAAGAAATATGTTGAATGGGATTCGCAAGTGGTTTTGTCTTTGCCTTAATTAAAGGTGATACTATCAGCATCATGCACAATCTGACACTTTCTATAAGGACGACTCATTTTCAGTGGCGTATAAGTGTGTCAAACTGGAAGCATCTGGACTGGATTTTTCCTGGCTCGGTATCTGTTTCCAGCTGAACTGGTTGTGGGTTTTTTTTTTTTTTAACGTTTTGGTGGTAACAGCTAGAAGACAAGATGTTTTTCCCAAGTGGAAAAATTCTTGTCATCGTTCGATTGAGGAGATCTAGTGCCTCCATGCTTCCCAGCACATGGAAATTGGGTAACATCACCCGTGTTAATAGCCAGAGCCCTCAAACGCAAGAGGAGGAGATAACAGACCTACGGAGTCTTTACTCGGTTTTCACTCCAAGGGCAGTTTTGCCTGAGCAGATCCTGAGGAAAGCACTGGAATGGGTTACCTACGGAGAGAGTGGAATCTCTGTCCCTAGAGGTTTTTAAGTTTCAGCTTGACAAAGCCCTGGCTGGGTTGATTTAGTTGCATTGGTCCTGCTCTGGGAGGGGGCTGGACTTGATGACCTCCTGAGGTCTCTTCCAGCTCTATGATTCTATGACAGTATAGGCCATCGCCTCAGAACGGGGCCTTGTATTTAACACCTTGTAACATAGAAATAGAGCCACTCTGGGTCTACAGGCCGGTAGCACAGCAAAGAGGGACATGTTAGGTCATGTCACTGGGGGAAACCATTCAGCAGTACAAAGGGCCCTGGGATGTTTAGTGGCTGTGCAGAGCAGCGAGGAAAGAAGACTTACTCCATGTTCCATCATGCCCACGGTGCGCTGGGTCTGTCAAGCAGGTGAGCTCCTCAGAAGGAGACAGATACCTGAGAATTTTGAGATGGAAGTGTCTTCCCTGGGACTCCCCCTCAGGCAGTGGCGTCCTGCTCTTCTCTCACGGCAGCATCTGCAGCAGCCTCCCTCGCTGAGATCCGACGTGGGCACCTGCAGTGCTTATAATGCAGCCCTGTTCAGTCCCCGGGGGGGGTGCGCTCAGCATCTAGGGAAGACGCAGCATCTGTCTAGAAACAAGCTGGAGAGCAAACACGCAGGACCCCCGTGCCTCTCTCTCGCTGGCTGTGCTTCCGTCTCCTCTTCCCAGCTTTACGAGTAAACAGTCATTAAGGGACCATCCCAAAGGGAGGTGGGAAATCTTGCGCACTGGGCTAGGTTAGGGAGAAAACAGATGCACTGTGCATTTGTGTAGATTTAAATATTAGCATTAATATATAAAAAAAAACCTAGGGAAAATGTCTTGATTTCCCTGGGCTCTGATTCCCTTGGGGTACATCTATATTTGTTCCCTAGTTCGGAGCAGGGATTTAAATATCCTGCACTTCATTAGCAAGATCTAGCTAGCACGCTAGTTCAAATCACAGCGGATTCAAACCAGGAAGTTCAAACTAACATTACTCCTCAAAACATGTTTTTTGCATATCATTAGCAATTTCAGTCACCTATATTTGCAGCCCTACTCCAAACTAGGAAGTAAATGTAGACGTAGGCCTTTTGTAAATGTAAATGTAAATGTAGGCCTTTTGGCAAGGCCCTCTCTTACCCAGACCACTGCTTGGGCTGGCTTCTCCCCCCTTTACCTAGTGCTTGCAGCTAGTAGGGAGCTCAGCCTCTCCTCCTGCAATTCCCTCCCCTGCTGTCAATTCTAAAGCTGTTCTGGTTAATTAACAATCTCTGTCTGCCTCTCCTTCTATCCTCTCATTCTGCGCCCCAGCTGCCAATTGAGGAGGGCTTTAAAGGCCTCCAGCAAGCCAGCAGTGGAGTCAGCTGGACCCAATCGGCCTGAACCAGCTCCCTCCCAGCTGTTTCTAATTGTCCTGCCATCCTCTGCTTCTATTTAGCAGGTCTTCCCCCCTTTCTGGGCTTTTCATCTACTCTGTAGCAGCCCTGTGTCCTGACTCTGCTCCACCCTGGAAATACCTAGGCTGACTGATCATAGAATTATAGAACACTAGAACTGGAAGGGACCTTGAGAGGTTATCGAGTCCAGTCCCCTTCCCCCACAGCAGGACCTAGTACTGTCTAGACCATCCCTGACAGATGTCTATCTCACCTGCTCTTAAATATCTCTAGAGATGGAGATTCCACAACCTCCCTGGGCAATTTATTCCAGTGTTTGACCACCCTGACAGTTAGGAAGTTTTTCCTAATGTCCAGCTTAAATCTCCCTTGCTACAGTTTAAGCAGTTTAAATTGCTGCTTGCTTCTTGTCCTAATCAGATAGCAGGCAGACAGAACTGGAGGCAGTTGACAGAGGGGAAACCTAAGGACTGTCAGCAGACACGGGGCTGTAACTTTGGAAGTAACTTTCCATCTGAAACTATCCTCCTGTTGGGCTGCCCCTTTCATTCAAGGACCTCCACAAATGCTTGCAAATGAAAATCACTATCAACATATCCCCATAACACAGATAGGCAAACTGAGGCAGGGAGAGACAAGCCATGGCCAGCATCATACAGAGAATGACTAACAGTACTCAGGAGTCCTGACTTCCCTACCATGACACCTGCCTCTCTGCCAGTAACTGAGGGCATGACAAAAGTGAAATGGACTCCCAGTCCAGCAGAGCCTATGAGTTGTGATGCACAGCACTGGGGTGTAACCTGGAATGAGGTACCACTGAGCCCTCTGGCATATCAATATCAGCTTCCTCTTACACCATGCAGTTCCGGCAAGTGGAAGTCCTCTCTGGGTGTTCCCCTTACACAGCCATATTCGGGAAGGGACACACCCCGCAGCAGTTCCTTGAATGTTTCGATAGTCACCTATGAACTGACAACAGAAAGAACCAGCCAGTTCTTGTAAGGTCCCCAGCTGATGACCCCAACTCTGTACACCAGGCCCTGACCCTGCACAGAATTGCCTTTTGCATATCAAAAACCACACTGTTCTAGGTGAAAATGTTTTATTTATTTATAATGGAGATTGCCTATCTCCTAGAACTGGAAGGGACCTTAAAAGGTCATTGAGTCCAGTTCACTGCCTTCTCAGCAGGACCAAGTACCATCCCTGACAAATTTTTGCCCCATCTCCCTAAATGGCCTCCACAAGGATCAAACTCACAACCCTGGGTTTAGCAGGCTAATGCTCAAACCACTGAGCTATCCCTTCCCCTGCTATGTAAAGCATCTTTATTAAGCATGAAAGGTTCAATTCTAAGTGACTCTCAATAAGAGCAACCAGATCAAAGTTGGTTACGGAAGAAATGAACAAAACCACAATCTCAGTTCTATACCCACTAGACAGGATCTGAATCAAGCCCTTTCTCACTCTGATGGCACAAACAGCCCACCCATCTCACCTACACAAACTAGAAATCCTTTCCGGCCGGGAGCACAGCTCCTTTCAGCCCTGGCTCATAAATTGTTTTGTAGTGTTAATTTAAGAGGGGAGTTAGAATCATAGAATCATAGAATTGGAAGAGACCTCAGGAGTCATCAAGTCCAGCCCCTGCTCTAGGCAGGACCAATTCCAACTAAATCAACCCAGCCAGGGCTTTGTCAAGCCAAGACTTAAACACCTCTAGGGATGGAGATTCCACCCCCTCCCTAGGAAACCCATCCCAGTGCTTCCCCACCCGCCTAGGGAAATAGATTTTCCTAATATCCAACCTAGACCTATCCCACCGCAACTTGAGCCTATTGCTCCATGTTCTGCCATCCATAGACTCATAGACTGCTGTGAACAACCTCTCTCCTTCCTCTTTGGAACTTCCCTTCAGGAAGTTGAAGGCTGCTATCAAATCCCCCCTCACTCTTCTCTTCTGCAGGCTAAACAAAGTCAAACCCCTCAGCCTCTCTTCATAGGTCACGTGCTCCAGCCCCCTCATCATTTTGGTCACCCTCTGGGTTATGCCTGGTGAGGATGTTGCATCCCCCATAATAGCTTTGGCCACACTGGAGGAACTCTATTTTTCTAAGCAAAGTCCCCTCCGCAGATCATGAGAGGTTAAGTTTCTATGGTGTTTCTTAAGGGGGCATTACCTTGTTGGTACATCCCGAATGTCCTGGCAAAACTAGATGTAAGCTTCCTTGTAGATGTCATCCAGGATAACCTTTCAAATCCTGGCACATTTTCAATATTCATACCTTTAGATACAAAAAATATTCATGCATACAAAGAGGGCCATCATATTAAGAACATAAGAATGGCCAGACTGGGTCAGACGAAAGGTCCATCTAGCCCAGTATCCTGTCTGCCAGTAGTGGCCAATGCCAGGTGCCCCAGAGGGAAGGAACACAACAGGAAATCCTCACTTGATCCCTCCCCTGTCTCCCACTTGCAGAGAAAAATCAGCAAATCATAATGTTCCCATTGATACTTTACATGACATACCAGGGTGTTGCTTTGGGGCAGAAAATGTCACGCTTCCCCCATTAGCTTACCGCAGGAGTGTTAGTCATTCAGTAATGCAAATGCAGTGTGCTGAAGGCATTTTATGTGCTTTGATGACAGAACAATCAAGGGTTGCAAACATGGTTGTATTAGCCTCGTGTGTTTTGAAGAGTTCTGTGCACCATTTCAAATTTTTTGCCATTCACTCTGGTGATCTTAGAAGCCAGCAAGCGTGCCATCTCTGGGACACTAGAGAACATCCCTTCCCATTTGTGCAGCATTGTCGACCATTGTGCTTTCCAAAGCGATGATAACAAAATACAGAGAGTTGTCAATGCCATGAGGTGTGTGCCTCAGTTTCCCCATCTGCACAGCTGACAGCTCCCACCTCCTCATGCACTGAAGCTTTTAGTCTCCCCATGAGTCCTCATCCACCAGCTATACCACTCCCACTGCCTCCTCTCTCCTTCACTGCCCCTTTCCAGCCACATCCTGCTCATATCCTTGGCCTCATTCACTCTCCATACACTCCACCTGCCTCCCATTTTACCCTCCAGCCACCCTCCTCCCAGCTGGCTGGTCTAGGCAGCCCCTGGAAAAATGTATGAACAAGTGTTTCTGTGTAGACAAGTGTGCACATGCCTCAGAGGTGAATGTTAGCCAAGAAGCCAGCCAGTTGGGGCACTCCACCGCCGTGGGTAGGGCGGTGTGCTCCTAGCCTGGCTCCCAGGACATTCTGCAGGCTGCTGTGCTAAACAGAAGGCAGGTGAAAGAGGCTGGCTTGGAGTACGCCCCTCTCCGCCCAGGACTGCCTCAGCCCTGAGCCCTCCACCATGGGCATAGGGCAGGAAGGGGCTGCAGCCATACCTGCCAGGTTGCTACTGTTCTCCTGAACCCCTCACATCCCCCAGCCATGACTCCTGCACCACCACACCCTCCTGCCCTGAGCCCCCCTCCACCCTCCATGTAAACATCTTATGGGTGCTATCGTATCGGACCCTCCCATCCCCTTGGCCTGAGCCCTCCACCAGGATTGGGTGCAGCTCTACAATACCTGTAAGAAACTTAAGTTACTTGCACTCCTAGGCCGTGTATGGTGGGTATGTGCGTAAGAGGCTGCGTGTCGGTATAGAGAGGTGAATGTATTGACATATGTGTATATATAAATATCTGTGTATATAACATTTTCAGCTTAACCACTTAACTTTGTGCATAAAACAACTGGGCTACGTCTAGACTACATCCCTTTTTCGTAAAAGGGATGTAAATTAGACATATCGCAATTGCTAATGAAGCAGGGATTTAAATCTCCCCCGCTTCATTAGCATAAAAATGGCTGCTGTTTTTCTCGGCACAGAGCTTTGCCGGAATAACGCGCCAGTCTAGACGTGGATCTTGCGGAAAATAAAGCCTTTTCTGAAAAATCCCTTATCCCTTATTTCAAAGAGGGATAAGGGATCTTTCAGAAAAGACATTGCATGACAATGAGGTGGGGATTTAAATATCCTGTGCCTAATTTGCATGAAAATGGCCACCACATTTTGCCAACTCAGCACTTTGTTGGCAAAAAGAGGCAGTCTAGAGGGGGATCTGTGGAGAAAGAAAGCCTTTTTTGACAGATCCCTTATGCCTCCTGCAAGGAGGTTTACAGGATCTGTCGAAAAAGTCTTTCTTTCTCGACAGATCCCCCTCTAGGCAGCCGCTTTTTGCAGACAAAGTGCTGAGCTGGCAAAATGCGGCAGCCAGTTTTATGCAAATTAAGCACGGGATATTTAAATCCCCGCTTTATTTAATGTCGACCTGCCTAATCTGCATCCCTCTGCCGGCAGAGGGATGCAGTCTAGACATACCCCTGATGACTTCAGATAGGTGTGTATTTATTTCCCAACAAGTATTTAAAAGAGAAGGGACTTTTAATGTAAATGTATTATTGTGTAAAAAGTGAATGTTGTTGTGTAGTAATTGCCAAGGAGTCACTGTATTGTATATTCCTTTTTACCATTGTCTAAATACACTATCCACTCGTTGTGGGCACTTTCTTTTTACGTGGATGTCCACCGCCTTTGGAGCCCTGATCTTAGCTTGGGTCTCCAGGCACTAATTTTACAATTGCAATAAATAGTACAGAAGTGTGTCAGTACATGCTAGACGTGCACCCCTGAATCCACGTGTGTGTTTGCATGTAGGTGGAAGAGTCGGTTTCTTCCGATTTAATTACACAGGTATCTGGACAGAGGCATCTCTGTGGTTCTGCTCTGTGGATTTGTATTTGGGCTTCGGGAGTGGGCCTTTCATAGACCCATTGCAGCTGGGATGATGTGTGATCATAATTCCACATATAAAATGACAATGGCTTTAGTGAATAAAACACATGGAGCTGGCTGCGAGCCAAACGCCATGTCCCTGAGAAGTTTCAGTGCAGCTCCCACAGGCTACCCAGTTCCTTCATTCACAACCCTCCTGGAGCGTCTTCTTGGGCGCACTCTGTTTTCCAGGTTCTCTTTTAGGGGGCACATGATCATTAATGCAAACAGGCCCAGGTCTTGCAACGGGTATGTGACCCAGGGCCAGATTGGAGGAAGCGACTTGCTGGAATTTCCAACACTGGAGATATTTGGATGGACATCTATCAGGGATGATCTAGACTGTGCTTGGTCCTGCTGTGAGGGCAGGGGACTGAACTCGAAGACCTTTTGAGGTCCCTTCCAGTTCTAGGATTCTAGGATTCTGTGATTAAGAGAAGTTTGAGCCACAAGGCTCTTGTGTCCAGTTGCAGCCTGGATAGCCATGATGTTGCCTATTTTGACATGAGACTATAATCTACGCACTGATTCTGATAGAACTTTATGCAGTTCTGAAGCCAACCATCTCTCTGGGAAAATTACATAAGGATTGTATTCATGCCCGTGTGTTTAATATTATTTCTCCAATATACTCAGTCTCTCCTTGGAAAGCATAATCCCAAAGGTACATATCAAATGAAGTGCTTTATATAGCAGATATCACTCAAACAAGAGACCTTGGAGTCATTGTGGATAGCTCTTTGCAAAACTTCCCTAATAATTTCTGTTAAAGTTTCTCAACATTTTCCTACTCCAATACGCCTTTATTATATGTAGGACTGCCAGATCTTCATGACGTTCACAAAATATGGACATGCCATCAGTTTATGTAGAGGCAATGTGATATTTTCTGTGATTTTCTGTCCTGTTCCTAGTGATTCCCAACATTCTGTTTGCTTTTTTTTTTTTTTTTTTTTTTTGGTGCACATTGAGAGGTGAGGAATGGCTTTGGTTTGAGGAAGGACTAATTATATTAGAACTCCAGCTTGAAAAGAGAAAGGACTAAGAGGAAGCTATCATATATTGAATTGTGTGCGAAAATTGAATGAGGACAGGGTATGCTTTTCTTCACATAATACAATAACCAGGTGTCATCCAATCAAAATAAAAAAGGCAAAAAATGTAAAACACACAAAGGGAAGTATTTCATTAGAGTTAACCTGTGGGACTACTTCCCACAGGACACAGTGATGGCCAAGATCAGTGGCTATTAGTGAGAACAGACCAGGATACTGTCCCTAGCTTATTTTTAACAGAAGCTAGAAGTGGATGACAGGGCATGAATCATTTATTCATTGCTCCTCCAGGGCACTTGGCATTGGCCATTGTTGGAAGGCAGCACACTGAGGCCAGACAGACCAGCGATCTTACCCAGGATGGCCAGTCTCATGTTCTTATATAAAACCCACTTGTATCTGCCCCTGCCATGTCCCACCATACCCCACACTCCTCCCATGGCTGAGATGGAACCCAGTTGTAATAACACAGTAATGATAGAAGGAAGTTGGGCAGAAGAAGAAGAGCAGGGACTTCTTTGTGGAAGAAATGTGACAGAGGGTGTGGCCTTCGAGGTTCAGTTCCAGGCAATAAGAAACGTGGTAACTCGTTAGAAAAAATTCCTAACTGTCAGGGTGGTCAAATATTGGAATAAATTGCCAAGGGAGGTGGTGGAATCTCCCTCTCTGGAGATATTTAAGAACAGGTTAGATAGACATCTGTCAGGGATGGTGTAGATGGAGCTTGGTCCTGCCTTGAGGGCGGGGGGCTGGACTCGATGACCTCTCGAGGTCCCTTCCAGTACTATGATTCTATGATTCTATGATACTATGATTCTAACCAGTTGTACATAGTCAGGAAAGGCTCTAATGTCTGTCTGACTGTCCCAGTCAGTAATTCTCAGAAGAGGGTCAGCCACATGTCACCTGTGAGCTCTGCGTGGATTTTGGTCTGAGAGTGAAGGCACCAAGAGAAAACTTAGATCCTTTTATGAGTAAACAGCCTGAGCAGCCTGTCCCGGATTTGCTTGGTCCTCACCCCATAGATGAGGGGGTGTACCATAGGGGGAACCAGAACATGCATGTTTGCAATGAGAATGAGGACATGCTGGGGTACGTTGTGATACAACCGGCGCATGATGGAGGATAAGATGTCTGGGATATAAAAGGCTAAGAGGGCACAGAGGTGGGAGCTGCAGGTCCCAAAGGTCTTAGGCCAGGTATCCTTTGAGTGGTGGCTGAAGAGGGCTTGGAGGATCTTGCTATAGGACACTGCAATGAAGCACAGGTCCAGACCTGTCACAAAAAATAGCACAAAGAGGCTGTAGGAACTACTGATGCGGATGTCAGCACAGGCCAGTGTCACCACAGAGATGTGCCTACAGTACGAGTGGGCGATGAGGTTGGTTCTACAATATGCCCAGCGCCTCGCCAGGAGGGGGTAGGGCAGTATGAGCATGGCACCGCGCAGCAGCACGGCCAGGCCGATCTTGGCCACCACACGGTTGGTCATCATGATGGAGTGTCTCAGGGGGTGGCAGATGGCCACGTAACGATCTAACGCCATGGCCATGAAGATCCCAGACTCCACCACTGTGAAGCAGTGAAGGAAAAACATCTGGGTGAGACAAGCACTAAAACCAATCTCTTGAGAATTGAACCAGAAGATGCTCAGCGTTTTAGGCAGGGTGGACGTGGACAGGACCAGGTCGGTGGCAGCCAGCATGCAGAGGAAATAGTACATGGGCTGATGGAGGCTCGGCTCCTTCTTCACAATGAAGAGGATGGTGAAGTTCCCCAAGAGGGCTATGATGTACATGGAGCAGAAGGGGATGGAGATCCAGACATGGGCTGTCTCCAGGCCAGGAATGCCCAGCAGGATGAAGGTGGAGGGGTTGGTGAAGTTGGCTGTGTTGGAATCTGACATGGAGTCAAGGAGAAGATGTCCAACCCAGAGGCAGAATTTATGGCACCGAATGTTCTTATGTGCCCAGGTTCTGTGTTGATGGTTCCTGTGTAAGCACCTGAATGGAGAGACAATGTAAATGAGAGATAATATACCCACTAATGAAGGTTATTCTAATGGGTGAAACAGGTTGGTCACTCTTTATATGCAGGACAAATAACTAGCAAGCAACACAAAGGATGTTCTTAATAGTGATAAGAAATGTTAAAGAGATCAGGGGAAATCAATGCTTGGCAGAGCTACAATTGTGGTTATTAAGTGTGCTATGTGTAGGAGAAAGAAAGAGCTGGACACATGGGCTTAGTACTTGAACCAAGTCAAGAATGGTTATGCTATGAGTCACATACAGGCCGTGTCAAATCAGATATTTGCCTGCAAGTTAGTGTCTCTTGGTAGTAGAACATCTAGCACTGCTAAAAACACATGGAATATGTAAATAGATTCCACCAGGACAGGACAGGGGAACCCAGTTGAGTACATGGTAAAATAGTTTGAAACAACAGGAGTGAAAGCTTAACCACAGGTGGTGAATAGGAATTCTTTGGAGGAACGTACGGGGGGAGAGGGAGTTCCAAACATGTCATTAATGCACAAGGTGATACGTACGTTGTGTATCATGGATTGTCTCCAAAAGTGCTTTTTTTGTGATGGCATCTCCAGACGCAGTAGTGGCACCTCCAGTGAGAGGTTACCTGGAAAGAATGGAATGTACCGGCATCTCTGTATGCAAATGTCCAACAGTCGGTATCTTAAAGGGGCTACGTGTCTTAAAAGGGCCCAACAACTTTTTTTTTTTTTTTGCTCAACAACTTTTCCCCTGGAGTACCAGCACTTCTTTTTTTACAAAAAAAAACCCCAAAAAACAAACACTGGTCCTCCATCTATTAAGGTTAGGGTACCTCACTGAACTCTGTGTCCAGCCTAGGGGGCGATAGTGAAACCCATACTATTGATTGAGCCAACTCCATTGTCCCGGGTACAAATACATAGTGGCTTGGAGGCCATCTGGCTACCAACAACTATGAATGTACTTTGTTCGGCAATAAACCTGCCTCGGATTCCTTTAGATCTTATCTGAGTCTGTGGTCTTTGGGGGTTCTCGTAAAGTCTGTTAGGCTAGATACCTGTGCAGGACGGCCATATTATATTGAGGGAGTCTATGAAAACGCACGCAGCCAAACGTTTATCATCACTAGCAGGGCAGGAGACCTCTCAGGACACCACACCAGTGAATCCTGAATTCACTGTCTCGCTGTCCTGAACTACTGCACTATGAAGAAAAGAAATCCTAGAAAAGTTTTACACCAGTTCTGAGAGTGAGAAAGGAAATTTTGTTCTTGTTGCTAACAATGGGTTCAATAAATAATTTTGTTTTGCATTTGGAAAGAAGCAGTGTGGAGCATTCGTATCGCACCTGTTTTCCCCTGCCTCTTCCAGCACCATCGCCCCTCCCAGACCCCAAACCCCACCATAGCCTGCTCCTGCACCCTACTTCCGCCAAGACCCTGCACTCACAGCATGCTCCTGCACACTGACTCCAGTGCAGACGCTACACACCCATCTCCTTTCTCCTCCTGTACCCTACCTTCCTCTTAGATCCTGCACACCTATCTCCCTCCTGCACCCTACCTCCAGCCCAGACCCTGTACCCACAGTTCACTCCAGCACCCTACTTCTCACATGTCATGCATGTGATGATTCACCCCCCCATGCTTTATGAAACTGACTTATGAATACCAATATGCATAACCTGACGAGGCTTTGGACAAAACACCTCATGTAACCTATCAGTTTTAATGCCTCCATCTGCTGGGTCTGTATATCTTATTTTGGTGCATGTATAACTCTTCTATATAAAGATAGAAATATGGAATATTTAAGGTTATAATGTGCACGTGAAAGCCATCAAGGGTGTTTCCCTCCGGCTACATCTACACTACAAGGGACTCATTTGCATATTTTCTGCCAATCCGTTTTTGCGCTGGGGTTTTTGCACAAAAACAAGCAGTATGGCAGTTTTCTTTTTGCACAAACCCCCTTTTTCTGCAAGATCCTTATGCCCCCAAAAAGGAGGTATACCGAACTTGCGGAAAACCAGGTTTTTGAATGGTTCAATCACAACAAATCCTGCATTTTGTAAGTGGAGTGGATGACCTGGTTCTTTCTAAACCTGGGAATCCACATTTCTAGGATACAAAATTCTATCATAGACCAATCCTTTGTCAAACAAAAGTTATGGAACTCAATACAGGGATACCTTACCTTCGACCTTAGTCACTCCCCATGCTTGCTTGTCAGCTGCCCTGTGAGCAAAGTCCCCCCATTTCAAATTATATTCTATTTGACATAATAACTATGTCATTGATCATCATAGTCTTCCAAGACATCGTAGATCTACACCTCTCTCCTGTTAGATTATCTGGCTTCCAAAATAGAGCCATAATAGGTAGTCGGCTATGATCCATTCATTACACAAGGCCTAACAATTGGTGTCTTCTCTTACAAATTATTTGTGATAGAGACTCACTTAGCCATTTTTCTGACCTCATTGCTTACTCCTAATATTCTCCATAAGTGCTTATGATGAAACACGTCTAACTTCTGAGCATTGGTTTTCTTAAGGTGCCAGGTTTCATGGCCGTAGACTCCTAGGGCTACAACAATGGCTAGTTAGACACATGGGACATGTCTATACTGCACCTTTCTTCTGCAAAAGCTTATGCAAATGAAGTGCGGAGTAGAATATCACTGTGCTTCATTTGCATAATTAATTAGGGGCTGTTTTTGTGCAAGAGGCTTTTGAACAAAAAAAAGCTGTATAAGCGGCTCCTTTTTGCACAAAAGCCTCTTGCACAAAACCAGTCCCTAATTAATTATGCAAATAAGGCACAGCGATATTCTACTTAGCACTTCATTTGCATAAGCGTTTGCGGCAGAAGGGTTCAGTATAGACATTGCCATGGTTGGGCACGAATTTGCCTTTGTACCATCCATTAAGGTGCTCTGACACCACCTGTATGTCTCACAGGGGTTGCTGTGTTAGTCTGTGTCTGCAAAATCCACAAGGAGCCCTGTGGCAACTTACCGATAAGCTGATTTTTATCCACAAAAGCTGATGCCCAAATAAATCTATTAGTCTTTAAGGTGCCACATGCCTCCACTTTTTTTTTACCCTTGTTAAGGAAACCTAATTTTCAGTTGCTTATAAGTGCGCCAGTCTCTAAGCAGTCGGACTGTTATTTTCCATGCCTGGAAGCTTTTCCCATTGACCTGTTTTTTGATGTACGAGCTCATGGAGAAGACCTCTTGCCCATGTTGAAAAATGCTTCTAATTGTTCCATGAAGGAGGCCTAGCATCTCCATGCTTTCCAGTATGTGAAAATCTGGTAACAACACTGCCGTTAACAGCCAGAGCCCTCAAGTGCAAGAAGAGGAGGAAACAGAATCTGCGTGTTAACACACAGCTGGTGCCTGAGATCTTTACCCAGTTCTCTGTACTCCGAAGGAAACTCCGCCTGAAGGAAAGCCTAAGCCACAGCCTCAGAATGGGGCCTTGTGTTGTACAGCTACTAACACCAGCAAGCCACTGAATTACACCCACCTCAGATCTGGAGGCCATCAGCCGGAGGTACAGGGCTAAGTAAAGAGGGACATTCTGTGACACCGGAGCAAACTCATCAGAAGTAGAAAGGGCCGGGGATGTTTAATGGCTGGGTAAAGCAGAAATTAAAAACAGATCAATTCTCTGCCCCATCACACCCACGTTGTTTGTTGAGCAGCGGAGTTCATCTGCCAGAGATGGTACCTGTGAATGCTGAGTCAGAAGAGTCTTCCCTGGGCATCCCCGTCAGATAGCTGCGTCCTGCACCTCTCTGAGACCAGGAACTGTGGAAACTTGACACGCCGAGAGCCGACACAGGCGTGTGCACCATTTATAATCCAGCTCTCTTTACTCCCAGTGGGGTGAGCGCCATATCTAGAGGAGAAGCCGCCTTGGGATGTAAACAAGCGGCAGAGAAGCCTGTCTGGTCTAATGTGTTATTGACCCAATTTTAGATTTAAAGGCCAATTAAGGGACCTTCCCAAAGGGAGAGGGGGACTTCAGCTTGTTTCTGGGTCACAGAGGAGTTGGCTGCTCTGTGTGTTTCTGTATGTTTCAGTATTAGAATTGATTAATAAGACAATCAGGGACAATACTTCCATCTCCACAGGAAGATCAGCTGTTTGTCAGCTCAGCGCGGCAATGATTATTTAAATCACCGCTTCATTTTCCTATGTCTGGTAGCCTAATCTACATGTCTCTGGCGACAGAGGCTTGTAGTCTAGACGTACCCTAAGTGATTACAGCATAGAGTTCTAGTTGGTTTCCTAAGAAATAAATTAAACCCCCATCTAAGCTCTTTGACAGGATTTTAATAAAGCCATGTCATAAGAACATAAGAACGGCCATACTGGGTCAGATCAAAGGTCCATCTAGCCCAGTATCCTGTCTGTCAACAGTGGCCAGCACCAGGTGCCTCAGAGAGGGTGGACCGAAGACAATGATCAAGCGATTTGTCTCCTGCCATCCATCTCCAGCCTCCGACAAACAGAGGCCAGGGACACCATTTCTATCCCCTGGCTAATAGCCTTTTAAGGACCTAACCTCCATGAAATTATCTAGCTTCTCTTTAAACTCTATTATAGTCCTAGCCTTCACAGCCTCCTCTAGCAAGGAGTTCCACAGGTTGACTACACGCTGTGTGAAGAAGAACTTTCTTATATTAGTTTTAAACCTGCTACCCATTAATTTCATTTGGTGTCCTTTAGTTCTTCTATTTAGGGAACTAATAAATAATTTTCTTTATCGGCCCTCTCCACACCACTCATGATTTTGTAGACCTCTATCATATCCCCCCTCAGTCTCCTCTTTTCTAAACTGAAAAGTCCCAGTCGCTTTAACCTCTCCTCAGATGGGACCCGTTCCAAACCCCTAATCATTTTAGTTGCCCTTTTCTGAACCTCATCCTAATAGCTCACACAGTCCCCCAATCTCACCTGCACAATGTAGTAACACCTTGCGACTGGGATCACAGCCCCAAATCAGCCCTTGCTCCTAAGGTGTGTTGTGGGGGTGAGTTGTAGGGAGTTACACCCGGTGATGTTGTCACTGCCCCTTTATAGCATCTGCCAGGTTGAGTCAAGTTTTTTTTTTTCAAACACAGCTCACATGGAGGTGAGCTTCTTCTAAGGACAATTGTTTTCTTACGGCCCGTTGTCTTGAGTAGTGCATTCGCACTGTGCTGCTAAAAAGAAATGCAAACGAATGTGTGGATGTTAAAGGTGAAGAAGAATTACAATTTTATGTCAGTTTATTGGGTTATCTGTTGAATTAAAAATCACGATATTTGAAGGGCTCTGTCAAACTTTCAGGATCTAATAGGGGATCTGCAGCTGAAAATATTTGGGAAAACGTGCTTTAGGATCGTACAACCAGAATTGTTGGTATGGAACAAGGGCCGTTGCTTCCCTTTTAACTCAAGTTGCGGTGGAACTTTAACAAAGTAGAGAATGTAGAGAATGTTGTGAGTTATTCCAAAAGGGATAGACAATCACAGGAAAAAAAATCATATCACCTCAAAACAAACTCATGGGACACCCACATAATAAAAACTGCATGCAGTTCTGGGATTCCCAATAAAAAAAGAAATATTGGAATAGGAAATTGTTCGGAAAGTTGAACTGAAACTATTAGGGGCATGGAAAGGTTTGGTACGAGGAGGAATTAATTATATTGGGACGGTTCAGCTTGAAAAAAGAGATGACCAAGGGAGGAGATAAGAGAGCTAAGTTTCTGAGTGGTGTGGGAAAATAGAATAAAGACATGGCATCTATTTCTGCACATAACACAACCACTAGGAGTCACATAATGAAATTAAAAGGTAACAGAGATATAACAAACAGAAGGAAGTATTTCTCTAGGGTCAACCTATGGGACTATTTGGGATGGGCCAGGACGATGTTCCTAGCCTCTGTTTCACAGAAACTGAGACTGGGCAACCAGGCATTAATCACTGAATCATTGCCCACATCTGTGCATTCCTTCTGGGGCAAATGACGTTGGCCAGTGTTGGCAGAGGATATTTGGACTAGACGGACATTTAGACTGTGTCTAAACTACATGGCTCCATCGATGTAGCCATGTAGATGAGGGTAATAGGCAAAGGGAAATGAAGCCGCGATTTAAATAATCGTGGCTTCATTTAAATTTACATGGCTGCCGCACTGAGCCGACAAACAGCTGATCAGCTGTTTGTCCGCTCAGCACGCTAGTCTGGACGCTCCCACGCCAACCTGAAAGCCCTTTGTCGACATCCCCGTTATGCCTCATAGGATGAGGTTTACCGAGGATGTTGATAAAAGGCTTTCATTTCGACAGGGGAGTGTCCAGACTAGCGCGCTGAGCCGACAAACAGCTAATTAGCTGTTTGTCGGCTCAGCGCGGCAGCCATGTAAATTTAAATGAAGCCGCGATTATTTAAACCGCGGCTTCATTTCCCTTTGAAAAAAAACAAACAAATATACATGGCTCCGTCAATGGGACCGTGTAGTTTAGACGTACCCTATGTCTTACCCAGGGTGATAGTTCTGATGTTCTTATATAAAACCCAATTCTATCTGTCCCTGCTGTGTCCCACCACGCCACACACCCCTCCTGCGGCTGACATGGAGCCTAGTGATAATACCGCAGAAAGGACTTGGCAGAAGAGGCAGAGCAGGGATGGACCTCAGAGGCCCACTTGCAAGCAATAAGAAATATGGCAACTCAATGGGTGTGTCTAGACTACAGAGTTTTGTCGACAAAAGTGGACTTTTGTCGACAAAACTATACCTGTGTCCACACTACCGCTGAGTTCTGTCGACATAACGTCGACAGAACTCAGTAGTTTTGTCGACGCTGGTAAACTTCATTTTACGAGGCATAACACCTTCTGTCGACAGAGTTTCTGTCGACAGAAGGTGTTATTGAATGGAAACTGTCCTTTGCGTCCAGACTACCATGTCGACAAAAGCAGCTTGCTTTGTCAACAGAACTCAATGTAGTCTGGACGCGCTTTGTCGACAGAAGTTTTGTCGACAGTATCCGTCGACAAAACTTCTGTCGACAGAAGCCTGTAGTCTAGACGTACCCAATGAGTTGCACATACGCTGATTTTTCAGCTATTCAGCTGCCACAGCACAGTAAGATCAGGAAAAGCTCCAATGTCTGTCTAATTATTCAGTCTGAGTTTCTGGGAAGAGGGCTCAGAACCATGGATTTTGTAACTGCATGGAGTTTGTTCTGAGAGTGAAGGCACCAAGAGAAAAAATTAGGTCCTTTTATGAGTAAACAGCCTGAGCAGCCTGTCCCGGATTTCCTTGGTCTTCACCCCATAGATGAGGGGGTGCACCACAGGGGGAATCAGAATGTGTATGTTTGCAATGAGAACGAGGACATGCTGGGGAATGTTGTGAAACACCCGGTGCACGACGGAGGATAAGACGTCTGGGATATAAAAGGCTAAGAGGGCACAGAGGTGGGAGCTGCAGGTCCCAAAGGTCTTGAGCCAGGTATCCTTTGTGTGGAGGCTGAAGAGGGCTTGGAGGATCTTGCTATAGGACACTGCAATAAAGCACAGGTCCAGACCTGTCACAAAAAATATCACAAAGAGGCTGTAGTAACTACTGATGCGGATGTCAGCACAGGCCAGCTTCACCACGGCGATGTGCCTACAGTATGAGTGGGCGATGAGGTTAGTTCCGCAATACGGCCAGCGCTTTGCCAGGAGTGGAAACGGTAGTATGAGCATGGCACCACGCAGCACCGCAGCCAGGCCGATCTTGGTCACCATGCGCTTAGTCAGAGTGAGGGAATATCTCAGGGGAAGGCAGATGGCCACGTAGCGATCCAACGCCATGGCCATGAAGATCCCAGACTCCACCACAGTGAAGCAGTGAAGGAAGAACATCTGGGTGAGACAAGCACTAAAACCAATCTCCCGAGAATTGGCCCAGAAGATGCTCAGCATTTTGGGCAGGACGGACGTCGACAGGACCAGGTCGGTGGTGGCCAGCATGCAGAGGAAATAGTACATAGGTCTATGCAGGCTTGGCTCCGTCTTCACAATAAGCAGGATGGTGAAGTTCCCCAGGAGGGCTATGGTGTACATAGTGCAGAAGGGGATGGAGATCCAGAGATGGGCTGTCTCCAGGCCAGGAATACCCAGCAGGATGAAGGTGGAGGGGTTGGTGAAGTTGGTTGTGTTGGAATCTGACATGGAGTCGAGGAAAAGATCGTATGTGGTTATGATTTCCTGTATATGCCCAGGGTCTGTGTCGATGGTTCCCGTGCAGCGCCTGAATGGAGAAACATTGTAGATGAGAGACAATATACCAACTACTGACTGTTTTTCTAATGGGTGAAGCAGATTGGTCGCTCTTTATGCGCAGGACTAATACATAACAAGCAACACAACTGGGAACCATTCATAGTGATGAGAGATGTTCAACATATCAGGGGAAACCAAAAGTTGGCAGAGCTACGCATCAGAATGTGGTTATGGAGTGTGCTATGAAGAAAAGGAATATTAGAAAAATTTTATTCCAGTTATGAGAGCGAGAAAGGAAAGTTTGTTCTTGTTGCTAACAATGGGTTCACGAAATAATTTTGTTCCGCATTTGGAAAGAAGCAATGTGAGGCGTTCCTATCGCAGGAGGTGCTGATTTATTTTCCAGTCCACCAGCACTCAATTAGGATGTTAAATGGAGTCTACAGGTCTGAATTATGAACGAGGATTTACAGGCCTTCTCCTGGCTCCCTGGCCTGCAGCCCTGAAAGTCTGTGCGTGCCACAGCTATGCTTAGTGGGAAGGGTGGAAGTGGTTCTTCAGCCTGTGGTTTCCTCTCTCACTCCCCCATATGCATCACCATTAGTGGTGTTAGTCTGTAGGCTTCACCCCAGCTGCTCCCATTGTCTGGGGATCACAGCCAATGGGAGCAGTGGGGTGTTGAGTGCAAGCACAGAGCCACATGAAGACATCTGTTCTCTCTGTCCCATCCCACACCATTGCCCCTCCCAGACTCCACGCCCCACCTTGCCCTGCTCCTGCACTATATCTCCAGCCCAGACAGCGATACCCCACCCCAAGCACACTCCTGCTCCCTATCTCCAGCCCAGACATACACACCCACTTCCATCCCACTTCTGTACTCTTCCTCTCGCTCAGATCCTGCACCCCCAACCCCAGCTCTCTCTTGCACTCTACCTCTGCCAAGACCCTGAATCATAGAACCATAGAGCTGGAAAAGACCCCAGGAGGTCATCAAGTCCAGCCCCCTGCTCTAGGCAGGACCAATCCCAACTAAATCAACCCTGGCCAAGGCTTTGTCAAGCTGAGATTTAAAAACCTCTAGGAATGGAGATTCCACCATCTCCCTAGGGAACCCATTCCAGTGCTTCCCCACCCTCCTAGGGAAATAGTTTTTCCTAGTATCCAACCTAGACCTCTTCCGCTGTAACTTGAGACCATTGCTCCTTGTTCTGCCATCCGTCACTACTCTGAACAGTCTTTCTCCATCTTCTTTGGAACCTCCCTTCAGCAAGTTACAGGCTGCTCTCAAATCCCCCCTCACTCTTCTCTTCTGCAGACTAAACAGACCCAAATCATTTAGTCTCTCCTCATAGGTCATGCGCTCCCACCCTCTTATCATTTTGTTCGCCCTCCACTGGACCCTCTCCAATGTGTCCACATCCTTTCTATAGTGGGGGCCCCAGAACTGGACAGAATACTCCAGATGTGGCCTCACCAGAGCCAAATAAAGAGGAATAGTCACTCCTTTGGATCTGCTGGCAATGCTCCTCCTAATGCACCCCAATATGCCATTAGCCTTCTCGGCTATAGGGGCACACTGTTGACTCATATCCAGCTTCTCTTCCACTATAATCCTCAGGTCCTTTTCTGCAAAACTACTACTTAGCCATTCGGTTCCCAGCCTGTAACAATGTTTGGGATTCTTCCATGCCAAGCTCAGGACTCTACACTTGTCCTTGTTAAACTTCATCAGATTTCTTTTGGCCCAATCCTCTCATCTGTCCAGGTCACTCTGGACCTACACCCCAAGCATGCTCCTCCACCCAATCTCCGTTCCTTCACATCCACCTCCATTCAACTCCTGTAGCCTACCTCCCACCCAGATCCTGCATTCCCACCCCCAGCTCCTTCCTGAACCTACCTCCAGCCCGGACATTTCACCCACAGTCCACTAGCTGCACCCTACTTGTCACCCAGATCACACACTCCACTCCCAGCCTCCTCCTGAGCTCTAACTCCCTACCAGATCATGCATCCACCCTCTCTGCTCCTCACCATACCTCCTGCTCAGACCCTTCTCCCTGGAAAAGTTGACCTGACGCTGGCAGAAACGTACCGTTCTGGGCACCAGAGCTACGAACTAATCAATCAAGCACCCATCTCCTTCAGAGCCAGAAGTACACAACCCTGCAGCAGTAGAGCCTTAAAAAAAAGCAAACATGGGAACTTTGTGTGCTAATTCTAAAGATTTTTTTTAAAGAAACAGATTAGACTAAGATAGGAAGCAATGCCAACACTGGTCTGTGATTAGTTTAAAACAAAAGTCTGGGATTATAGTTAAAGCCAGCCAACAACAGGGTTTATGGAAAACAGGTCTTGTGAAATAACCCCAATTTCATCCTTTCATGAGTGCACACATTTGGTGTCTCAAGGGAAGTGCCATAAGCTTAGAATTCCTTCAGGAATATGATTTTATATTGAAAAATATACTGATTAAAAATGATCACTCCCGGGTGTCAGCAGATCACATGTAAAATGGACCAGATGACATGTAAAACGGACGCCAGACTGGTTAAATGATTGATCTCGGAAAGCATTTGTCAAGGGGACACTGTCAGTGACTGGGGCTGCTTGCAATGGAGCTCTGCAGGAATCAGTTCTTGGCCTGCTGATAGTCAATACTTTCATCCATGACCTGGTAGCAAATAGAAAATCGTTGCAGAGAAAAAACTGTGGATGAATGAAATCTTGGCTAAGTGGTGACAATGAGGAGGTCAAAGCAGGCGTACCACCAAGACCAGCCTTTGGGCAAGGTGAGCGAGGCGGTTGCTTTGGGTCCCATGCATTCAGGACCATGTGCTACCCAGTTCCCGGACCCGTCCACCCGGCCACTCACTTGGCTGCCCGAACTGAGAGCTATGTGGCCCTGTGGCTGAGCCAACCACAGCGTGCTGCCTTTGGCCCCACAAACTCTTTGGCCAGGCCTGCATACCACTTCTGATGAAATATATCTAACTTCTGAGCGGTTTTCTTAAGGTGCCAGGTTTCATAGCCATAGGCTACTAGGGCTACAACAATGGCTCAGCAGACACTACGGGCTCGTCTACATTGGCCCCTTTTCCGGAAGGGGCATGTTAATTTCAGCGATCGTAATAGGGAAATCCGCGGGGGATTTAAATATCCCCCGCGGCATTTAAATAAAAATGTCCGCCGCTTTTTTCCGGCTTTTAGAAAAGCCGGAAAAGAGTGTCTACACTGGCCCCGATCCTCCGGAAAAGAAGCCCTTTTCCGGAGGATCTTATTCCTACTTTGAAGCCCTACTTTGAAGTAGGAATAAGATCCTCCGGAAAAGGGCTTCTTTTCCGGAGGATCGGGGCCAGTGTAGACGCTCTTTTCCGGCTTTTCTAAAAGCCGGAAAAAAGCGGCGGACATTTTTATTTAAATGCCGCGGGGGATATTTAAATCCCCCGCGGATTTCCCTATTACGATCGCTGAAATTAACATGCCCCTTCCGGAAAAGGGGCCAGTGTAGACGTAGCCTAAGGGTACGTCTAGACGACAGCCAGTACTTTCGAAAAAGTGAACCGCTTTTTCAAAAGAGAGCACCCAGGCAGTCTGGATGCTCTCTTTTGAAAAAGCACAGTTTGCATTACATAGCACCCTCTTTCGAAAGAGCACTATCAAACATAGGCATTATTCCTTGTGAAATGAGGTTTTGTGGGCTAAAAAACTGCAGCGTTCTTTTGATTTAATTTCAAAAGATCATGGCAGCAGTCTAGGAGCAGGTGACGTTTTTTCAAAAAAACCCTGTAGTCTAGACACACCCTTAGTTGGGTACAGTTTAATGGTCTATATTATACAGGAATCAGACTGGATCATCTGATGGTACCTTTGGCCCTAATACCGTAGTAATCTGTTGATAAAGTAAATACATCCGACATACATACATCAGGTGGTCCCTCACAACACACAAAAAAGGGAAAATTTAGTTCCATTGAAAGTCAGAACATAAAGAAAAGAAAATCATCATCCATCTTTGTCTGGTGTAGCTCATTCGCCCCACAGACGTTTTAGAAGCAAACAGCTTAGCTGAATGGGACACACACACGGATTTGCCTTTGTAGGTGGTGCTGGTGGCACTACCATTAGTTAAGGTGCTTTGACACTGCCTGTACATCTCAGGGTTGTCGCTGTGTTAGTCTGCATCTGCAAAAACCACAAGGAGTCATGTGGCACCTTAAAGATAAAGTATTTTTTATGCACAAAACTTATACCCAAATATGTTAGCCTTTAAGGTGCCACATGACGCCTCTTTTTTTAACCGTTGATAAGGCAACTCATTTTCATAGGTCTGCCAAATGTTAAGCCGTTAGACTGTAATTTTCCATGCCTGAAGGCTTTTTCCCACTGACCTGTTATTGTTGTTGTTTTTAAGTCTCAGACATAAGAGTACGGGCACAAGACGTCTTAACCATGTTGAAAAATTCTTCTAAACGTTCTTTTGAGGAGGCCTATCAGCTCCATGCTTTGCAGCACATGAAAGTCAGGTAACAACACTGCTGTTAACAGCCAGAACCCTCAAGTGTAAGAAGAGGAGGAAACAGAATCTGAGCATTAACACATAGCTGATGCCTGACGTCTTTACCCAGTTCTCCTTACTCTAAAAGGAGCTGTGCCTGAAGGAAAACCTAAGCCACAGCCTCAGAATGGGGGCTCGTGTTGTGCACCGACTAATACCAACGTGTCACTGAATTACAGCCACCTCAGGTCTGAAAGCCATCAGCCAGAAATGCTGGGGCATAGGAAAGAGGGACCTTTTGCGTCACTGGAGCAAACTCATTGGAAGTAGAAAGGGCCTGGGATGTTTAATGGTTGGGTAAAGCAGAAAGAAAAAACAGACCTATTCTCCGCCCCATCACACCCATGTAGTACTGGGTTCTTTGTTGAGCACGTGAGCTCCTCAGCCAGAGCTGGTACCTGTGAATGCTGAGTCAGAAGAGCCTTCCCTGGGAATTTTCCTCAGGTAGCTGTGTCCTGCACTTCTCTCAGCCCAGCAGCTGCAGAAACATCCCACTCTCAGAGCCGTAACCGGCACCATTTATATTCCAGCTTTCTTCACTCCCAGTGGGGTGAGCACCGTATCTAGAGGAGAAACCGCCTTGGGATGTAAACAAGCGGCAGAGAAGCCTGTCTGGTCTAATGTGTTATTGACCCAATTTTAGGTTTAAAGGCCAATTAAGGGACCTTCCCAAAGGGAGAGGGGAACTTCAGCTTGTTTCTGGGTCACAGAGGAGTTGGCTGCTCTGTGTGTTTCTGTATGTTTCAATATTAGAGTTGATTAGTAAGAAAATTAGGGACAATACTTCCATCTCCACAGGACCTGTTTCCCTGTACATGCTCAGAGTGGCTGTGTAGATGATAGACAGACAGGTCTAGCAGACATTTGACGGGGTTGAGCCCTGAACACTGCCTGCAGTTACAGGGCAATTTGACTTTGGATGTAGAGATTAGTAATTCTCCTCTGTAACTTTCCCAGGGGGAAACGTGTTAGTCTGTAACAGGAGAAACTTAACAACAACAAATAGTCTCGCAACACCTTAGAGACTAACAAAAAATGTAGTTGGTGTTATGAGCTCTCCACAATAACTATCACTCTATTTGGCCGCACTTTTCATTCAAGGAGTGTCACAAAATCGAACACACAAGTGATTATGAATATAGCCCCATAATACAGATGGGCAAACTGAGGCACCAGAAGACGTGTGACAGCCAGGGTCACACTGGGATTGACAGACACAACTCAGGAGCCCTGACTTCTCTACCATCACCACAGTGTCTCTGTCAGCAACTCAGTGTGTGACAAAAAGAAAGTGGACTCATAGTCTAGCAGGGCCTATTGAATGCGACACACTTCATCAGAGAGCATCCTGGAAGCAGGGTACCACTGAGCCCTCAGCCATACCAATCTGGGCTCCCTCTGATACTGAGAGGCTGTGACAAGCCGCAATCCTCTCCAGGTCTTTCACTTGCCCAGCCAAACATACACCCAGAGGCAGTGACACCAATGCTTTCAATAGCCACCCATGCACTGACAACAGAGAGGCTACAGCCAGTTCCACCAAGGCCCCCAGCCTATGACCCCAACGCTGTTCACTAAGCTCTTTGACAGGATCTGAATAAAGCCATGTCTCTCCCTAATGGCGCACACTGTCCCCGAGTCTCATCTGCACAAGCTAGTTACCCCTTCTCGCTGGGATCATAACCCCAAATCAGCCCTTGCTCCTAAGTTGTGTTGTGGTGTTGGGGTATGGGGAGTTTCGACAGGTGATGATGTCACTTCCCCCTTTGTAGGTTCTGCCACGTGGAGGCAAATTCATTTTTCCAAACAGAGGTCACAGCACTGATCACATGGGGATGAGCGTCTGGTAAGGCCGATTGTGCTTCTTAAGGGGCTGTTATCTTGAATGGTTCATCCCCACTATGCTGGTAAAATGAAATGGAAATGAATATGTGGATGTTGAAGGTGAAGAAGAATTACAAATTTATCTCCATTTTTGAATTAAAAATCACGGTATTTGAAGGGCTCTGACAAACTTTTAGGACATTGTGGGGCAGTTAGAGGTGTGCCACGGAGAACAACTGAATTCAAAATGGGCCCTCTCAATAACTTTCCCCAGCCCTATTTTTGGGGGGGGTCCATAACTTTTCTCTGCCCCTCCTTCCCCCCCATTTTTTTTTTTTGCTTAACAAAAAATCCTTGGTGTTCCTAAAAAAAAATTGTTTGGTGTTCCTTGGTCTTAAAAAGATTAAGAAACACTGTTGTACGAGCTCTGCAGCCGAAGAAAATTGGGAAACCATGTTTTACGATCGTACAACCAGAGATAATTGGTTGTTATTGGTATGGAACAAGGGCCGTTGCTTCACTTTTAATCCAAGGTGCGGTGGAACTTTAAGAAACAAGTGTAGAGAATGTTGTGAGTTATTCCAAAAGGGATAGGCAATCACACACACACAAAAATAATAATATCACCTCAAAATAAACTCATGGGACACCCACGTATTAAAAACTGCATGCAGTTCTGGGAGACCCAATAAAAACGGAATATTGGACTAGGAAATTTTTTAGAAAGTTCAATAGAAATTGTCAGAGGCATGGAAAGGATTTGGCATGAGTAGGAATTAATTATATTGGGATGTTTCAGCTTGAAAAAAAGAAGAGACTAAAGGAGAAGATGAGCGATATCTGTAATATATTCTATTGTATGGGGAAATAAAATGACATGCTATATATTCCCTCATATAGCACGACGGGTCACCGAATAAAATTAAGAAGGTAATAGATTTAAAACAAACAAAAGGGCTATGTCTAGACTGGCATTATTTTCCACAAATGCTTTTAACGGAAAAGTTTTCCGTTAAAAGCACTTTTTGCGTAAAAGCATCCGTGCCAATCTAGACGCGCTTTTGCGCAAAAAAGCCCCGATCTCCATTTTCGCGATCGGGGCTTTTTTGCGCAAAACAAATCTGAGCTGTCTAACTGACCCTTTTGCGCAAGAGGGCTTTTGCCCGAACGGGAGCAGCGTAGTATTTCCTCAAGAAGCACTGATTTCTTACAGTAGGAAGTCAGTGTTCTTGTGGAAATTCAAGTGGCCAGTGTAGACAGCTGGCATGTTTTTCCACAAAAGCAGCTGATTTTGCAGAAAAACTTGCCAGTCTAGACACAGCCAAGAAGTATTTCTTCGGAGTCAACCTCTGGAACTCTTTGACAGAGAACATAGTGACAAAATCAGTGGCTATTAGCCGGGATGGCTATTATTCCCTAGCCTCTGTTTAAAAGAAGCTGATGTTGTGGGGTCACCGATGTAGTAAGTCAGGATTTACTGACGTGGTGTCTGGATGGGTCTCTGGGTCCGTCACTGATGATAACCAATTGGCTGCGTGCGTTTGTGCTCAATCATGTGTGCTGTGTTGACTTGTGCAAGTAGTCAACACAGAAGATCACAAAAAAATTCCCAAAGACCACAAATCAAATAAGGGTTGAAGACCCCCGGCAGGTTTATTGTTAAGCAAAGTACAGTCATAGCTGTCAGCGGACGACTGAACCACTACTCATATGTACCCCATAACATTGGACTCGGCTCAGTCAGTGGGAGACCCCATTGCCCCCCTCCTGGACAAAGACTGTCCCCGCAAGACACCACTTTATATACAGGTACAAACAAGTTACACATCACTCCTGACATAGCAGGTGACCACCCTTTGATGCTACTTATATACCACCCATCACCCTGCACCTCGTGGTTTGATTAGGTCATCTCTATCCATCATGCTGTCATTTTAGACCCTTTCCTCAACCTAGGTCTGTATCTGTGAGGAGTGTGGATACCAAGGTCTCTTTTAACGAGCTGGCGGTACCATGCGCTTTCAACTTATGACCAGTACTAATTGCGGTTCTACAGTCGGTACCTAGTCCCAATTACTGTTCTACACCTGGGCCTGTTACCAATGAGTGTTTTGCACTCTGAACCCTGTTTCTGACAAGTTCTGTGAGTAGGGGCCTGCCTCTTGATCCCAGCTTCACTTTGCTTTATATTAGCCAAGTGTTGTCTATGGTTGGCTAGGCCTCAGGCCTCAAACCAGACCTGTGCTACATGGGCTTTTGTTTCAGGCCCTCGTCTTACTATAGCTGAGAGTGGGTGACAGGGCATGAATCACTTCGTCATTGCCCTCTTCTGCACATTCCCTTTGGGGCACGTGACATTGGCCATTGTTGAAAGAGAGGATATTGGGCCTAGACAGATCATTGGTCTTACCCAGGATATCCGTTCAGATGCTCTTATATAAAACTCAGTTGCATCTGCCCCTGTTGTGTCCCACCAAGCCCCACTCTGCAGCCATGTCTGAGATGGAGCGCAGTTGTAACAATAGAGTAACGGCAGAACGGCCTTCTGCAGAAGAGGCAGAGCAGGGATAGCCCTTTGTGGAAGAGTTGTGACAAAGGGTGTGGCCTTAGAGGTCCAGTTACAAGCAATAAGAAGTATGGCAACTCAATGAGTTGCATGTAGACTGATTTCTCAGGTTTTTGTGCTGATGCAGCACGAAAGGGACTGATTCCAGACTGTCCACTCAGTGATTCTTGGAAGAGGGCTGTGGCAGACCGGGCCGTGTCTGGGCACAGCTGAGGGCGTCTGCTCAGGGTGAATTGCTCAAATCCGAGGCTCCTTACAGCCCCCAGACTGGTGACCTCTCCAAACAGGCCACAAACCAGTCCCACAGAGCGCTTCAGCTGCCTGCCTGAAGCTTCACGAGCAAAACCCCTCCGACACCCCAGCAATATCCGTGCCCCAGATGGCCCCGGGCCTCATACACCGGTGGGGGGTCCTAGAACCCAATCCCACCTACCCCGAACAAGTCCTGTCCAGTTCCAAGAAACCAGCCCCAGATCTCTGGTCAATTTACCCTTTGGACCTTACCCACAAATCACACTGGGCCAATCCTTTAGCATCTAACAACTAAGGGTTTATTATTACAATAAAGAAAAGCATGAGAGTAAGGTTGTTAAAGGATAGTACGTTACATGCACCGAATCTCTCAGTTCTCGATGCAGGCTCTAGCAGAGATGTCACAGCTGCTCGTTTAAAAGTTCTTGTTGCACATCCTAGGATCAGGATGGGTTCACAGGTCTTCTGGGCTCTTCCATCCCTGCATTGCTGCTTCTGGGATGAAGTGCTGAGCTGAGAACCAAGATGGAGACCACCACATGGCCTATTTATCCCTCCTTCCTGGTCTCTTCTTGGCTATAGCAGGTCACCTGGTCCACCTTATTCCTGTGTTGCCTGTTGGTAGCCCTTAGGTATGAGTCACCACTCATTCTTTAGGTGTGTCCTTGGCCCATTGAGTGCCATTGTCCCACAGGGCCTTGCTGATTAGCATGTCCATAGGCCAGGCTCTGCCCAATGCTCAACCACATGCAGGGAATTATTCAGTATCCATACAAGTACATGCTTATAATTGCACACACTGACATTATACAAACACATGAACAGCGTACATAGGATTAGCAGACAGGGAGCTTCCATTCAACACCCCACATGGCCCCCCTTTATACCATTTTCTGGGGCCAACACCTGCACCTATGGGTGCAGCAGCAATCTGGCTGCTCCCCTCAAAATCCAGTAACGTGACAAGGGCCCAGAACCAGGTCACCTGTGAGCTGTGCATGGAGTTCTGTCTGAGAGTGAGGGCACCGAGAGGAAAAATTACGTCCTTTTATAAGTAAGAAGCCTGAGCAACCTCTCCCGAATTTGCTTGGTCCTCATCCCATAGATGATGGGGTGCAGCACGGGGGGAACCAGAATGTGTATGTTTGCAATGAGGACAAGGACATGCTGGGGTACATTGTGATACAACCGGTGCACGATGGAGGATAAGACATCTGGGATATAAAAGGCTAAGAGGGCACAGAGGTGGGAGCTGCAGGTCCCAAAGGTCTTGAGCCAGGTTTCCTTTGTATGGAGGCTGAAGAGGGCTTGAAGGATCTTGCTATAGGACACTGCAATGAAGCACAGGTCCAGACTGGTCACAAAGCATAGCACAAAGAGGCTGTAGTAACTACTGATGCGGATGTCAGCACAGGCCAGCATCACCACGGCGATATGCCTGCAATACGAGTGGGCAATGATGTTGGTTCTGCAATATGGCCAGCGCCTTGCCAGGAGGGGGTAGGGCAGTATGAGCATGACACCACGCAGCAGCACGGCCAGGCCGATCTTGGCCACCATGCGGTTAGTCAGAGTGAAGGAATGTCTCAGGGGATGGCAGATGGCCACGTAGCGATCCAACGCCATGGCCACGAAGATCCCAGACTCCACCACTGTGATGCAATGAAGGAAGAACATCTGGGTGAGACAAGCACTAAAACCAATCTCCCTGGAATTGAACAAGAAGATACTCAGAGTTTTAGGCAGGATGGATGTCGACAGGACCAGGTCGGTTGCAGACAGCATGCAGAGGAAATAGTACATGGGTTTATGCAGGCTTGGCTCCCTCTTCACAATGAACAGGAGGGTGACGTTTCCCAAGAGGGCTATGATGTACATGATGCAGAAGGGGATGGAGAGCCAGAGATGGGCCGTCTCCAGGCCAGGAATACCCAGCAGGATGAAGGTGGAGGGGTTGGTGAAGTTGGTTGTGTTGGAATCTGACATGGAGTCGGGGAGATGTCCAACCCTGGGGCAGAATTTTTGGCACCGTACGTTGTTATGATTTCTTGTATGTGCTCAGGGTCTGCGATGATGGTTCCCCTAAAAGTGCCTGAATGGAGACAATGTAAATGAGAGACAATATACACATTACTAAATACAATAATAATAGGGTGAAGCAGATGGGTCACTTTTCATGCACAGGACAATGAGACAGTCATAGGGAGAAAACCAAGAAGGACACAGCCAGACCCAATGCACGAAGGCTGAAGCTAGACAATTCCGTATTGGAAATGAGGGACAAATCTTTAGCAGTGAGGGTGAGTAGCCGGGGGGACACAATGAAAAGGAAGTTATAGATTCTCCAACTCCCCATGCCAGCTGATCCAGATTGGATGCTTTTCTGGGAAATCTGCTTGAGGGCTTGACTGGACATGAAAGGCTGCAGTAGTGTTGGTGGAGCACATTAGTGTAGATATTACTTACATCAATGTTGTGGCTTCCCCAGTTAGCATGGGTACCATTTCCCCAAGAAGTGGTAGCTGAGCTGGTGGAAGAATTTTTCTGTTACCCTCATGCTGCCTATACCGGGGTTACCTACCCATAGCTACACCTCTCCAGGGTGTAGGCATGTTTGCTATGGTGAAAAAACCCAGTTTTGTGATTCCCTAACAGGCACTGCATGCAAGTCATGGGAGGGGTCATACTGTTCAACTTGATGCTGGTTAGGCCTCGGCCAGTCCACTGTGTCCTGTTTGGGTCACCCATGGATTGGAAGTAGGTAGAGAAATGACATGGAAAAGATGTGGAAAAACATGTAGAGAAACACCTGAAGGATGTAGGAAAAGCCACATGAGCAAAGGTGGAAGGATCTGAGTATGTTCAGTATGAAAAAGAGGAGACATGAAGGGGGACATGAAATCAATTTTCAGACACTTGATAGGCTGCCACAAAATAGACGGAAAAAATGTTTTGTGTTACCACAGCACGAGGGACAAGAATGAATGTAGTGAATTTAGATGGGATCTCAGGAGAAAGTTCCTAAGAACAGAAGGACAATGGGGCAGAATTCTTGGAAGGTCATGGGAGCTACTTCACTAAAGATGAGCAAAGAAGGCTGGACAGCCACCTGTCCTGGATGCTTTAATCACAACAAATTTTGGCTGGAGTGAGACTAGTTGGTTCTTGCTGTCCCTTCTCAGCCTGGGGATCCACATTTCTAGGATGTAAAATTCTAATATAGACCAGTCCTTAGTCAAACACAAGTTATGGAACTCAATACAGGGAAACCTTCCCATTGAACTAAGTCATTCTCCATACTTACTTGTCAACTGCCCTGTGAACAAAGACATCCCATTCCAAATTATATTTCGCTATGTCATTGATTGTCTTGGGTTTCCGAGACATGCTAGGTCTACCCTGCTTTTTTATTGGATGTTCTGGCTTCCAACTGAGAGCCATAAAGGGTAGTCAGTTACAATCCATTCATAGCACACGACCCCTACCCATTGATGTTTTCTCTTACAAATTATTCATGATGGAGACTCATTTGAGCCATTTTTCTGACCGTATCATTAATTTTTCTTTCCCCCTCACTTTGTCCTAATATTCTCCACAAACACATCTAACTTCTGAGCATCTGTTTTCTTAAGGTGCCAGGTTTTGCTGCCATAGGTTGCTATGGCTACAACAACGGTTGGGTGGACACATGGGCTATGTCTACATTACAAGGCTTTTGTGCAAAAATTGTCGGAGTGTCCACACCTCAAGAAAGTTTTGTGAATGGCTATCAGAGCTTTCTTGTGCAAGAGTGTCCAAACAGTGTGGATGCTCTCTTGTGCAAAAGCACATTGCTTTGGCAATGTGCTTTTGAGGTGTGGACTCGCTTTTGCGCAAGAAGTTTTTGCGGAAGATCTCTTCCACCAAAAGCTACTTGCGCAAAAACCCTGCAGTGTAGACAAAGCCTTAGTTAGGTAAAATCGAATGACCTATATTATACAGGAATTCAGACTGGATGATCTGGCTCAAAGCCCTATTAATCTATTGATAAAGAAAATACATCCAACATATATACATCAGTCAGTCCCTCACAACACATGAAAAAGGGAAACTCGGTTCCATTGAATGTCAGAACACTGAACATTGAAAAAAAGAAAAGAAAATCACTCTCTATCTCTTATCCTGTGCAGCTCTTTGCCACAGATATTTAGAAGCAAAGAGCTTAGCTGAATGGGATACACACACAGATTCGCCTTTATACGTGGTTCTGGCGGCATCACCATTACTTAATGCGCTCTGACACCTCCTATACATCTCAGAGTCGTCGCCATGTGAGTCTGCATCTGCAAAACCAACAGGGAGCCCTTTGGAATCTTAAAGATAAAGTTTTTTTAATCCACAAAAGCTGAAGCCCAAATAAATCTGTTAGTCTTTAAGATGTTCCTCTTTTTTTTTCAACCATCTCTAGTGTCGACTATTTTTCAGTTGCGTACAGGTCTGCCAAACTTTAAGCAGTTCGACTGTAATTTTACATGACTGAAGGCTTTTTTCCACTGACCTGGGTGTTTTTGAAGTCTCAGACATAAGAGTATGGGCACAAGATGTCTTAGCCACGTTGAAAAACTGTTCCATTGAGGATCCCTAGCATCTCCATGCTTTGCAGCACGCGAAAGTCAGGTAACAACACTGCTGTTAACAGCCAGAGCCCTCAAGTGCAAGAAGAGGAGGAAACTGACTCTGAGCACTAACACACAGCTGGCACCTGATGTCTTTACCCTGTTCGCCTTACTCCAAAGGGAGCTGTGGCTGAAGGAAAGCCTGAGCCACAGCCTCAGAATGGGACCTTATATTGTGCACCTACTAACACCAGAGAGCCACTGAATTACAGTCTGGCGGCCGTCAGCCGGAGGTGCGGGGCATAGGGAAGAGGGACATATCATGATACTGGAGCAAACTCATGGGAAGTAGAAAGGGCTGGGAATGTTTAATGGCTGAGTAAAGCAGAAACCAAAACCAGACCTATTCTCCACCCATCACATCTACGTTGCACTGAGTTTGTTGAGCAGGTAAGCTCCTCAGCCAGAGATGGTACCTGTGAATGCTGAGTCAGAAGAGTCTTCCCTGCGGATCCCCTTCAGGTAGCCGTGTCCCACACCTCTCACTCCAGCAGCCGCGGAAATATCCCACGCTGAGAGCCGAAACAGGCGTGTGTACAATTTATAATCCAGCTCTGTTGAATCCCCGTGGGGTGAGTGCCGTATCTAGAGGAGAAGCCTCCTTGGAATATAAACAAGCTATGGAGAAGCCTGTCTGGTCTAATGGGTTATTGACCCAGCTTTCGGAGTAAACAACAATTAAAGGACCTTCCCAAAGGCAGAGGGGAATTTTTAGGCTTTGTGCTGAGTCACAGAGGAGTTGGCTTCTCTGTGTGCTCCTGTACAGCACAGTTACCCAGCAACGCTCAGTCCTTAACTGCGATAAGGTTCTTTTTTTTAATAAAAGAAAAAATATCTATGTTTTATTTAAATGATGATTGTTTATGGCAAAGGGTTTGGGTGGAGGTGGCTGAGAACAGGGGCTGGGAGGGTTGGGGACTGTAGACATGGGGTGGAGGGTGCAGGAGTGTGGGCAGGGGGTGAGGACTCAGGGCAGGAAGTGGGCAGGGGGTAGGAAGGTGAGGGAGGCTCCGCACAGGAAGTCGGGGTGCAGAAGTCAGGCTGGGAAATGTAGGGGATGGAGGTCTCAGGGCAGGGAGGTGTGGGGGGATTCAAGGCAGGGGATGGATGGTGCAGAACCCAGGGCAGGGGATGAGAGATTCAGGAGTCACTGCAGTGCTGAGGGGTGCACAAGTTGAGAGCAGGAGGTTGTTTCAGGGGTCTCAAGGCAGGGCCTGAATGTGGGGGGGGGCTGTGGCAGGAAGTTGGGGGAGCAGGAATGAGGGCAGGAGCTGGGACAGTTAGGGAGATTAGGATGGGGGGCAGACGAGGCAGATGAGGACAGCAGCTGGGGGCTGAAGATTGGATGTGAAGGGTGCAGGATTGGGTATATAATGGGGCTTAGGGCAGGGTGGAGAGCTATGGGGGACCTTACCAGTGACCTTCTGTGGTGGCAAAGGTGTTGTTGGTTTGGGGGAGGGGTAGGACTGTGGTGCTCGGCCCTGGTGTCTCCTCCAGGGGTGCTGTGGGGAGGCCATGGCACAGGTTCTGTCTCTTGCATCGTCTCGGGAGGGACCCCAGCCTCCTTCCCTATGATGCCTGCCCCCATCATCTCCTCGGACAACTGATGTGGGTATGAGGAGGCTAAGCCATGCTTCCTAGCCCCAGCCAGTGTTCAAGGTTCAGGGGGCCAACACGGGATATAGCTGTTGGCTCTGGCCTACATTATGGGGACAGTCCAGGCTGTATCTCCTGCCCTCCCCATCTTCTAGGGCCAGGCTGTGCTGCTTCCTGAGACCCTGGCCTGAGGGGCTACAGCAGGACTGCTTTGGCTGGCCCTAGCCTGTGCTGGGGGGATGGGGAGGTGAGTGTTACAAGGTCATGGCTGGGGCCGGAGCTGGTGCTTGGACATGTTCCCCAGCCCATCCTGAACTGGGGTTGAGGTGTACTGTCTTGCCCTGTTGGGAAGCAGGGTGCAAAGCCCCATCTGCAGGTAGTCCCTGTGCTCCTGGGCTGGGACCTGCAGGCCTGTTGCCCCCTCCGCCCCCCTCAGAAATGTTGCTGGAGCCAGAGACCATACTATGGAGGGATGGGGAGCTTCCTCCATTATAACTTCTGTCACGTTGAGGGAACTTCATTTTTCCAAGCAAAGCCCCAAGCAGAGGTCACATGGGGGTGAATTTCTTCTAAGGCATATTGGGTTTCTTAAGGGGGTTATAACCTTGAGTGCTTCATCCCCATTGTGCCTATAAATCTAGATGTAAATGAGCTTGTGGATGTTATCCAGAGGCAAACACCTTTCAAAATACTGTTTCATAATCAATATGCACGATGTTTGGTACAAAAATTAGGCATGCAGACAAATAGGGCTCTCGTGTCGTTTCCACTGATGCTTTACATGACATATGTTGTATAAAACACATGAGAATCATATCACTGTTGTGCATACAGGGGTGCCAGGGTGTTGCTTTGAGGTAGAAAATGGGATGCCTCCCATTGGTTTATTGCAGGAGTGTTAATCACTGATTAATGATGAGGTAACATGCTGAAGACTTTATTTAGGTTTTGACCATGACTTAAGGATGTTAAGGAATTAGTATTTTGATAACTGATAAAGGGATAAAGTCGATAAAGGGAGGCTGGGCTCTACATTTTAAATGTAGTAAGAGCTGCTGGGCCAGCCTGGGCCCCCACGGACAAGGGCTACTTTAAGGCAGAAGACCCTGCCCGGGGGGATGTGGGGCAGCTTCCCTCTTGGATCCCTGTGGACACGGGCTACTGCCGGAACAGAATCTCCTATCCCTCCCCACACTTCCCCTGCTGCCTCTGATAGAGGCATCAGTGGGGGATGGGGGTAAGTGGCACCATGGAGATGGTGCTGGGGGAACCTACTTTTAAGCCAGCTCACCCCAACACCAGCTCCTGTTTTCCCTTCCCGCACCCCTGCCCCCATTTCCAGCAGATGCAGAGGAGTGATTATTTCCCTTTATTCAACACTGGTGAGGCCACATCTGGAGTATTGCATCCAGTTCTGGGCCCCCCACTATAGAAAGGATGTGGATGCATTGGAGAGGGTCCAGTGGAGGGCGACCAAAATGATTAGGGGGCTGGAGAACATGACCTATGAGGAGAGGCTGAGGAGAGGCAGCTGTCTGGTGCATCCACTATGCCATGGCTTGTTCTAGGCCCAGTCTTGTTCCAATGGACACGTGCTCTGCTCTGTCTCACACACACACACCCATCAGGGGAAAATGTTGGAGCTTGCATAGTTGTCATAGGGCGAGTGCCACAGTCCCTTTGTGCTAGTCCTGAAGCCCAATGAAACATTCCAATTCCTTACAGATTGCTGAAAGGAAAATAAGATTGCAAAGTTCAATGCTTAACCGGTTCCCTGTATCAATGAGCTCTTCAACCATCTTGGAACAGCCCAGCACACCTCAACCCATGTCCTCACAAAATATTGCCTTGGATTACCGTTCCTGGCAGAAGACAGCACTCTCCACTCTGACTGCTTTATATCACTTCACCCAGATGCCATTCAGCCTCCTTGAGTCCCGGAACCTTTTAGCTCCTGATGGACTATCCTCCAAGACTCCGGAAGCAGTATTCCATGGCCTACTTAGACAAAATAGTTATCTACAATCACCTCTAGGACGATCATTTAAATCACGTGGCTGCTCTTGTTCAGATCCAGTGATAACAGAAATGATGAGGGGCTGGAGTATATGACTTGGGAGGAGCATCTGAGGGATTTGGGCTTGTTTAGTCTGCAGAAGAGAAGAGTGAGGGGGGATTTGAGAGCAGCCTTCAACTTCCTGAAGGGGGGTTCCAAAGAGGATGGAGAGAGGCTGTTCCCAGTGTGGGCAGATGGCAGAACAAGGAGCAATGGTCTCAAGTTGCAGTGGGGCAGGTCTAGGTTGGATATTAGGAAAAACTATTTCCCTAGACGGGTAGGGAAGCACTGGGATGGGTTCACTAGGGAAGTAGTGGAGTCTCCATCCCTAGAGGATTTTAAGTCCCAGCTTGACAAAGCCCTGGCTGGGATGGTTTAGTTGTGGTTGGTCCTGCTTTGGGCAGGGGGCTGGACTCAATGACTCCTGAGGTCTCTTCCAGTTCTATGATTCTATGATAAGGGGATGGTTTGAGATAACATGATCTTGGTAACTGGGGGTATGTCTACACTACCCCGCTAGTTCGAACTAGCGGGGTAATGTATGCATACCGCACTTGCTAATGAAGCCCGGGATTTGAATTTCCCGGGCTTCATTAGCATAAGCGGGGAGCCGCCATTTTTAAATCCCCTCTGCTTCGAACCCCGTGTAGCGCGGCTACACGGGGCTCGAACTAGGTAGTTCGGAATAGGTACCCTAGTCCGAACTACCTAGTTCGAGCCCCGTGTAGCCGCGCTACACGGGGTTCGAAGCAGCGGGGATTTAAAAATGGCGGCTCCCCGCTTATGCTAATGAAGCCCGGGAAATTCAAATCCCAGGCTTCATTAGCAAGTGCGGTATGCATACATTACCCCGCTAGTTCGAACTAGCGGGGTAGTGTAGACATACCCTAAGTGACTATTCATTATCAGAGGTAAATAGGTCAATGGAGGGATGATAGGAGTTACTCTAGAGAACTTTCTGGGTGTCTGGCTGGTGAGTCTTGCCCACATGCTCAGGGTTTAGGTGATCGCCATATTTGGGGTTGGGAAGGAATTTTCCTCCAGGGTAGATTGGCAGAGGCCCTGGAGGTTTTTCGCCTTCCTCTATAGCATGGGGCACAGACCACAGCTGGAGGATTCTCTGCATCTTGGGGCCTTCAAAGTATTTGAAGGCTTCAATATCTGAGATCTAGGTGAGAGGATTATTCTAAGAGGTGTGGGTGAGATTCTGTGGCCTGCACTGTGCAGGGGGTCAGACTAGATGATCATAATGGTCCCTTCTGACCTTAAAGTCTATGAGTCTATGAGCTGTATCTGGGGTTCTGATCCCATTGGGGCTGTGCATTTGGGTTCTCAGGCAAGGCCCTTTAACTGGGCCATCCTAGAGCTAAGCTGATCTCATTGTCTATCTCATATTGCAAAAGGCTGTGAACATATTTCTGAGGCAATGTTGGAGGTGGCCAGAGGGCCTGGCTAGGACGACAGAGCTGAGGGGTACCCAGGAGTGCAGGGAACCGGGCTCAGGTGTATTTCAGTACATCAAATGACAATCCCACAGGAGTCCCAGCGACTAGACCCATCACTGTCCCAGGCAAGAGATTAGGGAAACACCCCAGCTGTTTCCCTGTAAAATGTGGCCTGTCATGTGAGATGAACTCAGGTAGGCCCTGGGAGTGGTGAGGGAATCATACAATGAGTGGAGAAGAAGTCCCATGGTACTAGTGCAGGTGTAGGACAGCACAACCCAATTCTGCCTTGATTCTGGAAAAAGCAACACAGCATTGACATTTGATGCTTCCCTGAAGCAAGAAGCAGAGGAACTATTACAACAGTTGGGAATTGCCACTTCGTACCTCACGAAAGGATACTGGCAAATTCTGCTGGTGCTGAAACCCAGAGGGTGGCAGTAACGTTTAGAGGCAAATGCACTTCATATGAGAGGCAAACATGATTCTGGGATGCATGAACAGGAGTGTTGTGAGCAAGACACGAGAAATCATTCTTCTACTCTACTCTGCATTGATTAGTCCTCAACTGGAGTATTGTGTCCTGTTCTGGCACCACTTTTCAAGAAAGATGTGGAAAAATTGAAGAAGGTCCAGAGAAGAGTAACAAACATTACTGAAGTTCTAGAAAACATGAGCTATGAGGGAAGACTGGAAGAACTGGGTTGTTTAGTTTAGAAAAGAGAAGACTGAGAGGTGACATGAGAGTAGTTTTGAAGTATCTAAAAGGGTGTTAGAAGGAGGAAGGCAAAAATTGTTCTCCTTGGCCTTTGAGGATAGGACAAGACACAATGGGCTTAAACTGCAGCAGGGAAGGTTTAGGTTGGATATTAGCAGGGCTCAACAAATTATAGAAAGCCCTACTCGCCAGACAAAAAAGGGACTCGCCACCCCCACCACATGACCCCCACCGCGCAGGATGGACGACCAGGATGGCATGTTTGCTTCTGTGATGGGGTGGGGCCGCCCCACAGCAGCAAGGACAACCCGCCCCGCACTTCAATGGCACCGACCCCCGTGCTTCACTGGGGCAGAGCCAGAGTGTGTGTGCGTCCCTGACATCAGGGGGAGAGGCGCTGGCGCAAGAGAGCACCGCATTCAAACAGGGAGCATAGGAGAGCGGAAGAGAGGAGGGAGGCAGAGGGGAGAGGAGAAGGAGGAGAATAATGGAGGGAGAGAGGAGGACAGAGGAGTGAGCTAGAAGATAGCGGTGGACGGAGGAGTGAAGGGTGAGAGAGGAAGAGAGAAGAGGGGGACGGGAGTTGGAGGAGGTCAGAGAAGGCAGGAGGGAGACGGGGAGTGGAACAGAGAGCAGAGCGTGGGGGCAAAGGATGTGAAAAGAGAAGTGGAAGTAGGAAGCAGCCCAGAGCGGAGACACTAAGGAGCCTCGTCCCGGGTTGCGTCCTACCCGGGAGCAAGCGACGCAGAATGCTGTCAGAACGCCGCACTGGCCATGCAGCATGGGGGTCGGTGTTGTTGAAGGGCAGGCTGCCCTCGCCGCCGTGGGGCAGCTTCACCCCATCACAGCTCACCAGCTGCCAAAATCTACTCACCACGGGCGAGTGGGCGAGTGGATTTGTCAAGTCCTGGATATTAGGACAAACTTCCTACCTGTCAGGGTTGTTAAGCACTGGAATAAATCACCTAGGGAGGTTGTGGAATTTCCATCTCTGGAGATATTGAAGAGCAAGTTGGATAGACATCTATCAGGGATGATCTAGATGGTGCTTGGTCCTGCCATGAGGGCAGGGGACTGGACTCGATGACCTCTGGAGGTCCCTTCCAGTTCTAGGTTCCAGGATTCTGTATTACAAGGACATGGCCCGTGAGCAGCAGTAAAAGGATTCAATCAATTAAAACCAATGTTTGTTCTTGTATTGTGTGGCAGCATTCCCATACATACTGCAGATAGCAGGACCATGCATGGGGCAGAAAGGGAGGAGGGAAACCCCACTGTGACTGGCGAGGCTGACCAGACTTTGAAACTCAGTTTGCTCTGACAATATGAGCCCCTGGTATCAGCAGATCATTTCTTCGCTCCCAGGGGAGACTCCGAGGTTGCATTCCTCCAGGGTCTAATTTCTGCTTATCCCGCTCTGAGTGCAGGGAATTGTCTGGGAGTGCTGCCAACCCGAGAGTCCACAAGGACTGGGCAAGGGAATCATAAAACGTGGCTGTCCAGCAAGGGGAGTGTCACACCTATGAGATTCAGATGCTGATCCTGTGAGTTCTGCCTTCCTGAGGAGATTTCCTCTCTCTCCTGCGCGGGATTTCAGTGAGTTGCCTCTTTCTGAATTTGCGTTAGTGCAAAGAGCTCAGGAAGTGGTCCGGGGTTCAAGTCAAGAACCACTGGGACAGGACTTCACCAGGACAGGGACATGAATTGCTTAGGGTTGGGTTTTGTTATTTTTTTTCAGGAACTGCCGATAAAAACGGAACCACAAATGTTTGTGTATCTCTGTGGCTTCCATTTTGGGTGGGTCTGTGAGGGGGATATTTTCCCCCTGCAGTTCACTTGAGTTTTCCACGTCAGGAATAGCGCCGAACTGGTAGGTGACACAGCCAGAGCCTCTGCAGTGGGTCTCTGTGTTACCACAGGATTGGGTCCGATGCTGGCTAAAGTGTGCTCTCTCATTCTGCCATCCTGGGGTCACTCCAAGTTCATCTGGCCTCCCTGACAACACAGTTATAGAACCATAGGGCTGGGAGAGACCCCAGGAGTCATCAAGTCCAACCTCCTGCCCATAGCTCCTGCTTTGGGCAGGGACTGGACTTGATGACCTCCTAAGGTCTCTTCCAGCCCTGGGAGTCTATGAGTCTATGAAAGCAGGACCAACCCCAACTAAATCGTCCCAGCCAGGGCTTTGTCAAGGAGGACATAAAAACCTCTAGGGATGGAGATTCCACCCCCTCCCTAGGGAATCCATCCCAGTGCTTCCCCACCTTCCTAGGGAAATAGCTTGTCCTAATATCGAACCTAGACCTCTCCCACTGTAACCTGAGTGGTGTGTAGAGGGCTGATAAAGAAAAGTTATTTATTAGTTCCCTAAATAGAAGAACTAGAGGACACCAAACGAAATTAATGGGTAGCATGTTTAAAACTATTAAACGAAAGTTCTTCACACAGCGTGTAGTCAACCTGTGGAACTCCTTGCCAGAGGAGGCTGTGAAGGCTAGGACTATAATAGCGTTTAAAGAGAAGCTAGATAATTTCATGGAGGTTAGGTCCATAAAAGGCTATTAGCCAGGGGATAAAATGGTGTCCTTGGCCTCTGTTTGTCAGAGGCTGGAGAGGGATGGCAGGAGACAAATTGCTTGATCATTGTCTTCAGTCCACCCTCTCTGGGGCACCTGGTGTTGGCCACTGTCGGTAGACAGGATACTGGGCTAGATGGACCTTTGGTCTGACCCAGTACAGCCGTTATTATGTTCTTATGAGTCCATTGCTCCTTGTTCTGCCATGTCACCACTGAGACCAGCTTCTCTCCATCCTCTTTGGAACCTCCTTTCAGGGAGTTGAAGGCTGCTCTCAAATCCCCCCTCGCTCTTCTCTTCTGCAGACTAAATAAACCCTAATCCCTCAGCCTCTCATAAATCAGGGCCCATATGTTTTGAAACCCCCAAATTTCACACCTGGTCTCAGAACCGTACATACATTGGGGATTTTCTTCACTCCCATCCAGCCCCCAAACAGAACAGGACTGTCGATAGTAGTAGGCCCCAGGCTGGGATTTCCGCAGCTCAGAGCCAAAAATTAAACCCAATGGCTACGTCTAGACTGGCATGATTTTCCATAAATGTGGAAAAGAGCATCTAGATTGGCACGGACGGTTTTCCACAAAAGCACTTTTTGCGGAAAAGCATCCATGCCAATCTAGATGCGGTTTTGTGCTAGAAAGCCCTGATCGCCATTTTCACCATCGGGGCTTTTTTGCGCAAAACAGTTTTCAGCTGTCTACACTGGCCCTTTTGCACAAAAGCATTTCTGGAAAAAGGCTTTTGCCCGAACGGGAGCAGCATAGTATTTGCACAAGAAGCACTGATTCAGTGCTTTTGCACAAAATCAAGCAGCCAGTGTTGACAGCTGGCAAGTTTTTGCGCAAAAGCAGTTGTTTTTGCTGAAAAACTTGCCAGTCTAGACACAGCCTAAGGGTGAATCTGGTCTCATGGAGATCAATGACAAAGATCTGAACACGATAAGGGGTTCACTCTAAATCCACATACAGGGATTTAAATAAAGGGCTGGATTTACTGGTCACAAGCCTCCAGTGACTTCATCTGGCATCGTCCTCTGGCCTCGAAGGGCAAATGAGATCATTTGGATCAAAAAACTGACAGGAGAGTTGCTGACATCTCACACTCACAGGCGTAGGGGCTCTGAATAATCAAAACAGTTTCTTTTAGAGCAGGAGAGGGGCTGCTCTCTCTGGCTGTGTCTAGACTACATGGCTCCATCAATGGAGCCGTGTAGATTAGGGTTGTAGGCAAAGGCAAATGAAGCCGCGATTTAAATGATCGCAGCTTCATTTAAATTTACATGGCTGCCGCACTGATCAGCTGTTTGTCCGC